>NC_142604.1:10933170-11242839 GCF_041222555.1 Hakea prostrata | reverse complement strand
CTGGAATTGTAGCCTGTGCTTTTTGTTGCCCAACACCATGTTTTCTCACAGTAGTTCTCATGGATGCATTTAATTCTCTTTATATCTGATTGTTTTTCTATTTTTGAATGTTGATTTGTGATAACATATAAAATTGAAGCAAGTTTGATATAAAAGTCAGGCAACTGTCCAATAGTACCTAGGCTAGAAATCTTTTTCTACCTGTCTCTCCACCTGTTTGTGACCTGGACACTTATTTGTGTTGTATGCTGTACCCTTTCCCTTGATTCAGATGGCGCCAGCATGTGATGATCTCATGTGCAGAGCCGTGTCACTGTGTGTGGGCCTGCATACACCATGGTCGGGGATGATATACATTGTTGTGGCCCTTAACTGATCAAGCTTTTAGGATAGGCAGTTCTCACAGATTTATTTACAGTATTTTATGCTTAAAACCACTACTTTTGCATGTACTAATGCTTAACCAGCATCTCCCCAGGATGTTTGTTATATCCAGTTTCCTGATATGATGTCCATACTAATACTTAATTTCTTGGTTTCAAACATTTGCACTGAAGATCATAAATGCGCTGGGGAGTAATTATAGGACTAAAACAAGGAGTGAAAATGTGGGTTGAAATAGGGAGAAAAGATATGGATGCTTATCATTTCACAGAATATGTGTCTATATGTAGTAGAATGCTGGATGGAGATCTGTGTAACAGGATTTGTACTTTGTAGCCAATCAAAAATAGTGGCAATTGAGTTGGTACAGAAAGAATGTTGTATTTAAACCCACCATCATCCTGGGAATAAGGGCACTGGATCAATGGTATTGTATCAAAAGCAACCTAATTTCCTAGTGAAATATTTTGTTTCAAACCTACGGCTTTCTTTATATTCATAAGTATTGCAAAATCTTAGGAGAGTTCGTACTATGCTGGTCCTTACAAATTGTAAAATTTTAGGATAGTTCTGTGCTGGTCCATGCATTATTCTTTTTAGGTTGGATGCGTAAGTATCCTTGTGCCAAGTACTTGAGGAACTAATTCTAAGGTTAATAGCGTTTCTTTTTTCTTGTTTGTTATCTCTAAAAAAATTTCAAAAAATATGTTGTTTGTCACAAATGCTGTTGTCTAAATTCTTTTTCATCGTAAAATATCATGAATCAAAATTTTAATTATTTTCTTTTGAACTTTGAATAATGATACTAAAATTTGATTGAACTTATGGGATCATCATAATATTCAGCTCCATGTTTAACCTTTCCTTATAGGTTCTCTTTTAATGTTGCAAGATTGAATTTTTTCTCTTCCTGGAATGCTATAGTAATTACATCTAAAATTGAGTTGTGTTAGAATAATTAGTTGCTTGGTCTCTTTGTTTTAGGATTCACGTGTAACCTCCATTCTATACAAAGAACGTAATTTTGATATAAAAGAGTTGTTAACTAAGTCCAGTTTATATTATAATGGAAGTAGTTTGGTTTCATACTGCTCTAGCCTCTAAGATTCTCCACCCCTTCCATCTATGAGCATCATATTCTTCTTGTTAGGCCACAAAGATACTAAGCTGCCTTTTCAGCTGACAGAAGTACTAGTTCAATGATTTTACAGTACCAATTTAAAAGCATTATTATTTGTGTAGTTGATCTGCAAGTGCTTTTCCTTTTTCAATTTTCTACCTTAAATCTTATTTCTTCTATGTTTGCATTTATAAAAACCCTGGTTAATTAGATGAAATTGGTCCCTTTCTGTGCTTCAAAACTAATCATGTTTTATCAAAGGTTTTAGCTAATTGTAATCTGAAGTTTAAACAATACTCTAGAAGGTCTTTCTAAGAGTTTACAGGAAAAAAATTGTTTCTGTTGTTGATACTCACTGAATGAATGTGATTATTGCTACCATTTTTTTTTGGTAGAAGTGATTATTGCTACCAAGTAATCAAAAAAGATGGAGAAAGAAAAACGTTACATTCATTGACAGTTTAACCACATTTCCTTTGTAAGACATATTAGATTTGTACTCTTCCAACAATTTCTAATGTTTTCTGAGTTCTGGCACATGCAGCATTGATTAGCAAGGATCCAATTCACAAATCTCAAAGATTAGGCGTATGTGGTCTTGCATTGCATTACTCCAGTGTCATCACTCAGATAGATAACATTGTAAGTATGGCAATTCATCCACTCAATTAGTGTATAACATGGTTCATATACTCACTCTCTGATGTTTTCCTATTTTCAACTAAGAGGGAGGTTACAAAAGTAACTAGTATTCACAAACACATGTACTTATGATCATGACATAGTACAATTATGAACCATGGACATGAATTTACAGGTCCAACATGGTATTCTAACTATGTTGGTCATACAACTCTTCAACTGGGCATTGAGGGTGTAAGTCATAGTAGTGCCTCCAATGATTTTAGAAGTAGAAATAAGAAAATGTTACCATTCTACACCATACATCTGAGTGCTACCCAGATAGCTGGGTTTTGACTCATTTACATTCTTAAGCTCTTCTTTCTTTACTAGAACATTCAAATCCTCCACTGCAAATGTCCATACGAAACCTCAAACGACATGTCCATACTACCCTAATATGACTCCCTTGAACTTACCATATATAGGAACAGATCCTGGATTAGTTCCAGTGTTTTCATTCCTTCTTTTGATCTTTTCTAGTTTTACCTCTCATTCATCTTAACGCCCTCATTTCAGAGCTACACTAAGTTCGTCAACATTGTTTTCTCACTCCATAATTTTCAGCTCCATAAATCATGTTTTTAGAACATTTTAGGACTACCCCTCTATCATTGATTGGATTGTGAGCAAGGTTCATATTGTATAACATATATTTCTGGCTACTGAAATTCAGACAACATGATCTATGTAATAATTTCAAAAGATCCTTCCACTATTGAAAAACATAAGGTTCCTTGTTCTTCTTTCCTTTTGTTTTTCTTCTTTGGGGGGGGGGGGGAGCAGAGAAAAAGATTAAGTTTTACAGCCTCATACATGTATATGCTCCTTAGCTTGGCCAATGTTCCCCTTCTCCTTGAGGAGTTGAGTTACTCTATTCCATAGGTGGCCTTGTTTATTTGCTTTGCTTGAAAAAGGCTGATGAACTCTTCTTTGTCTGTTAGCTTCAGAAATCCATTAACATTTCAAGCATATGGGAATTGCTTGAAATATAATCGAATGACAAACAGTATTTGTGTATCTGACCCATCTAGTTGGGAAAAGGTTTATTTGTCCTTCAAACTTGTGTGGTTCTTTAATCTTTAGCCTTCAGAACATCCTAATGCAATATAACCAACTAAAAACAGGTCAGTAAAAACAACAATTCCATAATCACCACGGAAAAATATGAAACTGAAGTTCTGTTAAAAAAATTCAGATTGGTACTTCCACAGGTTAATAGTTATATCTGTCAAGACTAGATTAATAAACCTCAAAGCTAAGAGTCAAAATTAATAAGATAAACCTCAAACCTAAGAAGTGCCACAATGCAGCTTGATGCTGATCTATTTTCTCTTTCTGTGTGCTAGGTGTCTCGACGAAGTTCTCTTCCTGCTAATGCAAGGGATACACTGTATCATGCATTGCCACCAGGTGTTAAAGGAGTTCTACGTTCTCGATTACAGTCATTTCCGGCCAAGGAAGAGGTATGCTTCATCTATGTTGAAATTTACCTTCCTTGAACAAGTCATTCGAACTTGTATTTGATTAGCGTTTGGGCAATGGGTGGTTTGGTTCCCCAAGGTGCATGCCAAGGGCAAATAAAGGAAGCCTATGTGGAAAATTTTTGTTGCCCATCTTGGTTGCACACATGAAAAAGCTGATCAACAAGTGTTTGTTTTCCTTAAGTTTTTCTCTTGTAAGCATGTATATTTATGACTGCAAGTCCATGTGCATGCCTGCAGCTCACAGTTTCTCAGATCAAAGATGAGATGGAAAAAACACTAAGGTGGCTTGTCCCTGTAGCTTCAAATACAACCAAGTAGGTCCCTTACCTACTTTTTGTTATATATGGAACATACGTTAGTTTCCTTGTTATCTGTTGCTTGCCAACCCCCACCCGCTCACAGCACCCTCCCCTTTCTCTTCTTCTAGATTTTCTTTGTGGGGGTAACTGGGAAGATATCTTTCTTTATTCTGGTTACTTTCACTTCTAGGATTGTATGCATATGCTTACCTTTTCTTTGTTTTCTTCTTGACTTGTTGCAATACGAATCAGAGCACATAAATCTTTCGGCTGGGTTGGAGAATGGGCAAACAATAGGTCAGTTGAGACTTCAATGTCAGCCTTCCCTTTGTCATGTTCTTTCTCTGTTCCTCATTGTTCTTTTTCTTTCATCTGTTCCTTCTTGATTGGATCAACATAATTTCTGTTTGTGTTCCTAAAAATGGAGAAACAGCATCCATCTCTAGGAATTTTAACAGTGGTTCTTATGGACTGACAGTTCCGAAATCAAGAAGAAATCTAGACCTACCAATCTCTTGCGTCTTCAGACACTCTACCATGCAGACAGGGATAAGACAGAGCTTTATATCCTTGACCTGGTAACATGGCTGCATCGTCTGATAAGTCAAATGAGAAGCAGAGATTATGGATTTAGGCCACTCTTTCATGTTCGATCCCCATCACAAAATGGCCAATTCTCAAGGCCTGTAACCCAGCAAGGCTCATCTCCAGGGTATGTCAAAGGCGAAGCTCAACGTTTACGGCCTGAAACTGGTCGAAACTCATCCCCTGTACCTGTCAATGGTAAAACCATTGGTGGAACTCTTCTTTTACAGCCTGAAACCCATCAAAGCTCATCTCAAGAGCATAATATTGGGAAAAATGGTGGTGAATCCCTGGTTTTACGGACTAAATACCAGCAAAGCTCCACAGGGAATAACAATGGTAAAACCAATACCAAGGTTGTGCCTCAGCTTTTACAGACTGAAAACCAGCAATGCTCATCGTCATTGCTAGATAATAGTAAAATCAACATCAAGACACCACTTCGACAGCCTGAAAACCAGCAACACTTGTTTCCGTCGATAAGTAGTAGTAAAACCAGAATGGCTCATCAACTCTCTCAAGAAGATAGGGATATGTTGGACAAGACCCAGTGGAGAAGGCCGGTTCCCACAAGAAGCGGAAGCCAAGAATTTGGGGTGGGCGAGAATGACAAGCAAGGTTTGAGGCTGTCCGAAAGCACTGACAACTCTTCAAAGAGCTCAGTGCAAGATTTGAAGCTGTCCAAGAGCACTGGTAGCTCTCCAATGAGCTCAGTGCATCTCAAGACATTGACTGTATCAAGACCAATGCTTAAGACCTGATGGGTGAGCTGAGTCCTTATATGGTTGGCGTTTTATTTTACATCATTTCCCAATTTTAGTTGCACTCCAACCACCATCCCCAGATCCGAAAGAATGAGGGGGAAAAAATTTGGAGAAATCCATCTACTTTTGTATTTGTTTTGACCTTGGTTGGTTCTCATGTATATAGGTTTTGTTTAATGCTGGTCAAATTTTTTCGAATAATATAAAATACTTAGAACAAGTAAAAGAGCAACTCTGTAACGGGGACTGACTTTCCTGCGGTGATGCCCTGCCAATCTTTACTTACATCACCACTTCTTTTATGGAATCTTTACTAAACATAGCTTTGCCAGGAAGGAATAAGGTGAAAGAGCCAAGTAACATGATAAGGTACTGCCATAGCCAGTTAAATTCCAAACTTCCTCATATTCAGCTTATATTTCACAACTACCATGGTTTGTTTTTTTCCTTTTTTTTTTTGACAAGACACGATTACCATAGTTTGCTGAGAGTAAAACCAAAAATCAATCCCAAGGCAGAGTTGTTTTAGTGGTGAAACCAACACCTCTTAGTGAAGAGGTCGTCGGTTTGACATCTTAATACCCCTTCCTCCCGCTTAGTACATAAATAAATAATAAATTAATAATCCCCAAACCAAATTTTTTTTTTCAATTCACATGATTAAATTTTTGATAAAGTAAGATTCAAATTCAATGTCAGCCTAGCCTAGGAAGGAAGGTAGACAGGGATTTTTATCCAATCTATTTCTGACATTGTGGATGTGACGTATTCACAAGTCACATCAAAAGATTGTGATTTAATTAAAAAAAAAATTTAACTTCAACCTTTTGATATGATGTAAGGACACATCACACATCCACAAGAAAATGGATGGATTGAATATAACCCCAGGTAGAGAGCTAGATTTTAAGTTAGCATATGAGATCAATGCTAGAAAATGGTGTTGAAACCATCACCTTCTGCAAATGATACTATTCCTCTTTTTTTTTGGGTAGCCGATGAATGATACTATTTTGATTTGAAGTTGTTGCTCCCAAATCTTCCTGAGTCGGTTTAGCCAAGAAGGATATCAAATCAGGGATCTGTGAATAAAGAAACCAAGAGAGAGCGGGCAACCTTTGTGGATGGGAAGCCGCCTCCAATGGTGAAGTTAGCTTTTGGATAACACAGTTCCTCTCAAGGAGGAGAAACACGTGAAGAGATGAAACTCTTGGCTGTAGAAGTTATTTCTAGCTTAACTTGGCTTAGCTTGGCTTACCAAACAAGGGTCTAAGTGACCTATTTTATAGTTGAAGATGATAGATGCTAGTTGTAGGATGGCCAAATCCGATTCCCAACGAATCTCATTGAAGGGACCAAGGCAAAGGCAACTTGTTGGTGCACTTTACAAGATCTGTACGGGTTTTTACAAAAGTTGACACCAAATGTGATATCTTATCTTAAACTCCCGACAAGCCGACTGGAAGCAATATCTAGAAGGATTTTGGCAGGCTGACTTATCTTATCTTCTAATAAGCGTTGATGCATATGTATGATGCATTTAATGCTATGGCACACATACAACTATAAATGGAGTGCTTTGTATCTGTTGGAGATCTTGCTGACAACTGATGGTCAAGAAATCTATTAATTGGTAGCTCTGGAATGTAACTAAAGCTAAGCGGCTAATCCCAAAAATGAAGCTCTAAAAAGTGTCTTGGTAAGCCTGAAATGTGACTATATCCAAGTGGCTAATTTCCGGATACCAAATTCTGAGAGGTATTAGGATCTGGCGGGTGACTAGGCCAAAACCGGTTGACTTTGATCCATACAGTTCGCATGGGTTTGAAAGTCTCAAATACGGTTTGATATAACAGAAGCGTTCAAACCAAAACGTGTGGCTCTATTTAGAGGAAATGACCACAACTTTCTTAACTTTCCTAGTAATCTGGAAATATCTGCATTCCGGATCGGGTTACGAACCAGTCAAATTCATATTTCTTAGGAGGATTCGGTTCCCTTGGCACTTCAAAATGCTCCCTCTACTCACCGATAACTTGTATTTAAGCGCTTCACCACGTTCCATCATCAAAGGAAAGCATTTTTGGCTCGTTAAAGAAGTGTGTTTTCCACCCACATTCGAGTAACAGGGTTTAGTCTGAAGCTTCAATTCATCGATGAAGGTGCTTATCTCTTTCTATGGATAATCAATGCATGATTCCTGTTTTCCTTCCATTACTTGAATTAAACAAGATTTAGGCTTTGTAATGTTGATTAACTTACTATATAAGGAGTTTTATCAGCTTCCCAATGTGCTTCCCTGGCAGTTTTGAACTGCACAGTAGGGGTGGATCTCACATGAGTCCATTGAAATTTTTATTTTTAATTTTTAAGGCTCAATTCCTTTGTATATATCTGGAACCCACTTCAGATTCAACTGTGGAAGTGGTGTAAAAACTGCCATCGGAGAACCCTAAATGTGGCAATTGAAGGTGATTCTTCTTGACTCAGGCCTCACGTTTTGAGCAGACAAGGCATGGAGATATGGAACGATGAATGATCATCGAATGCATAAGAGTGTTAATGCTATTGTTATGACTAATGGAAATAAAAACAACTATTCAGTTCATTCTTAGAGATACTGAAAGTGAATCTGTCCATATCTTTGAGATAAAGCTTAATATTAGCTCATCCTGAATAGGATGGAGTGTTTGCCTATTGATCTATTTTCTGCCTATTAATCTTATTTTTGTACGTATTTTGAGATGGTTATTTACTTTCTCTTGTTTGACAGATGCAAGAGGTGGGAGAATTACTCAATTAGAAGGATAATTTGTCCAAGTAAAAGAGAGAAATGGAAGCTGAAGACTATTTTACCAAAAGTATTAATGGTACAAAAGCCCCTTTATATGCAGCAGTAACATTCTTTAATATATTAGTGGGGGCAAAGCCATGAGAAATGGCCAGTGGAAAATTTTCAAAAAAAAGATCGCTAGGGTAAATGGAATTTTCAAGGGGGAGGGGGGGAGGCCCTTGGCCCTGGGAAAGCTGTGCGCCTACATACTGGACGAGTAATACTGGTGCATATAAAGGAGCTTTTATATCATTGATATTATTGGATGGACGCAATATCTTCTAACGTTCATAAAGGTGCATATGCATTGCTCAATTGAATACAAGGTGTTGGGATTAAATATAGCAACCACCAGTCTAGTTGCAGACTCAAGTATAAGCCCGTTGAACCAGAGATTCGATTCGGTTTAGCGAGAGATTGGTTCTTGGCCAGACGCACAGAGGTAGAGGGCACACACGCATCAGCTGCGCCACCTAAAATCCAATCATCAGGCTTAATTAAGATCATACATTCAGTGCATGCATACTACTTTGTCATGTCCTTCATTGTTGACTAGGACACATTCAATGTACATTGTTGATTGGGACAGGTCCTACGCTTCAACCCTAAGTAGGGTAAGTATAAATACCCCCATATGTGGCAAAGCAAGAGTGTGCTCTTCTAATTGCTAATCCTTATTTCTCTAAGCACTTTGTGATTCTTTACAACCCTATTATTGTTGGTGTTGCCCACAATCTGATTTAACATCAGAGGTGGCCCTTCGATCACCATGATCAACCTGCTCCGACATTTCTTTGTTTTCTAAGCAGAACTTTACCAGGTACAACCTTGACTCCAGATTAGCACAAAATCGAGCCGGTCATCCAACCAATCGGTCAGATTCAGCAGCAACACAAGGTAATCACCTCTTTAATACAGGATGTGCTTTTCCATTTTTGATTTTTTATTCTAAGTTGAAGAATTTTGAAGCAGGTTAGTTAATCTCACCAGTTTTCTTGATCAAGATCAGAATGAATACCATTTGACAGGCAGAGCGAACAAGTTCAGCAAGACTTCTCTCTCTCACACACACACGCAATCCCTAGAGCTCGAAGATCATAATTTTTCAAGTTAAAACATGGGAAGGTGCAGTGAACTGTGTTCTTTAAAAGGGCTTACTAAATTCATTCTTGTAGTCATGAACTCATGATAGTGAATAGAGTTCTCCCAAAATGAGAATGATTTTTGGAAGTTTATAATACTAGAGGATTTTTTTTCTTGGTAAGATACTGTAGGATTGAGGATTCGATGAACCTTTAAGAATATTTATCTCAAGCTTCCATTACACCTTGCTCTTTATACGTAAAAACAGCTTGCATTTGGTCATCTGGGCTCTTCTTTAATGCATGACAAACCACTTGAATATTTTGGATTGCATAGATCCTTGCACGACATGATCACAATGTTCATCACATCAACAAAAAGATATATTAGCAGTCCCATTCTTCACCCTGTGAAACGATACAGTAAAGCAAGAGAGAGAGCACACAGGAACGCTTACCTAAGCAATACTGGTCCAATGAATTTTACTGTATATGAATGGAGGTAATGCATTCGTATTTGGAATATCCACATTTGTCTGAATATCTCAAATGCTTTACATATGAGAGAATCCTACACTTGGCTAATTACTGATAGGGAACTCAGATCTATTGACTTGATTTGAACAATCAACCCAAATCCTCGAACACACATTTGGATCAAAAGGATATAGACCCACCATTTACTATTTCTTCGGAGAACCCAGATCGTGTCCTTGTACAAGAACCTAATTTTCCTATTTCTGGGGGAATTATGTGCATTTCCATGGAGGTAGGAACCATCGATATCTTTCCTATTGTTTAGAAAGTCAAGAAAACTTAATGAGGCTCTGTACGTGATTCTGCCAATATCCAAGTTCTTTGAAGAGGTGCAGGGGAAATAAATTTGTTCATTGAAGAAGATCACGAAAAAGACCTTTATCATCAATATTCCCTTCGTCAAGGTGCATCTTATCTCTCCCTCTACGTAGAGAAACTGGTAATGTGTGATTTTAGCAGGATTGAAGTTTTGTACTGTTACCTAACCTAGATGTAATATTCAAGACTACGGTTTGGGATGATCTTATAACAGCTCTTTTGGCAGTTATAGGGGATAAGAAGGGATTACAACACACACACAGACACAGATGGACTGAAAAATAAAATTGAATTTTCCCCTGATTTTGAAACATGTTTTTTTTCCTTCTTGGTAAACCTGATTTTGAAACATGTCTTGGTTTATTTCATCTCATATTTTTTTTTATCTTCTCTATTATTCATGGTCTTAGTTGACATGGGCTAAATATTGTATAATTGCAATGTCTTCCAATCTTAATTTTCTATGAGAATCTCGCCAACTCTCTTATACTTTATGTATTCTATTGGTTCATTTACAGATTCAACTACATATAAGGGGATCTTGAGACTCCAAGTCTTGGGCTTAATATTTTCAGAATACATAAGAGGAATGGTCGGTATTCGGAAATGATGCAGGAGTTTCGAAAACATATATAGGATGTTCTTGAGCTAAGTCACTCAGTTGAAAACAGGAGGAGGAAAATCACAAACATGGATACTTTTGAAGAATCAAAGAACGATATGAATATCTGGGTTTTATTTTCACAACCTTCTACAATGATTTTCCTGCATGGGCTTTCTTCGTCCTCGCATCTAATTGTTTTGTTAGTTCTATCCATTTCCTGGGCTTGCAAAAGACAAATGGTGTCTGCCCGTGAACATTCGACACCATTATTCAAGAAGCTATACTTCTCATACCACTGGTTACCTACTGTATCATGCATGGGTATATCTTTCTGTCATCTTCTGTTATGCGTGTTAAATTATATCTCTGGTTATAGAGATGGTTGGTTCGATCTGAAGATTTTTGCCGAGTTAGATTTCACATTGAGAACAGTCACTTGGTTTGTGATCTCCGTTTACTTGTTGCACATCCAATTTTCTCATTCAAATATGCAGATGTTCCCTCTTCCATTGAGGATTTGGTGGACCTTCTACTTCATAATGTGCTGTTGTTATCTTGTTATACATTTTTGCTTCCATTGGGAACACTCAGCCTCACCATTCCTTTTATGGGTCTCCGATATTTCATCCATTATCGGTAGTTTAGTCTTGTGTTATACTAGCTTGTTTGGCAAGGCGCGGGAAGATGAAGATCATCATAATATAGAACCTTTATTGAGAACCAATTCCAGTCCAAGCGATGGCGATGATACACAAGAATCAAGTGCCATTAAAGATAGTGAAAATCCTTATACTAATGCCAATCTTCTCAGTATTTTTACTTTTTCTTGGATGGGTCCTTTGCTTGCTCTTGGGTATAATAAAACACTTAACCTTGAAGATGTTCCTCAGCTTGACAACAGTGATAGGGCCAATGTCATATTTTCTCATTTTCGAAAGAAACTCGAATATGATGGTAATGACAGTGGGTTGGGTAGTCAAGTCAACATACTCAAACTGGTTAGGGCATTGATTCTCTCAACTTGGAAAGAAATGATATCGACTACTTTCCTCTCCATCTTGTGTACACTAACTTCTTTTGTTGGACCATACCTTATTGATAGCTTTGTACAGTATCTCAATAGTCATGAGCAAATAAATTACAAGGGATATTTGCTAGTATGCATCTTCTTTCTTTCAAAGCTCGGAAGGTGTTTCTCGGAGAGACACTTATTTTTTCAATTACGGAAGATGTCAATTAAGATTCGAGCTGCTTTGTTTGGAATAATCCATAAGAAGGGTCTTAGGCTTTCAAGCCAATCAAAGCAAGGACATACTAGTGGGGAGAATGTTAATTTGATGACTGTTGATGTTGAAAGGATTGGACTTTTCAGTTGGTACTTGCATAGCATATGGAAGATTCCCCTTCAAATTATTTTAGCATTATTGATCTTGTACAAGAACTTCGGACTCATTTCACTTGTAGCTTTGGTTGCCTCGATGATTTTAGTGTTGGCAAATTTACCCCTAGGAAATCTACAAGAAAAATTTCATCGGGAACTAATGGATTCAAAGGATCGACGAATGAAAGCAACAACCGAGGCTTTGAGGAATATGAGGATTCTCAAACTCCAAGGATGGGAGATGAAGTTCTTGACTAAGATTATCAACCTTAGGAATATTGAAGCAAAATGGTTGAAGAGATTACTTTATTCTTTAGCTATTAGTGCTTATTTCTACTTGTCTACTCCCATGTTTGTGTCAGTGGTTACTTTTGGGTTTTGTGTACTTATGGAAATTCCATTGGAGTCAGGGAAGATTCTATCTGCACTTACTGCAATTGAGGTCTTGCAAGGGCCCATTTATTATCTCCCAGACGTAATATCCACGGTAGTTCAAACTAAAGTTTCCCTCAATAGAATTACAACATTCCTCTGTCTTGATGATATTCATTCAAATATTATACAAAAGCCTCCAAGTGATAATGTTGAGATTGCAGTTGAAGTAACCAATGGGAATTTCTCTTGGGATCTATCTTCCCCTAGTCTCATATTAAAAGATCTTAACTTTAAAGTGTATCGTGGGATGAAAGTGGCTATTTGTGGTTCTGTTGGGTCAGGCAAGTCAAGTTTACTTTCATGCATATTGGGAGAAATGCCAAAGTTATCTGGAGCTATCACATTGAATGGTAAAAAGGCCTATGCTACGCAATCTCCATGGATACAGAGTGGTAAGATAGTAGACAACATATTATTTGGAAAGGAGATGGACATTGAGAAGTATAAGATAATCCTTGAAGCATGTTCATTAGAGAAGGACCTGGAATTGTTTGCGTTTGGCGACCAAACTATCATAGGAGAGAGGGGAATCAACTTGAGTGGTGGGCAAAAGCAACGAATCCAGATTGCGCGTGCATTATACCATAATGCTGATATATATCTATTTGATGATCCTTTTAGTGCTGTGGATGCTCACACTGGAACTCATCTATTTGAGGTAATTGCTCACCACTATTTACAAAGTTTTCTTTAGTGCACTTGAGTTGAAGTCATACATTTCTTTTCTTATATCATAATTTTAGATATAAAATATAGAGTTTGCTTTATAAATTGATAAAAGAAGAAGGAAACGATTGCAATTTGAGTATTAGCTCATCTGCATTGTTGAATGCCTAACTGATATTTAACTCTCTGCTATTTATTTATTATTTTTTTTATAGGAATGCTTGTTGGGAATTTTAGGCTCAAAAACAGTAATTTATGTTACTCATCAAGTAGAATTCTTACCTTCCGCTGATCTTATCATGGTGAGAATACACCAACTTTCTTTTGTAGCTTGAAGTTCCTCCACTTGACTAAAAAGTTATCATTCTCTTTTCCCATTTTGATAGGTCATGAGAGATGGAAGGATTGTTCAGATGGGAAAATATGAAGAACTTCTTAGTTCAGGGACTGAGTTTATGGAATTAGTGGATGCACATAAGAAAGCTTTGGCTATTCTTAATTCTATTGAATGTGGGACTTCAAATAACTTAACTACAAACAAGAAAGATGGTCATATGATATCTAGTGATAGTAACACTCAAAATGGTGAAGAAAAGGAAGCGAAAAACTGTAAAAAAGAAGATTTGGTTCAGTCCGAAGGACAACTTGTCCAAGAAGAGAAAAGAGAAAAGGGTGGAGTTGACTTTTCAGTCTATTGGAAGTATATTACTGCTACACATAAAGGGGCTTTGGTACCATTTATATTGCTCGCACAAATTCTTTTTCAGCTTTTTCTAATAATGAGTACTTATTGGATTGTATTACGCACTCCTGTTTCAAATGACATAAGACCTCATATGAGAAGATCCAGGCTTATGTTTGTTTATATGGCTTTGACCCTTGGAAGTTCCCTTTGTGTGCTTATAAGGTCAATGCTCGTTGTAATTGTTGCATATCAAACAGCCACTTCTTTTTTCAACAAAATGCATATGTGTATTTTCCGTGCTCCCATGTCATTCTTTGATGCTACTCCAAGTGGAAGGACTTTGAATCGGGTTAGTATATATGGTTAGTTATTCATTGCAATCAAATTGTATTATTTAATTTGCTTTAAAACTAAATATTATTTTAAACCTTAAACAAATCATTTCTTTGAGTACAGGCATCCTTGGATCAAAGTGCACTTGAGACCTCGATTCCACATCAAATGGAAGAATTTCTCATGTCAATCATTGGATTCCTGGGGACTATCATAGTAATGTCACAAGTTGCATGGCAAATGTTGATAGTTTTTGTTCCGATGATTGTGACATGTATTTGGTATCAGGTAATTCTATGTACACTTGCATTTTTTTTATTTAAATTTCATATTAATATCAATCCTATTTTTCTCATTGTGACAAACCATAATACAAACTTATTTTAAGCTTTGCTTAATCTGTAAATTTTGAATTTACTTTTTCACATGAAATTGGTTTGGTGGCAGGTTGCACGTATGCTTTGGTGTAAAGTTTTATAATCACCTATACTTCTTATGATAAATATTTATAGGCAATGTTAATCATATTTTCCTCATGATTATAAGTTATAATACACCACTTTTGTTTTTAAGTTTTTCTAATTAGCATTCTAGAATTGCTGTGTTCTAAGTGGAATTGAACTTATAGTAGAAAAACATACGCTTGGTGCGAAATGGATGGTTTAAAATTTATTAAAAAAATGAACATAAAGTATGCATGTCCCCGACAACTTATTTTCATGTGAATTAGTACAAAGTTTAGTCATTTTTACACCAAAAATCGTTTTGAAAAGGAAGAAAGAAAAAAAATATGTACCTAAGGTACAATCATTGTGTTTTTCATAAACATAAAATATTTTAGATTTGATTGGATAATATAAAATTGTCACATTGACAACTCCATGGGTTGGAAGTCATACTACAAAAGACATGACTAAATTATAAATCAGGTATAATTCTAATAGTTGAGTATTATATAATTTTGTTCTAGCGTTCAACTAATAAATAAAATTTATTCATATTCATAAATAATAGGGATGAAAGGAAAATGTCATTTTAGTTTTCATACTGTTATAATTATTTAGGATCATGTGGAGGGTTTCTTCATCATATTATGCATTTATAATTATTCCCTACTTTAGATTATCCTTGATCCAGTAATTGCACATTCATAAGCTTTAGGTGATGTTTGTCTGGTCAATTATTAGTCACTTAGGTATAAAAGAAGGATGGGTATGAAACTCCTAGTAATACATATAGTTCCGGACAAATATAATCGAAATAGAAAACAATAATCATTTAAAACATAAAATACAATTTGCTTTAGTTATCTTGTGATGACCATTACCAAGAAAATTTAGATAGCCCAAGTCAAGAATTTTTTTATGTAAAAAATGTATTATTTTCTTACTAACTCTACATTCGTCGCTTCTTTTTGTTGAATTTAATCGATCTCTTACTTTTTTATGGTAAATCTTATTGGTAGAAATATTACATATCAGCAGCACGAGAACTTTCAAGACTGGTTGGAATATGTCAAGCTCCACTCGTACAACATTTTACAGAATCTATTTTAGGTTCAACCACAATTAGATGTTTTAATCAAGAAGAGAGGTTCATAAACACAAATCTTAAACTGGTGGATGCATATTCTCGACCCAAATTTTATTTCTCTAGTGCAATGGAGTGGCTATGCTTTCGTATGGATATGCTAGCAACCATCACATATGCTATCTTTCTGCTTTTCTTGACTTCAATGCCAAAGGGAGTCCTCACACCTGGTAAATTTTAAATTTTAAATCTTATACATACATTTTTTTTTAATAAAACATTTTGGTTGCTCTTATATAAAGAATGTGAATTTGAATTTTTTTTGTTTGTATTGAAGGTATTGCGGGTGTAGCAGTCACATATGGACTTGGTTTTAGCATGCAGGAGGTCATTTGGGTTTTTTCCAATCTTGAAAACAAAATTATATCTGTTGAGCGAATACTACAATACACTTGCATTCCCAGCGAACCACCACTATCGATAGAAGAAAATCGGCCAAGTCAAGAATGGCCATCACACGGGAATATCGATATTGTTGACCTAAAAGTGATGCCCATAACCTCATTCATTTTTAGTATGGAATACATTTTAAGGACTAAATACTTCCAAGCAGTTCTGTTAAGTTTCATAATTAAATTACTTAACATGTATATAGGTTCAATATGCTCCTCACCTACCACTAGTTTTACGAGGCCTCACGTGCACTTTTCATGGAGGGACGAAGATTGGCATAGTTGGGCGAACAGGAAGTGGTAAATCAACTCTCATTCAGGTTTTATTCCGTATGCTTGAACCCACAACTGGTCAAATTCGAATAGATGACATCGACATCTCTAAGATTGGCCTCCATGACTTGCGATCAAAACTAAGCATTATTCCGCAAGATCCCACAATGTTTGAAGGAACTTTAAGAAATAATCTTGATCCACTTGAAGAGTATTCTGATGAACAAATTTGGGAGGTAAGCAATATTTTATTTTATAAATAATCACTGATTAGTGCAAAAATATCATGGATATCTCTTTTGCTTACTAATTATTCACATATAAAACAAACATATCACAATTGATTGATTCGGTAATCTACCTGATGATTATTTTAGTTCAACTTTTAAAATCCTTTATGATAAGATATTGAAATTTATCATTGTATTGATTGCACTATTTTGTATAATTCATTCTTTATAGTTATGATACAGTAAAGGCAATATTTCTATTGCTTTATGTTTTCATTTCCATTTGGCAACCCAATTCATTTCATCTTTTCTTAGTTCATCTTTGCTGTACATTTATGCC
This sequence comes from Hakea prostrata, assembly GCF_041222555.1. Lineage (NCBI taxonomy): Eukaryota > Viridiplantae > Streptophyta > Magnoliopsida > Proteales > Proteaceae > Hakea > Hakea prostrata. The sequence goes on along the minus strand of NC_142604.1, from coordinate 11,225,820 downwards.
GAACTCTTAAACAGTCTAGCTAATACTACATTGATATGGAATTTTGGTTGTTTTAGGCACTAGATAGATGCCAACTTAGTAGTGAAGTTAGAAACAAGGAAGGGAAGCTTTACTCTGCAGGTTGGTTTCCTGGCTTATTCTACCTATACAAAAATTTCTCAATATCAGTTAATTTGCATATTGTTGGATGATATATCAAATTTGTGATAAAGAATCTGACCTCCTTATCCTCAACCTAATTTTGGCAAGATGTATACAGGAGAAATTGAATGAAAGTAAATTTTTTAATAGACTGATGCATTTTGTGTGGTGTTTTTCATAGTGACTGAGAATGGAGAAAATTGGAGCGTGGGTCAAAGACAGCTAGTATGTTTAGGGCGAATATTACTTAAGAAAAGTAAAGTGATAGTACTTGATGAAGCTACTGCATCTGTGGACACTGCAACTGACTATCTAATTAAAAAAACACTTAATCAAGAATTCTCAGGATCTACTATCATTACAGTGGCACATAGGATAACATCAATTCTTGATACTGATAAAGTTCTTCTTCTCGATAATGGTTAGTATAGATGGTCATGGGTACACCACAAGCAAATGGGGTTCTTCTCATGTTTTTTTTGACATATTTAGTCTAATTGGATTCATTTGTTTTCTTGTTTTAAGCAGGGCTCATAGTGGAGTATGATTCCCCTACCAAATTGTTAGAGATCCCGTCTTCAACATTTGCAAAGCTTGTCAAGGAATATACCCAAAGATTCAGTTCTTAGTTTTCAAAATAATTGAATTTTGAATACTTAAAGGAGATAGTAAGAATGTAAAATGCAGAAACTACAGAGAAGTGAAGTGCATGCATTTCTATTTGCATAAAACAAAGAATATTTGGAGATCAATGTAACCATTTGACTTAATAGTTGCAGTCCACTTAAATGCTGGGGTTAGAAAAAAAAAAATTTAGTGAATGGTTAAAAAAAAGGAAAGATGAGAAGGCGAATAAGAGAAAACTTTTCCGTATGCATGTCTATTTGCCTTGGGAGATGTTTTTATAGTCCAACAAAACCTGTAGACTACCACAAATATCCATCATATGATTTATTGAATAAAGTTGAAATTTTTTCCTGAATCTAGGTGCTTCTTCTGTCTTCTATCTTAGATGGTGAATGGCAATGTTGTAAGTTTCCAGGATGAATTGTTCTGAAGAGTATATTAATGTATATATGTAAGATTACACGTGAAGGGTACAATAGTAATAATTCAAACTCTAATGCAAAAGCTTTGTAATACCCATAGTACAAACTCAAGCTACCATCAATAAGATTGAGTTTGAAACATAAAAAATGAAAATAGGAAGTAGGTAGCGCCTTGGCAAGCACATAAGCAAGCTTCTCTACCATAGAGATGAAACGACCTAGAAGATCGCCATGAGAGACCTTATCACGTACAAAATGAAAGTCGATCTTATTGGCTATTGCTACGGAGAACCCAAAAAGACGGCTTGAGTGCCATGAGGTAAAGTGACGAGACCGCCCAAAGGAGGCTGGTGTTGTAACTTAATGCATGTCTACCATATATAATACATTTGTTAGAGTCTATGATCATATTTGCATCACCATCATACATTATTTCATTATAATTTTATTGCATATAAATGTGTGCGACTATTGCATGATGTATGATTATGTTGACCTCATTGAGTTTTATTGAACTCATTTCTTTATATGTATTTTCTCTTAGATTTTATTGCAGGTTATAGGGACTCCTTTTATCTGGAGAGTCCGACGCCGAATGAATCCTACGAGAGACTGAGGACTCAGCCGGCGGGAGAGAACATGGAGGTACATCAAGAGTCTTGTCCATGCTAAGACTGTGCTTATGGAGTCTAGCCTTTCTGAGGTTGTGGAGATATCCTGGAGAGAGTAGTTGCATTAGTTTATATAGTTATGTTCCTTATCTATTTATTAGGTAGGGACACTAGTTATACTCTCAATTCTTTCATCGATAACATTTAGACTTCCGTTGTTGAACACTTTCTTTCTTTTATACTTTGACTTTAATTTTGATTATGGATTAAGGGTTACTATAGTAACAATTTAATACTTTGATATTTAAATACACTATTTCCCTTTTTGCTCTTTGATTATGTTATGTGGTATTATATTGTTACGGATTGGTCGTGAACCTGATCTTGTATGATTATCACCCCCACGAGTATTCGAGTGAGTCCGAATCAGGCTGAGTGGGGTGTAACACTAGTAAATTGAGCCCCATATCAGTAATATGGTGATGCTTCCTCTCAGCCACACCATTCTAGGCTGACATAAGACAATGGACGATGAATCCCACAAGTAGACAAAAATCGAGATAAAAACCTCTATATTCTCCTCCCAAGTCAAACTGAAACTCAGGAGGACGAACTACAGATCTATCTACATAACCAAACAAATCAACACCTCGTAGAAGAACAGGGAACTGTGATTGCCAAACCAGATAATTTCTAGGCTTGAGTTTGATCGAAAGAAATGGTGAATATTCAAGTTTGTCAAAGAAGATGACACACAAGAGTGGACGGAATCTAAAATGAATCTGAGGTTTCAGAAGCCATTAGTGCAACAATCAAACTAAAAAAAGCTGAGAAACCAAAGATTATATGCAAGAAACCAAGTCTAAGATGAATCGCACGTCAAACTGGAGTTTCAAATCTAAGATGAATCGAATTTTATTTGTAGAAAACACCAGATCCGTTGTGCGAAAGAAAATGAGAAGAAAGCCAGAAAATAAGGTCAACAATGCCAAGAAACGACACCAAGAACCAAGAGACACTATTCCGAAAGTGCAAAGAAGAACTAGAGAAAAAGAGAGAACGCAGGGAAGCAACCTAGTTAGGAATGGAACCTACTCAATGATACCATGTTGTAGTTCTCTAGAATGAATTATTCTGAAGAGTATGTTGGGCCTGTTTGGTTACATGACTCTAGAGATTTCAAATATCTAGATATTTTAAATCTATAGATTTCAAATCTATAGAGTCATAATTCATAAAATTAACTGTTTGGTGAACTTGAATATGTGGAATGAAATTGTGAATTCATTCTGAAAAAATATTTGGTCGATGTGATGTTTGTGGATGCACAAATGTTTGGCACTTTTATAGTATGGGGTAAAATCTCACCCCATACCAAAATATCTACGAACTCACGTTTTTAGAGTAAAAAGATGAATATCTAGATTTCATGAATTTATAGATTTTCACAACCAAACGGATATAAATCTTGCATTTATAAATCTATAGATTTGAAATATCTTGATTCATGTAACCAAACAGACCCAATGTATATAAGATTACATGTGATGGGTACAATAGTAATAACTCACTCTTTAATACAAAAACTATGTAATACCCATAGTACCCTTAATAGGCAATGGCTCAAGGTCTAAGGTTGTGACTTGAGTAGGTCAAATGAACAAATGAAGTCCTTGGTTCAATCTAGGGTTTGTTTTTTTTCTTTTCCCGGTACCTGAGGTTTTCATCCGGGCTAGCTTGCGCGCACCTTGATTACATCCTCAGGGGGGGTGCTTGTCGTCCGCAAGGGTCGAACCCATGACCTCTCCACTGAGAAGTATGGATTTTACCACTCTACATGATTAAATCTAGTTTTTTTTTTTGAAAACTGAGATTCATCCAGGCCAGCTTGCGTGCACCTTGATTACATCCTCAGAGGGGAGACAATGTTTGCAAGGGTCGAACCTACAACCTCTGATTACATCCTCAGAGGGGAGACGATGTCTGCAAGGGTCGAACCTACAACCTCTTCACTAAGAAGCATGGATCTTTACCACTCTACATACCGTGCATTGGCCAAGGACCAGAGGCCTATTGGCCTAGGAGATGGGAGGGGGGGGAAGAGGGTTGTGGAAGAAATGAAAATAAAGGTTCAAACCCAAGACATCTTTCAGTACTGTGTCAGAAACACATTCATACTAGGCACTAATCTAGAATTACCCTTTATATGCCTGCAAGGGAAAAAGAATTTTTCGCCATAAAATGCTTTCAAAGAAAATTTCATGCGACTCCATTAGACATGTATACCAAAATCTCCATGAATAGCAAGTGGGTCATCTTTTTTAAGCTTAAACTGTCTGAATTTTCCTCCGCTCAAAGTTTAGAGACATGCCTTCTGGGATTTGGCAGACTAAAAATTGGTTCACATACTAACAATTTATCTTTTTCTAGATGTAAGGTCATTTTGACCTGAAAAAACGAATGGTTCATATTCTTCACCGAAACAAAAAAGCTGTCTTGTTAATTAAATTACATAAAACATGATATATCAGCTTTTTCGTTCATGTGTTTTTGAAGATCTCTTAAATCTATTTTGGAAGAACTAATATCTGTAATTTTGTGTTGACGATCTACCCAAAAAAAAAAAAAAAAGAAGTTTGTGTTAACGATACCCGTTAAACTAGAACCATGAAAACTACCTCTGAAGTGCTTGAGCGCGGGAATTTAAATGATAACCAAGGTTCAAAATCCACGTTTCGATTTTGAGAAGGATCATTGCCCAAAAATCTTTTTGGATCGGATCAATATTATAAGTCGCTGTCAAGGTTAGAAAGTAGAAAACCTCTCCCCTACAGAGTTACCTAACCCTTGATTTCACACCGTCCATGGAGTTTACACATCTTCATATGGAATGTTTCTCTCATTATAAATTCAAACACTCTCTCTGCAACAAACCAAACTCATAACCACAAGAGCAAACCCCCATTCATATCCTTCTCTATTTCAATCCCACCATGACTACTCCCCTTCTCTTGGTTGTTCTGATAGCAGTACATTTCACTGTAAGAACTTCTCCTTCCGCATTATACATTCGTTCAATTTGAATGTTTCTTCTTGTTAGTTAAGTTCTACTTGATTGTTTTTTTCCCCCCTTAAATTTCAGGGTCCCCAAGCTTTAAATATCTTCTCACAATATTGGGAGCAACATATTGGTCTTCCATTGCCTCCAGATAGGTTGATTGCAAAGGCTTCTCCATTAAACCTCCATCAAGAAATAGTTTTTAAGAAACTTATGGAGAAAAATGAATTGTCTTTTCACTTGCGTTCATTTTGTAAGGTAGCTAATATTGCTTGTTCTACAAATATACTAGTGAAGAAGATAATTGATGAGACAATGCTGCCTCCAATAGCCCAATGGAATGCTTACATAATGGTTTATGAACACAGCCCAAATGACACAACCTTGTCGCTTTCCAGCCATGAGGGAATGCCCTTTTTTCAACAATCAATGGTGAAAGAGGGAAGTTTTATGTTTATCCCTGATCTAGGAGACCCCATGTCATTTAGATCATTCCTACCGCGATCTATTGCATCAAAAATTCCATTTTCATCAGCTCATATTGATAAACTAAAGAAGCTTTTTGGCGTGATAGATGATGCAAACATGAATAAGTACATAGAAGACACCCTCAAGATATGTGAAAGGAGTTCCATTCAAGATAGAAAGAATACTTGTGTGACTTCTGCCGAGGATCTCACTGATTTTGTTGCAGAAAATATAGGGCAACATGTACGTGCATGGAGTACTGAGAGTGCTGAAGGATCTTATCAGAACGTTACAATAAAAGCTGTGGAACTCCTGCATGGAAATCTCTCTGATCCACCAGTCACATGTCATAGTCAACCATTTCCATTTCAAGTATATCACTGTCACATATTTCAAAAGGTGAAAGCTTACATAGTCAACATACAAGTTAGGAAGAAAATGAATCGTGTGATCATGATATGCCACTATGATACATCAACTTGGGACCCAAACCATCTTTCTTTTAAGCTTTTAGGTTCTGGCCCAGGCTTAATTGAAGTGTGTCATTGGATAAATGAGAATGGGGTCGTTTTTACAAAGTCTCTAGGTTGAGCAGCACTTGAAGTGATAATTTTCTTCCAATTAATTCACTTGTTTGTTTAATATGTTACTGTTTATGCCATTGGAATGATGAATAATAGTTAACTATTTTGGTTTTCTATTACATTATTCAACTTTTCAAGTATGACTTATAAAATAATCATACTTGGGAAACCAAGTTTTGTTTGTCAATGCATGGCTACATAGTTATTGAATTGGTTAGGCCTACTTCATTCCCACAAAAAGTATAGTTTGAACTGCCCCATATTCTGCCATGCTATAATGTTGGAAGGCAATAAAAAAATGAAACCAGCATGAAATGCGCAGACCAAATCCAATATGACATCAAGGCTTGACTCTTCAATTAATCCTATTGGTTCAGTTCCTGTCATGAAATACTGAATCCTTCATCTCTCAACTGCTCCTACTTGGATTGCAGATCAGAGCATGAGCTCCTTATCTATTTAAACATCTAACACCCTTGCCATATCCATCAGAACACGAGACAGCAGAAATTTGTACTCAATATTACAGACATGAAGACCTTCTTCCTACCTCTTCTTCTCATCCTCCTTTCATCATCATCATCGTCTGTCTTCCTTGCTCATGCAGTGTCTCCAGCTGGAACAATTGAGAGGACTATAAAGCAACAAATCCTCGCAAGCCTTCCTCCTGAGCATGCTGGAACAACCCCAACAGCAGCAGCAACACCACCTGGTTCATCTCAACTATTCTTGATCTCCCCTTCTGGGAAATACACCGCCTTCCTCCTTCGCCGACCAACTATGCTTGGTGCCGGAGGTTTCGGGAATGAATTCTGCTACATTCAAGTTCAGGAAGCAGGACAAAGTGTGTGGGAATCTGATTGTGCTCCAGTGAGTAGTGAAAACACCTGCAGCTTAGTGTTTGATGATTCAGGTCTCGAGGTTTTCGATGGAAGCAATTCAATGTGGAACACAGATGCAAATGCTGACAACTTTCTGGAGACTCTGGAGTTGGTAGACAGTGGTGACATGCGGTTGAGGGACAAAGATGGGAACTTGGCATGGAGGGCTAGCGATAACCCGCAGGCTAACCAGAATTGTGGCTCCATGGGTTCTCCTGGTTTGGCTCCTGAAACTCCTCCATTTGCTAAACCTATTCAGAATAATGCTCCATTTGGGCAGCCCGCGCCCGTCCAACAACCCCAACTACCTGCAGTCCCAGTAGCACTGGGACCTGCCGGCAGTGTTGATCTGAGCGCGGGAGGAGTAGGGGCTCCTCTGGTGCAGCCACCACAAGGACAACTGGGTGATCAAGAACTGCCTCAACCGGGCGTGGGAGGAGTTGGGGCTCCTGTGGTACAGCCACCACAGGGACAACTGGGTGATCAAGAACTGCCTCAACCGGGCGTGGGGGGAGTTGGGGCTCCTCTGGTACAACCACCACAGGGACAACTGGGTGATCAAGAACTGCCTCAACCGGGCGTGGGAGGAGTTGGGGCTCCACAAGGACAAGTGGCAGATCAAGAACTGCCTCAAACTCCAGTTGGCTATAACCAGCCACCCATTTCAGGATCATTTAACCAGCCATTCTCATCTGTCAACAAACCACAGCCTTTTGGTGGGAGTTCTAGTTACCAACAACAACCCCTAGTGGACAACAATCCATTTGACAGTGGGTCAACAAGAAATTTGCCATTCAAGCTTGGGGCTGCTTTGGTTTCTATTACCACTCTGACGGTTTATTATGTTTTCCTTCTGTGAGGCCTTCTGTTCAACTGGGCTGGATTTCAGCAGCAGTAATTGTGTGTAGCTGCTTATTGATCCTTGGGGCATTTAATTTCTTTCTGGTTCTCTTGCTAGTACCATTCTTCATTAGTTTCTGCTAAGGCAAGGTAGGGGGGGGGGGGGAAGATTTGAAAAGGGTGGTGTAATTTGTTTTGGGGGAATGATGCAAATCATGCATGCAATGGAAATGTTAATGGATTTTTGATTTTGTTAGTTCTCATATTGTATTGGAAGTGGACTTGGCACAGTCCTAATTTTCTTTAAAATGATTTTATATGTGAGATAAGGACCTGTGGGCTGTCAGCTGTGGTTGTAGACATCTGCAGCCAGGAAATGAAAAATGAAAAAAACAAAAGAAGGGTCTCTGTCTTGGAACATCAATATTCTGGGATGATCGTATCGAATGACTTCTCAACAGAATGCCATATGGATGGTAGCAATCAGACTCGAGGATTATGAAGCCACTGCTAGCTTTATGAAGAGAAAAAGTTTTATGAAGCCAAAGCTCGCTTTCACAAAAGGACAAGAGGATTTTAAAAAACTTCATTGACCCTGATTTGAAAATTAGCAGAAATCTGGGTTCTGTCTGGTGAACAGTGAACTTGGTATCGATCTCTTACTATAATAATAAGCAACAAGCATTTCTTCTGAAACTCTTCCTTGATTTCTACGAATTTACATATTATATGATATCCTTTAAACACCAAAAATGGTTCATCTCCCGTCTTTGAGTCTTGATTTTGTTCAAGAGTAATGGCGTTCCATGCCCATCCCCACTTCATAGTTCTACAACTTTTAATTTCCCTACAAGTTCTGATCTCTGCTAACCTCATCTCCAATCTTCGATGCCATGGCTTCTCTATTAAGGAAGCCAGCGTGAACGATATCCACCAAGCCTTTAAAGAGAACAAACTCACCTCAAGGAAGCTAGTGGAGTTGTACCTGGAAGAGATTGAAAAGCTGAATCCAACACTCCGAGCAGTAATAGAGGTGAATCCTGATGCACTGGATCATGCCGACAAGGCCGATCTGGAGAGAAGAAGCATCAATAGAGACGGTGATCGATCCTCCTTATCTGGCCTGCACGGCATTCCGATCCTAATCAAAGATAACATAGCTACCAAGGACAAGCTCAACACCACTCTCGGATCGTTTGCGCTGCTGGGCTCCGTCGTCCCTCGCGATGCCGGCGTTGTTGAGAAGCTTAGAAGTGCCGGAGCCATCATCTTGGGTAAGGCCAGCCTTAGCGAGTGGTGCAACTTCCGATCTCACTCTCCGATCATTGGGTGGTGCGCCAGATCTGGTCAGGGTAAAGTAAGTGATTTCGACTTCACACCTGCAACTACTCAAACCTAGGGTTTCAAAATTTCCTAATTTCCTCTACTATTTTTTTAGTAATCATTTAGTCTGAAATGGGTGAATCGGGGTTGCGTTTTCTGAAATTTGGGAATTGCAGAACCCTTACAATTTATCGAACATGACGTGTGCATCAAGCACCGGATCGGCGATAGCTGTGGCGGCGAATATGGTGGCGGTGTCGCTCGGAACAGAGACAGACGGTTCGATCATCTGTCCGGCCGATTTCAACGGCGTTGTTGGATTTAAACCCACCGTCGGTCTTACCAGCCGTGCCGGCGTCGTCATCATATCTCCTCGTCAAGATACAATTGGGTAGGTGACTCTTCAACTTCTCCCACTTATCTTATATTATGATTTATCAGCCCGGTCTGGTTGAACCCATTTCGATCCAGTCAATTTGGTTTCTTTGTCGGTTTGTAATTGAATAATGAAGGCATTTAATTCTGGAATTTCTAAACTGGGTTGTCAAAAAAGACCCATCTGCAGAACAGTATCAGATGCAGTTTATGTGTTAGACGAGATCGTTGGGTTTGATCCCAGAGATGCCGAGGCTACCAGAGCTGCTGAGAAGTACATACCAAGAGATGGTTACAAGCAATTTCTGAAGGCAGATGGGCTTCAAGGAAAGAGACTGGGAATTGTGAGGAAGCCATTCTTTAATTTCCCCAAAGGATCAGTTCTTGCCCAAGCTTTTGATCACCACTTCAACACATTAAGGTAACACAACATCATTGATAATTGGAAAATTATGATACAAATAGAGATCGAAGTAGCTAATTATGCTCAAACTCTATACATGGATCAAGGGAAAGAGGTGCCATTTTAGTAGATAATCTTGAAATTGCCAACTTAAGCTCCATATTGGATCACTCTCGAAGTGGGGAACAGATGACAATGCTGGCTGAGTTCAAGCTTGCTCTCAATTCTTACTTGTCAGACCTGCTATCATCTCCAGTGAGATCCCTTGCTGATATAATTGCATTCAATGAAAATCATCCAGATGAGGTGAGTTCTGGCTTGGTCAAAACTGCTTGTCCTGGGTTTGATTAAGTGACAGTACTAAGAGTCTTCTGTCTATACTTGTTTGCAGGAAAGGATGAAGGAGCTTGGTCAGGAGAAACTTTTACAGTCTCAAAACACTACTGGAATCAACCAGGAAGTGAGAAATGCAATTGAGAACATGGAGAGACTGTCAAGAGATGGGTTTGAGAGATTGATGTTGGAAAACCAACTGGATGCATTGGTGACTCCAAGAGCAAGTGCTTCTGCTGTCTTTGCAATTGGTGGGTACCCAGCAATCAGTGTCCCAGCAGGATATGGGAGCGATGGAGTTCCATTTGGGATCTGTTTTGGAGGTCTGCGTGGTTCGGAACCTCAACTCATTGAGATTGCTTATGCTTTTGAGCAAGCCACAAAGATCAGGAAGCCTCCCTCCTTGACTGATTTTTATGAGGCAAGTAATTGTTCAGATTTGTGATTTGGGTTCAGATGTTGACAATGTTGGTGTAGTTGTATAAAATAGCAGCTGTTGTTTCACAACTTATTGAGATTGCTTATGCTTTTGAGCAAGCCACAAAGATCAGGAAGCCTCCCTCCTTGACTGACTTATAATGCAAGTACGCTTTCAGATTTGTGATTTCTGTTCAGATGCTAGCAATGTTGGTATAAAATATAGCTGATGTTTTTCAATTTCCATCTTGTGATGTTTTGGTGTAAACTGATACGTGCTTGCTGACATGGGCTTGTAGGAGTTGTAGTTCTATTCAGTTCTCACCAGTGCTAGAAGAAGAGGTAAAAAATTGGTGACCCTGCTTTATTCAGTGATTATGTATTTCAAATAGTGTAGATGGTTGGAATTTGATTAAAACAGGAGCATTTTTATGGGGCTAAAGATATTGATATTTTCAACCCTTCACTTATTTGAATTATGTTCTACCTACATAGAGAGGAATTGTTTTTAATCCGGATGGTTGGATTCTTCTTGATACAAATCCAATTTCAAAATTTTTTTTAATAAATTAACTAAAACAATGGTGTGTCAAATATTTGAATACTTTCATTCAAGCCAAAACAGCAGGATTGCATGAACTAGCCAAAACCAAAAACTTGGACGATAACAAAGACCTATCAATGATAAAAAGAGGGGGATAGACCACCAAGATCTAGAAAGAGAATGCCTACAAACACCCCTAGCAAGAAAATCAGCCCAAATGTTTTGGCTCCTAGGAATATAGTGAAAATTAATATAATTGAAGTCTAAGGTTAATCTAATTATCTCATGAACTAAATTAAAGTTCATCCAATCCAAAGATGATGATAAACCCTACAAAGCTAGCACCGTAGATAAAACAGTCAAAATTGACTTGCACACTCTATATTCTTAAAGAGCGCCCAAGAATAAGAGCATCTTGCACATATTTGAGCTCCCTAATAGAAGCATGAGTGGCTAATCCAGGAGTACATTGAGCTGCAATGAAAATCCCTCTTGTGTCCCAACAATGCAACCTCTTCCACCCTTTTTTGTGTTATAGTCCCAAGATCCGTCCAACAAAATCTGAAAATGGTCAACCTCTAAAACTTGATCTGTAGCTAGATTCACTAGATTACTTCCTCTATGTTTTGAAACCAAAGGGAGAATATTTGCATACGAAAAGGAGAAGTTAGTCATAGTAAATTGATACAAGCCTCTAGACCACGCTATAAAGTGGCATTCCTAGTTTTCCAAATACACCATGCTAGAGCACTCCATAATTGATCAACCTTCTCTTTATCATTACATCCTTTGAATTTAACTTGGATAAAATCCATCCAATCATGAAGATGAAGACCATGGAAATTTGACACATCAATACGCAAAGGAGAGAGTTTCCAACATTCTTGTGCATTAGGGCAAAAAAATAAAGCATGATTGATATTCTCAATTTCATTTCCACAAACAATAACTAAAGCCTCATGAAAAGGGCACCATAAAAAATGTTTTATCTTTTGTAAAGTGAGAATGTATCAAATCTTGTTCCAAAAAAAGGATAAAGTGGAGGAAGAATCAATATTATTTTGTGCATCGGCCCTTGCAAGACATTGAAAATATGCCGATCTAACAATGAATTTCCATTCTTGGTCTTAAGCCAAATCCAAGAGTCCAGGGTGTCATTAGCAAGGATTAGGATGATAAGGATGGCCTCAATCTCAAATAGGGAGATTCTATTTTGATTCTTGCTAATTAATTAAAGAGCTTTTACGCTACTCCCACTATTTTTTGGGTGAAATTAGTGACACCCACTATTATGCTTCACATTACATTGCACCCACTTGAAAAGTTGCAAGTGACCTATAGTTAAGTTTTGTTGTTAAATGACAGGTAAAATTACCTAAATGCCCTTGCCTACATTTAAGTCATTAATAATGATCTGACCCAACCCTTAGATGGTTGAAAAGAGAATCCCTTCACACATATTCTACCTACATATCTCTCTCATTTGCCAAATGTTGTTATGCCAAATAACTTTAACCTCCTCCCCCCCTCCCCTCTTTTTTTTTTTGGGATCTGAGGTTCTTCCAGGCCAACTTGCACGCACCTCGACTACATCCTTAGGGGAGACTTTAACATAATTAATAGGCCGTTCGGAAGGATCAAACCGACAACCTCTCCACTGAGAAGTATGGATCTTACCACTCTCTAGCTCCACAAGTTTTCGAATGCGCCTTCCAATCAGACTAAACGGTGTATTTCTTGGGACACTAGTCACATTTCCATTTCTTCTTGTCGTTTTTTTCACAATAATGCTTTTTAATCCTATAAGATCACCCAGAGCTCTTGATGGATCGTGATGAACACATGGACTTGCTGACGGACCTCATCGTTTGATCGCTGCTGAAGCTTCCACAAAAGGTTATGACCACAGTGGTGGAGCTGCAGATTCTGATTGCGTTGAAATCCTTTGTTGTAGATCTCACAGATGAACCGGTTCGTCGCCAGTAAAGCCTATTTGGTTTCCATTAAAGAGATGTAGGGAGAAGATGGGAGAAGAGAATACTTTCATTCACCTGAGGGTTTGGTAGAATCATTTTAAATGACTTAAATGGAGATAAAGGTATTGAAGTAATTTTATCTGTCATTTAACAACAAAACTTAACTGTGGTTATTTGTAATTTTTTGAATAGATGCCATATAAGTTAGAACATAATAATGAGCGGTCACTAGTTTCATTCAAAAATAATAGATACTGCATAAAAAACTTTGAATTAAATCAAAGACCCATGTGGGACTATGAGGTTGGAATGATTTTCACCTTAGAAATTGATTTGTCCATTCAAATTGGTTCGACTTAGATTATCTCAAAGTGTATATAGCATTTGTATTATATATCTCCTCAAACTTGCCCACAGATTAGAAGAAGGTCAAATACCTTATCCGACAATATTAAGCTTGAAAAGAATTAAAAATTAAGACACTTAGATACTTTGTGATCCGGTGTCTACTTGGAATCTCATATCTAAAGATCTTAGAGAGAAAATAATTTATTCTAACTAGACGACGACCTCCATCTTGCTTTTCATCTTTTCATCAGATGATGAAGGATGGATTTTATCCAGAATTCACCAAAGAAAATTTTCAATTCTACATTTTAAAACTTAAATACAATATAATATGAAATGTCTCATGCTACATGCTAACCATACTTTCTTTCTTTGTTTTTCTTCCCAAACATGCTAATCATACTTTTTTTTGTGCAATTTGCATGCCAAATCAAAACTACACAAAAATAGATAAAATGAGACAACACGAAAGTTTTTCCGTATCCAATTTTAATACATAATATCATAGTTAAGAGGGAAAAAAATGAAGTTTTTTTCATTTTAATGCATTGATAAATTAAAATTAGAGTTATAATCGTAAGAAGTGACGTTTAAGTACGAGTTCGGATGACTTTTCCATTAGGGTATGTGATATACACTTTTTTATCACATAGGTTTACTGGGTTCACTTTTAATTTATTTTGTCAATATTCAGAGATTGGTTTGATTTATTGTGTAGTAGAGAAGAATCAAAAGAACACATACCTCCCCCCCCAAATAGGGAGATGATTCAGATACCTTAAATATGGCATCTTGTTAATTATTGGTGCGTTTGACGTGATGATGCATGTGGTGCTAGCGTTGGATGGACAAAGCCTCATAGACTACATTAAATCTCAGCCGCACAAAAGAATCTTTCAGTTTGAATTAAGGAAAAACTTGTTTATTTGTCCATGCTGTTTTATGCGGCTAAGATTTAATAGAATTCACGTAGCGTCCATCCAATACTAGCCCATAGACACCACCACGTGAGACAAACCTAGCAAGAACTTAAATATGAATTGACAAATACTATCTAATCTTATTTTCTGCATTTTATTTCCAAGTAAGATTTTATATACTCTTTCCTGAATTTGACTTGAGTGTGTTCCTCTACCATAAATTTCTTTTTTTTTTTTTAGATTTATTTTTTCTAATGATCTGATGTAAGTTCAGCATGATTATTACTCACAAGCAGGTCCACTCTCCATAGCTTGATGAAGGAATGGAAATGAATTTAATTTTCTCTGGGTGAAATGAAGCCAAAAGAAGCAAGCTCTTATATATTGGAGTTCTGGGCTCAAACAAGCTCCACCCAGAAAATTCCAATATGGCATCTCACGCTCACCACCCAATTCTTCCCTGTGCATTGTTGCTTGTGATTGTCTGTTCTTCTCTTGGCATCAATGTCTCAGGCGCCTCCAATTTCTCTATCTCAGAGGCAACAGTACCAGAGCTGCAAGCAGCATTCAAGCAGAACATTCTGAACTCTACGACACTTGTTGAATACTATCTCAATCAGATCCTTTCGCTCAATTCAAAGATTCGAGGTATAATTGAGATAAACCCAGATGTTCTTTCATTAGCTCAGATTGCCGACAAGGAAAGATTAGCTGGGGCTCCAAACGCCGGTACTGGTTTGCATGGCATTCCAGTACTGCTCAAGGACAATATAGGCACCCAGGACAAACTCAACACCACTGCCGGCTCTTTTGCACTGCTTGGTTCGGTCGTTCCTCGTGATGCTGGGGTGGCGGCCAAGCTGAGAGCTGCCGGCGCTATCATAATGGGAAAGGCTGCTCTTAGCGAATGGGCTCATTACCGTTCTGCAAATGGACCCAACGGTTGGAGCGCTCGAGGTGGTCAGGCACTGGTAAGTTTATTTACATACTTCAGAAGAGGTAGAATTTGTGAGACGACCCGTTTGATAACTTATTGGTTCTTCATGAAAAACAAAATTAAACGAAAATCATTTGGTAAAATTGTTCCCTTTTTGTGATTTTACAACACAAATTAAAATTTGTAGAAATTTCTATTTTTGAGAAATATTTTTTGCACAACAAAACAAGAATTTGTTGTTGGGTTTTTGGAGAAAAAGTTGAGGGTGCTGGTTTAAATGAAACAATTTAAAAAAATGGGTATTCATGGTATTTGACATACTTAAATATAAGAACTTCGCTAAGACCTTCTCATATTATGATATAACTTATCCATTCGCTGTTTAATTTGTCATTTTTGCTATCTACAACGACAAAGTTCATCTTCATCTTCTGTATCTCTGTTGAAACCCTAACCCTTGTGTTTGCTAACCCTGTTCTTCATTTTGTCTATCTCCAATTATTGTCATAAAATGCTTATTAATTCTGTTTTTGCTTCCAAAAACAAGTTTTATCAAACGCCTATAAAAGTATTTTCAAAAGACAACTCTAGTGTTTCTCAAAATATAAACACATAGTTTGGGTCGGGTCTTTAACTAAAAGCTTTTATATATGCTGATTTGTCTGAGAGGATCTGGATTCATTTCTACCTAGCTGAGTTGTGATGTATCCTTCACACAATAATCTTAGTGTATGCTGAGTGCAGAATCCATATGTAATGTCGGCTAATCCATGTGGGTCAAGCACCGGATCAGCAATATCAGTGGCAACAAATATGGTAGCAGTATCTCTAGGAACAGAAACTGATGGTTCAATCCTCTGCCCTTCCTATTCTAACTCAGTTGTTGGTATTAAACCCACTCTTGGACTCACTAGTCGAGCTGGGGTCGTTCCCATTAGTCCAAGGCAGGACACAGTGGGGTGAGTACTTGGTAATTCTACACCAAATCCGTGAATTTGATGAAAGAAATTAATCTAATATGAATTTTCATAATAACTGTCTTCTGAATGTGAAATAGGCCAATCTGCCGCACAGTTACTGATGCTGCATATGTATTGGATGCAATATCTGGCTATGATCCTTACGACACTGCAACTGCAACTGCAGCAGAGTTTATTCCTCCTGGTGGTTATGCACAGTTCTTGAATGCAAGTGGGCTTAAAGGAAAGAGACTAGGAATTGTGAGAAACCCATTCTTCAACTTCACAAATGCTGCCTCTTACATGACCCAAGCTTTCCAGATGCATTTCCAAACCCTAAGGTACTCAACAAGCATTTCACTTTTCCTTCTTTGAATCCGTTTTTTGTTCTTCTATTTGGTTGGATGACCTAACTTTTATTAATCTTCTTCTGAACTTACTCTCCATAACCCAAAAACAAAAAGCCAATATGGTGCAGTTTTGGTGGACAATCTGCAAATAGCCAACATTAGTGCAATACTGAGTGGAAGTCAAAGTGGTGAATCATATGCATTGTCGACCGAGTTCAAGATCGCCTTGAATGCTTACTTGTCAGGGTTGGTTGCTTCTCCGATTAGAACACTTGCAGATGCAATAGCCTTCAACTATAACTACTCTACACTGGTAGGTCTCATTTGTTGCTTATTTAAAGTTTCGGTACAATTGAAGGATTAAATTAAAAACCCAAGTTCTTAAAATGGAAAGATTGATCTCAAGTAGTTAATCTGACATCTTTTGATGGATTGGGATGCAGGAAATGATTCCACAATATGGTCAATCCATTTTCTTAGCAGCTGAGAACACCACAGGAACCAGCGATCCTTTGTATCAAGCAGCGCTAGCAAATATGCTGAGCTTGACACAAAATGGGTTTGTGAAGCTAATGAATGACAATAATTTGGATGCATTAATCACTCCCAATTCTGGTGTTACTCCCATGCTTGCAATTGGAGGGTTTCCAGGAATTAGTGTTCCAGCAGGTTATGCACCAAATGGGACACCATTTGGTATCTGTTTCAGTGGATTGCAAGGTTATGAGCCAAGGTTGATTGAGATTTCTTATGGCTTTGAGCAAGCGACGAAGATTAGAAAGCCTCCATCATTCCTTGTCTGAGATCTTCCGAACAAGTTTTCTTTAAAATTTTGAATAATGAGTATAATGTAACCTTCAGATATAAGTTACATCAGAGCTTAATTTTATGTAATCGTTCTTTAAGGTTGGAGCAAACAACCCAGCAATCACCAGTAATGGGGTTATTCTCAATGATATGTATGAATATTTGTTTTTCCTTCCCAAACTATTATGATCTCAAATTTTGGGTTTTTTTTTTTCCTAAGTCAAACATAGTTAATCATCTGTTTGAGAAAGGTCGATTTTGTTTTCTTTGGGATAGTACAGATCGAAAAGGAAAAATATTACATATCCATTCGAGTGACTCTAACAAAACATACAGCAATTCTCTCTTAGCAAGAGCTTCAGAGCTATCAACTATACATTCATCTGTTGACATGTAGATGATCTAGACTTGATTGTAAAATCACAGACAATTTCTCGAAGAGTCATCAGTGACTATATTTTCATTTTCCTTATAAAGTCATTGTTAATAAGAAACAGCTTTTTTCTTTAGGAATTTCATTGGTACATTGTTAGATGAAAAGTAACAAGAAGTGAACTAAAATAGATAAAGTACTAATGAAAGGCCATAATTATTTTCAGGATAATAATTCTGGTAGTCCCATAAAATGTCATTTCTATGATACAACCTTTAAGATTGGCATTGAAATGTTGAATGAGACCATACTTACCATCACCACAAATTCATATAAATTAAAATATTTCTTATAGAAGATTTTCAATATATATACATATTGCATGTTAAGCGTTGGAAGCAAAATTACAAAAGAAGGGCCGGTATGGAATTAGGAACAAGAGATACTTGTAATTCATTATATATGTTTAATTTGGATTTCCATCTAAAAATCTAAATATCCTAAGATTATTAGTAATTGGTTTTTGACATTTCAGTCTTGTCTTATTTTAGTTCAGTTATGAAGAAATTAAGTTAGTGTTCATACATGTCAATTATGAGAAGTTGAAAAAAGAGCTTTATCACACAGGGGGAAAGAAAAGAAAGAAGAAAAAAAACCCAAACTTTCTTGAGAATGAGATATTAAAGAAAATGAAAAAACTGACGCATGAAACACCCTATGAAGCAAAACAATGTGTGCCAATTGTTGTGAATCACAAAAGGTCAATTTGAGTACAAGTAGAGTTAAAGATGAAGTGTATAACATGAGTGTTGAAGACAAGGAGCTCCTACTCCAAAACCATGCTTAAAAATAAATACAATTTTGCTTATGAATGCAGCATGGAACCACAAAATTTCCTGAGAATGAGACACTGAATATTATTTAAATGCAAGTATTGACTCTGTAAGACTGCCCAACCCTCTGTAATGAGAAATGTCATTGATATATGTTGACTCAAAGTGGCATGAAATGTGAATGACCTTCTACTAAAAACAACCCATTTGAATTTAAACCAGTTTTGTTGTATCTTTCATTTTGCATATTTGAACTTGTGCCAGTAACTTCCATGCCACAGACAAGCTTACGCAAACAAAACTCATTAGTCAGACTCACAAACACCACAGATGGAGCTGAGCGTATATAATCGACTATGGGGGAAGGCGTTTTCCATATCTGCGTCTGCAATGGCTTCTCACTCTCACCTTCAGCTTGTCCCAAGTGCGTTTTTAATTGTGGGTATCTGTTGTTGTTTTGCCGTCAATGTCACCGGCGCCACCAATTTCTCAATTGCAGAAGCAACCATACCAGAGTTGCAAGCGGCGTTCAAGCAGAACATTCTGAGTTCAAGACAACTCGTTGAGTTCTATCTCTCTCAGGTTGTTCAGATCAACCCACGAATTCGGGGCGTACTTGAGATAAACCCGGATGTGCTCACCCTGGCTGACCAGGCAGATCAAGAACGATTCGCTGGATCTCCCATCTCTGTGTCTGGGTTACATGGCATTCCTATATTGCTCAAGGACAATATGGGTACCAAGGACAAGCTCAATACCACCGCGGGTTCATTTGCACTGCTTGGTTCCGTCGTCCCTCGTGACTCCGGTGTTGCAGCCAAGCTGAGAGCTGCCGGTGCAATCATATTTGGAAAGGCAGCACTTAGCGAGTGGGCTCATCACCGAGGTGGAGCGCCTTCCGGTTGGACTGCTCGGGCTGGCCAGGCACTGGTGAGTCCTGACTCTTGAGTCTAGGGGTGCAAGTTTGGCCCTGAGGGTGCGTTAAGGCCAAGGGCGAACTTGGGATTACTCTTTGGCCCGCCGGGTCTGTCTTGACCGGTCCTTGATTTTTTGCTCTGACCCTAACCCTAATTTTGGCCATGATTCTGGCCCTAATCATGATCCTAATTTTGTCCATGATGCTAGTGCTAATTAGGGTTAGAGCTAGAGACAGGGCCAATTAGAGTGGGAATAGGCTTAGCTTGACCTTGTTGGGCTTAAGGTCAGGAGACAATAATCATTGGTCCTGAATTAGGATCAGGGCACAAATGTGCTTAGGTTAGAATATATAGAGTTAGGCTTAGGATTGCAAAAGCTAGGCCCAACCCAACCCTGTAGCAGCCCTCCTTGAGTCGATGAGTCAATTCCACCCAATCGTGTTCTGGCGTTCTTCCTAATACTTTTGTAATCACTTCAAGCGCTCTCGCCCTTACTTTACTTACTTAAACTTAAGCAATTACTTTTGCGTTTGCTTTTTCATTCTCCGTAAATGGAGGATCCGAGTAAGATTTTGGGTATCAAGAAAACTAAAGAAAAGAATTTGCAAATTTAACGTTGACAAAAGAAATATATTCCCAATTATTCTAGGGAAGGTGGATTTGGATTTTCTCCACCCTTCATCTAACTTTATGTCTCACAACTCATCTAACATAGGCCCTTGGGCCTACCTATTGTCAAGTGGGGTGTGAAACAAAAATTTTGGTGGAGATGTGCACCAATTCAATCTAAACCCAGCCCTATCATAGGGACCTACACCTCTAAACCCAAACCATATCCTGTTAGGGTTCTTCTAAGCCTAATCCTTCCTGATTTACACTCTTCTAAGCTCAACCCTACCCGATTTATACTAATACGATGATGTTAGCATTGTTTTACCTTAACTCAGCCTTGGTTAGTAGCACAAAGGAGATTTGAAATATTGACATCTTAGTTGTGAAGGGCTAGTGTTTGTCAATGAGTTAATTCATCAAAATAATTATTTTAGTATTTGGTTAAATAATTATTCAAACTCAATTTTTATAATTCTATTTTGATAAAATTAACAAAGGTTGAATAGGGCCAAACCACATTTCTACCCAACCCAGCCAGAACCAGATATTTTGTAATCCAAACCCGTCCTTCGAATTAAAATGTCGGGCATAGGGCGGGTTTGGGTCAGTTCGGACAGACATGGTTTTATTGACACATCTAAATTATTGTTTTATACAAGAGCAGAATCCATATGTATTGACGGCTGACCCGCGCGGGTCAAGTACTGGTTCAGCAACATCAGTGGCATCAAATATGGTAGCAGTAGCACTGGGGACAGAGACGGACGGTTCAATCATCGGCCCATCTTACGCTAACTCGGTGGTTGGAATCAAGCCCACACTTGCACTGACTAGCCGATCTGGGATTGTTCCCATCACTCCCAGGCAAGACACGGCTGGGTGAGTTTCTGTGATTTCTTCACCAAATCCACAGTTAAAACCCATTCTTCATGAGAATTTCTAAATTTTAGTTTTGTGGATTCATGGGATAATAGGCCAATTTGCCGCACGGTGACAGATGCAGCATATGTACTAGATGCAATTGCAGGCTATGACCCATACGACACTGCAACAGTAGCTGCATCAGAGTTCATTCCTTCTGGTGGGTATGTGCAGTTCTTGAATCCAAATGGGCTTCAAGGAAAAAGATTGGGAATCGTAAGAAATCCCTTCTTCAACTTCCCCAATAGTTCCTTCTTGGGTCAAGCTTTCCAGAAACATTTCCAAACCCTTAGGTACTATTCATATATTTGATCAATTGTCTTATTACAAGATTTAAGTATTCAAATTGTGATGTTCATCAGTTCTTTATCCTTTTGCATCAAAAAAGCCAAAATGGTGCTACGTTGGTGGACGATTTGCAAATAGCCAACATTAGTATGATATTAAATTCCAGTCAAAGTGGTGAAGCATTTGCAACGTCGACCGAGTTCAAGATCTCCTTGAATAATTACTTGTCGGATTTGGTCTCTTCTCCAATCAGAACACTAGCAGATGCTATAGCCTTCAACCTGAACTACTCTACCTTGGTATGTAGCTCTTATTAAACCATTGATGATCTTCTGTGGTGGTGGGTTAACTGGTTCTGTTTGTGTAGGAAATGATTCAACAATATGGGCAATCCCTATTTTTAGCAGCTGAGAACACCACTGGAACAAGTAATCCTGTATATCAAGCAGCACTAGCAAGTATGAAAAGCTTGACAGAAAATGGGTTTGTGAAGCTAATGACAGATTACAATTTGGATGCGCTAATTACTGTGAATGATACTGTTACTCCTCTGCTAGCAATTGGTGGATTTCCAGGAATTAGTGTTCCAGCAGGGTATGGCCCAAATGGAGCACCATTTGGCATCTGTTTTAGTGGATTGCAAGGTTATGAGCCAAGGTTGATTGAGATTGCTTATGCATTCGAGCAAACTACTAAGATCAGGAAGCCTCCTTCATTCTTAGTATGACCAAAGATCACTGCCTCTGAACTAAGAAAGTATATATGAATTTTATTTTTTTTTTTCCGATTTCAAAGGAGTTCGTGTGGACCAATTCAAAATAGTCTTCAATTATGAGATTTGAAAAAAAATGTGTTGATAACTCAAAAAAGGATTCCTTAATCACAGGCATCTGAAGTCCAGAACAACTAGAACATTCAGTTTTGAATGCCTCTCCTGGGGATATTTCTTTCTTCTTCTTTTTTTGTGAAAATTCCATGGTTTATTAAGAAGATGGGGACTTCTCATTATAACAAGAATCCCATCTAGCCAAACAAAAGAGCTATTGTAACCAACAAAAAATTGTAGACAAAGAGATCTACTCACGGAGGAATTATGAATTTGATCCTTTATCAAAAAACAGGGGAAGTCATTTTTGGAATTTAATTGTAATAAGAGTAGGCTTTTCTTAACTTTCAAAACAGCTTCCAAGATTGAGAAACTCGATCCATTAAGATACGTTGTACCAACTAATCATAACGGCTTGGTTACAAGTGGATGGCGTTCAAAACTTTCT
Source organism: Hakea prostrata (assembly GCF_041222555.1). Taxonomy (NCBI): domain Eukaryota; kingdom Viridiplantae; phylum Streptophyta; class Magnoliopsida; order Proteales; family Proteaceae; genus Hakea; species Hakea prostrata. Next base: position 11,203,278 of record NC_142604.1, on the reverse strand, counting down.
AACCAAATATTCAATTCAGTTCTAAAACAAGAAAGTGTTGATTTGTAATCGAAAACTTCTATACATAGTTTTAGTAGTTTCCTCTTCTGTTATTCCTGGGTACCTGGGCCTATAACAGTATCTTTCGCTTTCTCAGTTTTTCATTGAATTCAGAATTCAGAGAGACAGAAAGATGGCAAAACCTGTTCTATTGGTAGCGTTCTTATTGTTCTTAGCTGAGATGGGTGGTGGCCAAACACAGCATTGGCACAAATGCATGAGAGTGATGAAAGAAGAAGAAGAGAGAAGGTAATTGAAAGAATGCAAAGAAAAACTCTAATTTTGATAAGTTGGTTGTTTAACTGTTGTACAAGATTCGTTTACAATATTCAAATTTGAATTTAAAATTCAAAACTTGAATCCAAAAATTGAATTCAAAAAACAAATTCAAACCATAACAGATCTGTTATGGTCTTTCATTTCCCCTCAAACTCTGCACTGGCAAGTGCAAAAGTTTGTCTCTATGCTTTAAAAAATTTATGATGTTAAGCCATTAGTAAACGCATCTGCAATTTGATCATTTGACCTAACAAAGTGCACTTTTATAGTGTTTTTCTGAACCAAGTCTCGGACAAAATGATAGTCTACTTCTATATGTTTTGTGCAACCATGTAGCACTGGATTTGCAGTCATTTGTGTTACAGACACATTATCACAATAAATGTTCATTCCTCTTGGAAGTTGCACTTGCAAATCACGTAAAACATAAGAGAGCCATATTAACTCAGATGCAGTGATGGCAAAGGATTTGTATTCAGCTTCCGTACTTGATCTAGATATTGTAGGTTGTTTTTTGGAAGACCATGATAATAAATTATCCCCAAGAAAAATGTAAAACCCACTAATTGATCGGCTTGTGTCTGGACATCGTGCCCATTCTGCATCATTGTAAGCAGCTATGAAAGAAACTTGGGTTGGTTTCAAGAGAACACCAGCACCAATAGTATGATTGACATAACGTAAAATACGTTTTGCTGCTTGTAGATGATCTTCTGTGGGAGATTGCATGAACTGACACACTTGATTGACTGCATAGGAGATATCTGGTCTAGTGATCGTCAGATATTGTAAGGCTCCTACTAATTGTCTGTATGGTGTTGGATTAGGTAGGGAATAACATGTTGTTGATGATAACTTTGTTCCAACAGCAATTGGGGTTGTGCATTGCTTTGAAGTCTCTATTCCTGTAGACTTTAATAAATTGATCGAGTATTTACTTTGAGTGAGTAAAAGACAATCTAAACTTCGATTAGCCTCAATTCTCAAGAAGTAATACAAGTGTCCCAAATCTGTCATTGCAAATTCTTTGCTCAAATTTTGAATAACCTCTTGAATTGCAGCTTCATTGGCTCCTATCAATATTATATCATCTACATATAACAACAATATTGTCATTGTACCTTGGGTTTTGTGTGTAAACATGGAAGAATCCGTCACGCTTTGCTTGAAACCTTCTCCTTGTAGGTATGTTTTAATCTATGAAACCAATCTCGTGGAGCTTGCTTGAGACCATAAATTACTTTTTGTAAATGACAAACATGTGTTGGTTTAGATGTGGAAATAAACCCATGTGGTTGTTTCATGTAAACATCTTCTGCTAAGTTGTCATTCAAAAAGGCATTTTTCACATAAAGTTGATGTACTGGCCATGACTTTGATAGTACAACGGTTAATACTGTTTGAATGGTGGCTGGCTTTACAACTGGACTAAATGTTTCATGAAAGTCCACTCCTGCCTGCTAGTTGAACCCCTTGGCAACTAATCATGCCTTGTATCTCTCAATGGAACCATCACTTTTTGTCTTGATCCTGTACACCTACTTACAGCCTACAATATTTATACCTATAGAATAAAGCACCAAGTTCCAAGTCTGACTGTTTATCAAGGCTTTGTATTCTTTTTGCATTGCATCAATCCACTTTGAGTCTTTTGAGGCCGATTGTAGGTTTTAGGTTCAGTTGGGATACTGGAAACAGTGGTAAAAAAGGTTTGAGGTATTGGGTGTCTAATAGTGAGTAAAGAGAGAGGGGTTTTTGGTTTGGCGGAATTGGTTTTACTCCTAGTAATCATAGGATGAGATGGTTGGAGGTTGGTCTATTGTTGGTGGGGATTGATTAACATCTTAGATTGGATTTACCATTGATATGGTTGGTGATGATGTTGTAGGGGTTGTTTGTGATGGTTGGTTGTTTTAAATAGGTGAAGAAGAATGTGAAGTGAGTGGAGGCACATTTGGTGGAGTGTGTGGGATGAAAATAGGAAGAGAAATAAGTTCGACTAGTGGTTTGTTTGATGATTGGTGTAATGGGGGATTTGAAAAGGGAAATTCCTTTTCTTCAAAAATAACATGTCTAGATAAATATACTTTGCCAGTGTCCTTATCTAAGCATCTATAACCCTTGTGATAAAGACCGGAACCAAGAAAGGCACAAGCCTTAGACTTTGGCGATAATTTGTCTTCTCTGTAGGGTGTCAAGTTGGGGTAACAAAGGCAGCAAAAAACTCTCAATAAACAATATCTAGTTTTAAGCCAAACAGTGCTTCATGAGGAGATTTTCCTTGCAATACCGGTGTAGGTAACCGGCTTATTAAATAGAAAGTAGCAGTAAAGGCTTCTAACCAATATTCTTTGGGCATGTGAGTTTGGAATAGAAGGGATAAACCCATCTCTATAATGTGTCTCTGTTTTCTTTCTGAAATTCCATTTTGTTCTGGAGTATGAGGACATAAAATCTTGGATACAATGTCACATTCATCAAGATAGTTTTTAAAAACTCCCCTTGTTAACTCTAAGGCTCCATCACTTTGAAAAAATTTAATAGAAGTAGAAAGCAAGTTTTCAACCATAGTTTTAAAATGCTTGAAATAATGAATTGCATCAGATTTAAATCGCAGAGGATAAAACCAAGTAACTCGATTGAAATCATCAACAAAAATAATATATGAATTGAATCCACTAATTGACAAAGTTTTAGTGGGACCCCACAAATCACAATCAATAAGCTGTAATGGTTGAGTAGTTCGACTAACTGAAATAGAAAATGGTAATTTGTGATGTTTGCCAAGTTTTCAAGCGTCATAAATTTTATTGGATCCAAGTGTTTCAAAGGAATTAAATAAGACATTATTTCTCAAATAAGTAAGTACTGCAGAAGAAGGATGACTAAGCCGGTGATGCCAAATATTAGAAGGAGCTTTATTTCCATAAAGAGCCAAAGGAGGCACAGCATTGGCTGAGAAAGAAGACAATTTATCTTTGAGTACTGGACCCTTCAGTAGAGTGATGCCTAACTCCAAATCCTTAACATAGAAACCCCATGGAAAAAATTCAACAGAACAATTATTGTCAGACGTAAATTGAAAAATGGAAATTAAATTATTTGGCAATTGGGGAACTATTAGTATGTCATTAAGAGATAAATGATTTGAATTATTCTTCAAAGTTGAGGAGCTTATATGAGTTATAGGGAGTTTCTTACCATCACTAACTGAAACCGAGTCTTCTCCTTTGTAAGTGGCAGCTCGATGTAGCATGGCTGGATCAAATGAGATATGGTTGGTAGCACCTGAATCCGAATCCACTTGTGCATCATTATGTGGTATAATGTGTTGGGTATTTTGGGTACCATATAAGCCAGCATAAGGAATGTGAGGTGATGGATTATGATTATTTCGACTTTGGGCATAACGGAAATAGCATCTATTGGCCGAATGGTTTTGCTTAGCACATATTTGACATTTGAAGGAATTAATATTAAAGGTGTTTTGGTTTGATCGATTATAGGAATTTTGAGATCTTGGAGGGTCATTTGATGAATTTCGGAAGTCAGATCTAGGTGGGTTTCGGTTGTTGGGTGGATAGGAATTAATATTATTATTAGACCGATTAAATTTAGACTGATCTGTAACAAGTAATGCAATAGGGGAATGGGAATTAGTTAAGATTGATTGGGTGTTCCCAAAGCCACGGCGTAACCGTTGCTTATGAGTAACTAGTTTGGCCCTTAGGTCGGTAAAGGTAACGCGTGAGGTAATATTTTCCACAATGATGATGAAAATGAGATAATCCGAACCAAGACCATTTAATGTATATGATACCAAGTCATAATCATTTACCTTGTCATTGATTACGGCTAAGGAATCGGCGACGGACTTAATTTTGTGAAGATAGTCCGTAATTGTGCTCGTTCCTTTATTGATCATCTGCAATTTACTACGAAGATAAGTCCTTCGAGCAGTGGACTATTGTTGAAAAAGTTGTGTAAGAGAATCTTATACATCTTTCGCTGTTTGAATGCCAAGAATATGAGAAGAAAGAGACGGCGTGAGGGTGGCATTGATGCATGCTAGAACAAAATGATCATTCTTTCTCCAGGTTTGAAATGTTGGATTCAGCGTTTGAGTTTCTCCAGTAGTGACATTTTGATTTGGCATTGATCCAGTACTATCAAGATGATGCATAAGATCACAGGTAATAAAAATGGATTCTAATTGTTCTCTCCACTTGAGATAATTTGCTCCATCAAGCTTTGATAGAAACAAGGTTGGAGAGATTGGTAATGGGGAATGGAGTGGTAATGGCCATTGAAAATATAGTGTTTTGGGGGGGGGGGGATCTCAAAACCTTAGCTCTAATACCATAAAAGAATGCAAAGAAAAACTCTAATTTTGATAAGTAGGCTGCTTACCTTGATAGGTAAGTCTTATGTATTTATAAATAAACATGGTTGTTGTACAAGATTCATTTATAATATTCAAATTTAAAAACTTGAATCAAAAAATTGAATTCAAAAATCAAATTCAAACCATAACAGATCCGTTATGGTCTTTCAATAACCGATTTGCACTTCTACTTTCATGACACCGTTAGTGGTAAAAACCCCAGCCCGTGAGGGTGGCACAACCAGCGAATTTTCAATATAAATACATATTGCATGTTAAGCGTTAGAAGCAAAATTACAAAAGAAAGGTATGGAATTAGGAACAAGAGATACTTGTAATTCATTATATATGTTTAATTTTGAATTCCATCTAAAAATCTAAGTATCCTAAGATTATTAATAATTGGTTTTTGGCATTTAAGCCTTGTCTTCTTTTAGTTCAGTTAGGAAGAAATTAAGATAGTGTTCATACATGTCAATTATGAAGTTGAAAAAAGAGCTTTATCACAAGGGGAAAAGAAAGAAAAAAACTAAAATTTCTTGAGATTGGGGTATTAAAGAAAATGAAAAACCTAACACATGAAACACCGATGAAGCAAAGACAATGCGTGCCAATTGTTGTGAATCACAAAAGGTCAATTTGAGCGGTAAGTAGAGTTAAAGAAGGAAGTGTATAATATGAGTGTTGAAGATAAGAAGCTCTTACTCCAAAACCATGCTTAAACATAAATACAATTTTGCATATGAATGCTGCATGCAACCATAAAATTTCCTGAGAAGAGTGGCTGGATATTATTTAAATGCAAGTATTGACTCTGTAAGACTGCCCAACCCTCTGTAATGAGAAATGTCATTGATATATATTGACTCAAAGTGGCATGAATTGTGAATGACCTTCTACTGAAAAACAACCCATTTGAATTTAAACCATGTTTCTGTTTTATCTTTCAGTTTGCATATTTGAACTTGTGCCAGTAATTTCCATGCCACAGACAAGCTGACGCAAACAAAACTCATTAGTCAGACTCACAAACACCACAGATGGAGCTGAGCGTATATAATCGACTTCGGGTTGGACTGCTCGGGCTGTCCAGGCACTGGTGAGTCCTGACTCTTGAGTTGAGTCGATGAGTCAATTTCACCCAATCGTGTGTGTTGAGTAAGCGAAGTCATTTTTGGAATTTAATTGTAATAAGAGTAAGCTTTTCTTAACTTTCAAAACAGCTTCCAAGATTGAGAAACTCGATCCTGAAAGACAAGTTGAACCAACAAATTATGACGGCTCGGTTACAACTGGATGGCGTTCAAAATTTCCTAATCAAATATTCACTTCAGTTCTAAAACAAGAAAGTGTTGATTTGTAAGATTCCGGTGATCGAAAACTTCTATACTCAGTTTTAATAGTTTCCTTTTCTGTTTTTCCTGGGTACCTGGGCCTATAAAAGTATCTTTAGCTTTCTCTGTTTTTCATAGAATTCAGATTTCAGAGAGAGAGAGAGATGGGAAAACCTGTTGTGTTGGTAGTAGCGTTGATACTGTTCTTAGCTGAGATGGGTGGCAGCCAAGCGCAGCATTGGCACAAGAGCATGAAAGCGACGAAAGTAGAAGAGAAGGTAACCGATTTGCACTTCTACTTCCACGATACCGCTAGTGGTAAAAACCCCAGCTCCGTGATGGTGGCACAAGCAGCGAATTCACAGAATTCGTCAACCCTGTTTGGAATAGTGTTGATGGCTGATGACCCATTGACAGAAGGCCCAGAACTAGACTCCAAGGAAATAGGTCGTGCACAGGGATTGTATGGCTCGGCTGACCAAAACAAGTTTGCCCTCATAATGGCCTTGAGCTACAGTTTCACTGATGGGATCTACAATGGTAGCAGTTTCAGCATTATGGGGCGAAACCCAACTTTGAATCCTGAACGAGAAATGCCGATCGTAGGTGGAAGTGGAACTGGTGTTTTCCAGAGGGCTCGAGGGAGCGCCACAGCCAAGACCTATTTTGTAAATGCAACTACTGGTGATGCCATTGTCGAGTACTTTGCTAAAGTTTATCATTATTGAAAACCTTAAATACTAATTAGACTGAGAAATTTATGTGATTTGATTGTAATCGTCGGTGCCGAGATGTATGATCGGTTATATAATAAATGCCGATGTATGTATGGATACATAATTATGACTGAATGAGGATTTCCTTCAGTCGACAAAGATATGTGATGAACAAGATTTAGTAATCTCAACTATCCATTTTTATCTTTGATTTCTCCCTCAAGGAGCGTAATTTACTTTCGTTTTATATTCATGTGTTGTTTTAGTTTTTTCTCCTCGGTAGATTCTGTTTTCAGTAAACAAAACATGAATCTAACTAGAACTAGAAATCCGAGAACTGAGAATGTGTTTGATTCTGGGCTTTTGTTGTGTTCACTGTGGCTAGAAGACAACAGTTTTTCACATTGTGATGGGTTCCCAAGATTTTGGCGTCAGTTGAAAGTTAATTGAATTAGTTTAAGATGACAATTGAGTAACTTAAATCACATGATAGTTTAAGATGATAGTTGAATAACTTAAATCACATGAAATCAAGGTTTAAAGTATCAGTATCGAGTATCGTATCAATCAGGTGATTTTAAGAGACGTATCGTCCTATATCCAGTATTATATCACTCTGCCTAATATATTTTAATATAATTTAATAGAGAGACGTATCGAAATGTATCGTATTGGTTGGGTCAAATATGGATGTGTATTAGCTAGTGTCAAGATTGTAATAGTAACATGGGTATGTGCTTACACTCATCATGGATTGTTGAGCTATGCTAAACAAAAATAGACTGAACAAGAGCATAATGAGATCTGTAGAACATGGGTTTCTTGAGGGCTTTGGAGATGAACCATTAATTACAATAATGATAAAGAACTAGAGAGAGACTGTGCGTGTGAGGGAGATATAAAGAGTTTTTTTGATTTGGGATGATGAGAACAGATAGAGAGAGATTTATGATCTTAATAGTTGAAAACCCAACAAAGATCTGGAAAGGAAGAGTTTCAAGAGAATAGAATCCAAACAAGTCTGTTCTACACCCAAGCCATTAAAGCTAAACCAACCAAGGGAATTAATGTTCATTAATGGATCTTAGTAGGCATAGATAAGCCTAGACATTCAAATAAGAAAACCAATAAAAGCAAGAGACAATAACCTAGAAGAAGAGATCAAAGAGCATTTACATAGTAGAGCAAGGTAGGTGAAGCTTTTTTCATTTGTGTTCTTAAACTTGTTTTCTTCCCTCCTCTCTCGTAATGACTGAGACCAAGGTACGTTAATATAGATCCACAATAGCAGGGGTATAAGTTTATAGACTACGTACAAGAAGAGGTCCTAAAAAAATTTTAAAAAGAAATTTCTACCAAGAAGCAGTTCATTTTTGCCTCACCTCCAACTTTTGAAATTCCTCAAATCCTTTTCTTCATTCCTAGATTTAATTCCATCATTTCTCAAACTAAAACTGACAATCTTCTGTGACTTACTTAATATCTCTTGCAACATCAATCCAAAAAAAAAAGCAAGCAATGGCTTGATGTCTACTTTATCTCAGAGAACCTTCATATGATGAACCAGAAATAAAGCAAGCAATGGCTTGTGATATTAAAAAACTAGAGGAAAATTTTCAGGAACATCAAGAGTAAGGTTCAACAAGCAATACTCCAACTGTAACTGTATAGATTTAAAAGCCATCTATTAACATCACATTCAACAGCGAGGATGAGTTGAACCCTTTGAATATGAATCTCAAAGAAAAATCTGATTCAAAAGAAGTAAGGGCAAAAGCTTACCAACAAACGATATTCAATGAATATTCAAGGTGAATCTGTTGTAGGACTTAAAAGAGGTCTTGAGCCACCGAGAGTGCTCATGCTAAAGCAGTAGGGTTTCAGCGGTTTCAGCATCGGGACAAGCTATTAACTTCACAAAATCTTCTCTTTGTTTCATCCTCAACACCCCATCAATGATCAAAAGATGGTTTTTAAAAATCTTCAAAGTCAAATATACAGATGAACCACAAAAGTACTTTATCACCCACGGATTTTGGAGTCTCAAAACTTGAGTTATTCCATTCTTTGAGTGATAATATGGTGAAGAAATTCAATGGTTGAGAGAAGAAATTGTTGAACCAAACTAATAAGGAAGTAAATCAACCTAATAAGGAAGTCTTATTCAAAGTTGTGGCACTACCCTCCACCATTTATGTGACTTCACACTTCAAGGTCCCAAAAAACATCCATGACAAAATGAAAGCAAAAGCATCAAGATTGATTGATTGATTGATTTTTATTTTTTTTTTTTTTTTTTTTTGTAGTAATGAATACAAAAATCCCATTTTTTAGATCTTGAAAGAAGTTGAGTAGGGGAGTGTGATATTGAAGTAGTAGCAGACATCATTTATCCCCAAAGCCAAACATGGGTAGAAAAGAAGATAAAGATGTATTTCTTACAGCATAAAGCTGAAGCAATACTTAACATATCATTAGCTCTATTTTCATCCCAAGACATTCAAGTATGGGGTGCTAGTACTAATGGAATTAGAGGGAATTGTAGAGGATTTGAACCCAACAAAAGGTCAAGATGAAATATTGAATTTAAGAGGGAATAGTCACCGTAGATTTTGCGCATGTACAATCAAATGAATTTTAAGTAGGAACAAACGTAGTTCGCAAGGTTTGAAATGAACCGTGATCTGTTCAAGTTGAAGTGGGGATTCGGTACACCATAAGTTGAACTAGTATGAGAGATAGTATGAGAGAGAGAGAGAGAGAGAGAGAGAGAGAGAGAGAGAGAGAGAGAGAGAGAGAGAGAGAGAGAGAGAGAGAGAGGAAGCAGAACTGGAATTTTGATATTAGGAGAGAGAGAGAGAGAGGAAGCAGAACTGGAATTTTGATATTAGGCGAGCTTAACAGAAGGAGATGGCCATCAGAAGCCATGACTTTGATGATGGAATCACCACCAAGGTGTTTATGCAAGAAAAACCACCAGCGGCACCACGAAGTCCTCCATTCTCTACACTATATGAATTTTTATTGGGATAATTACAATTGGTCCCCTGTATTTTGATTTTATTATTACTGTATCTCCTGTACTTTTCAAAATTACTAATCCAACCTTTAACTTTGTCTACAATTACTATTGCCCCCTACCATTAAGTTCCGTTAGCTTACTGATGATGTGGCATCTTTATATTTTCTCAAAAACCCAAAAATACCCTTATACTTATCTCTTTACTTATTTACATTTTTGTAAAGTTACTATAGCACCCTTAATCAATTGTTGGATTTTGTCCATTTCATTAATTCAAAATAAATGGAATTTAGGGTAAAATTGACATTTAATCTAGTTTTTATAAATGTGGTAGTATTGTCTTTTGATTTCTTAATTTTAATGAAGGGCAAATTAGACATTACATATTCAAACTTAACAACTACTTAACACCATTATAAGGAAGGGGGACAACAATAATTTCGTAAAAAACAGGGTTTTATTAGTAATAAAATCAAGGGTAATTTTCATATGGACCCCCTGAGGTTTGGTCCATTTCATTTTATTTTTTGTCCAAATAAATGGAGTTCATGGGGACCAATTGAAAATAGTCTTCAAATAATGAGCATATTAAAGACAATTTGTATTTTTTTATGACTCAAAAAATCCTCACTTAATTACTGGCATCTGATTCTACGATAAGACTTGAACATTTTGCTCTTTTAGTCTCCTTCATCGTCTCCATCTTCATGGTCATGGTGTCTCCACACTTTCTCCTCCTCAACTCCGGCCACAATTGGATAAAAGCCTTTGTGATCCGAGACCTAAGTCCCAAAACGTTGCATATAGAATTATTAATATTATTTCAATATATATCTATATTTCTCATGGCTGAATCGTCGAAAATCACCGGTGTATCAAATTCCAGGTTATTACTATTATCATTCAAATTTATAGGTGAAGAGATTAAATCCATCATTTAAACAATGGTTTGAATTCCGTAAATCGGATCAAGAAGCCTCAATCCACAATCCTAAAATATCATTCGGTAATCCAAAAGTAAAAGTTGCACCAGAGGATCCCGACTTAGTAACGACCACTCGATTCCAGGAATCGTCAAGGGGCTTGAACTTGAAAATCTCGTCGATAACCTTCCGGCTTGGAGCTTGCAACGTCAACCGAGTCCCGATGTGGTTAGGGCCATCGATACAGTTGAAATAGATCCAGGTCTCTTTGATTCGATATTTTTTTTTGAAAAATATAGATAAATTAAAGCAAAAAAATAAGAAACAAGATATAGATCCTGAAAGAGGGGGTCAAGGAAACAATGCACAAGAGAATAGGTGTTTGTTAGTAGAATTAACAACTGCAAACCAATTGTTGTTTTACCCTTAACTATAGACATTCTTGTTTCACAATCTAAAGACGTGGTACATAGGATAAGATGTCAAAAAAAATTCTACAAGAAATAAGAGATTAACAAATGAGGGTGAGAAAATCAAATAAACAAATAAAAAAATAAAAAGATAAAAAACTAGAAAATAGAGACTTACAAGAGATTAGGATTCCTAGATCGAAGAGAAGAATTTTTGGTCCAATTTTTCTTCTTCAACCCATGATTTCAAGTAAAGGGAAGATAATAAATAGGAATTGAATCTCAGAGAGGATGAGAGAATAAATAGGGACTTGAGCAACAAATCCTTCTTCAACCTTTTGAAACTTTGAATACCTAAAAAGATTTTTTTTCAAAAATTTTCCTTAACCCACGTCTAAAACAACTAGAACATTCAATAGTTGAATGTCTCCCTGAGGGAGAAGAAAGGGGAGCATAAATAAGGTAATGGGGTACTCACATTTTCACTTTGAAATGACATTTCCATATCAATACTTATGACCTTGACCCAATGGTCCTCAAGTCATATAGGGGCCAATTAGTAATATTATTTATATATAAAAAGAGATAAATATATAGATAAATAAAGGAATTGTTTCATACCAAGGTTCAGGCTTAGTTTATTATTATTATTATTCAAATTTAATGCCACATGCACAATCTTAACAGGGAATTGTATGAAAAGTAACTACAGAGGATGTGAAACTTGCGATTGGGAAACTTTTTATTTTTTTCGGGTAGGAAGATACGCTGTAGCAACTGCTTTATTACAGCTCGGTTACAAGTGGATGGCCCAATCTGATTCTCTTATTCAAAACTTTCTAACGGAATATTCAATGCAGTTCCAAATTCCAACAGAAGAAAGCATTCATTCGTAAGATTCCGGTATTCACAAACTTCTATGCATCTTTTTAGTAGTTTCCTCTTTTGTTTTCCGTGGGGAATTGGGTCTATAAAAGTATCCTAACCTTTCTCTGTTCTTCACAGGATCTGCTCGAGAGAAGAGAAAAGAAACTAGATTCAAATTTCGGAGAGACAGAGAGATGGGAAAACCTGTTCTGTTGGTAGCGTTGATATTGTTCTTAGCTGAGATGGGTGGTGGCCAAGCGCAGCACTGGCACAAGAGCATGAGAGTGATGACAGAAGAAGACGAGAAGGTAACCAATTTGCACTTCTACTTCCACGATACCCTTAGTGGAAAAAACCCCAGCGCCGTGAGGGTGGCGCAAGCATCAAATTCACAGAATTCGCCAACCCTGTTTGGAATAGTGATGATGGCTGATGACCCATTGACAGAAGACCCAGAACTAAACTCCAAGGAAATAGGCCGTGCACAGGGTCTATATGGCTCGGCAGGCCAAAACGATCTTGCTCTCATAATGGCCTTGAGCTACAGTTTCACTGATGGCATCTACAATGGTAGCAGTCTCAGCATTATGGGACGAAACCCAGCGTTGAATCCTGAACGAGAATTGCCGATCGTAGGTGGAACTGGTGTTTTCCAAAGGGCTCGAGGGAGCGCCTTAGCCAAGACCTACTTTCTAAATGCAACTACTGGTGATGCCATTGTCGAGTACTTTGTTACTGTTTATCATTATTCATGAAAATCTTAAATGCTAATTAGATTAAGAAATTTATGTGATTTGATTGTAATCGTCGGTGCCGAGATTTATGATCGGTTATATTGTAAATGCTGATGTATGTATGGATACAGAATAATGACTGATGAGGATTTCCTTTAGTCGACAGAGAAATGTGATGAACAAGATTTAGGAATCTCAACTATCCATTTATATCTTTGATTTCTCCCTCAAGGAGCGTAATTTACTTTTGTTTTATATTCATGTGTTGTTTTAGTTTTTTCTCCTCGGTAGATTCGGTTTTCAGTAAAAAAACAGGATTCTAACTAGAACTAGAAATCCGAGAACTGAGAATGTGTTTGATTCTGGGTTTCTGTCATTCGACTGCTCGTTCACTGTGGTTAGAAGACAACAATTTTTCACATTGTGATGGGTTCCCAAGATTTTGGCGTCAATTGAAAGTTAATTGAATTAGTTTAAGATGACAATTGAGTAACTTAAATCACATGATAGTTTAAGATGATAGTTGAGTAACTTAAATCACATGAAATCAAGGTTTAAAGTATCAGTGTCAAGTATCGTATCGGTCAGGTGATTTTAAGAGACATGTCGTCCTGTATCCAGTATTGTATCACTCTAGCTTAATGTATTTTAATATAATTTAATGGAGAGACGTATCGAGATGTATCGTATCGGTTGGGTCAAATATAGATATATATTGGCTAGTATCGAGATTGTAATAGTAACATGGCTCTGTGCTCATTACACTCATCATGGATTGTTGAGCTATGCTAAAAAGAAATGGACTGAAAATGAGCATAAAGAGATCTGTAGAACACGGGTTTCTTGAAGGCTTTGGAGATGACCCATTAATTACAGTAATAATAAAGAACTAGAGAGAGAATGTGGGTGTGAGGGAGATAGAAAGAGTTTATCTGATTTGGGATGATGATTTGGGATGATGAGAACAGATAGAGAGAGACCTATGATCTCAATAGTTGAAAACCCAACAAAGATCTCGAAAGGAAGAGTTTCAAGAGAAAAGAATCCAAACAAGTCTATTCTATGCCCAAGCCACGGAAGCTAAAACCACCAAGGGAATTAATGTTCATTAATGGATCTTAGTAGGCATAGACAAGTCTAGACATTCAAATAAGAAAACCAATAGAAGCAGAGACAATGACCTAGAAGAAGAGATCAAAGAGCATTTACAAAGCAGAGCAAGGTGAAGCTTTTTTCATTTTTGTTCTTAAACTCGTTTTCTTCCCTCCTCTCTCATAATGACAGAGACCAGGGTACGCTAATGGATCCACAATAGCAGGGGTATGAGTTTATAGACTATGTAGAAGAAGAGGTCCTAAAAAAAATTAAAAAAAAATTTCTGCGTCACCTCCAACTTCTGGAATTCCTGAAACCCTTTTCTTCATTCCTAGATTTAATTCCATCATTTCTCAAACTAAAACTGACAGTCTTATGTTACTTAATATCTCTCGCAACATCAATCCAAACAAAAAAAGCAAGCAATGGCTTGATGTCTACTTTATCTCGAAGAACCTTCATGTGATGAACCAGAAATAAAGCAAGCAATGGCTTATGATATTAAAAAACAAAAGGAAAATTTTCAGGGGCATCAAGAGTACGGTTCAACAAGCAATACTCCAACTGTAACTTTATAGATCTAAAAGCCATATGTTAATATCACATTCAACAGTGAGGATGTGCTGAACCCTTTGAATATGAATCTCAAAGAAAAATTAATTCAAAAGAAGTAAGGCAAAAACTTACCGACAGACGATATTCAATGAATATTCAAGGCGAATCTGTTGTAGGACTGAAAAGATGTCTCCAGCCACAGAGAGCGTTCTTGCTAAAGCAATAGGGTTTCAACTGTTTTGGCATCAGGACAAGCTATTAACTTCACAAAATCTTCTTTTTATTTCATGCCCAACACCCCATTAAAGATCAAAAGATGGTTTTTAAAAATCTTCAAAGTCAAATATACAAATGAACCACAAAAGTACTTTGGATTACCCACATATTTTGGAGTCGCAAAACTTGAGTTATTCCATTTTTTGAGTGACAATATGGAGAAGTTGGGAGAAGAAATTGTTGAACCAAACTAATAAGGAAGTAAACCAACCTAATAAGGAAATCTTACTCAAAGCTATGTCACTACCCTCCACCATCTATGCCACTTCATACTTCAAGATCCCAAAAAGCATCCATGACAAAATGAAAGCAAAAGCATCAAGATTTTTATTTTTTATTTTTATTTTTTATTTTTTATTTTTTATTTTTTGTGGTAGTGAAGACAAAAATCCCATTTTTGGATGTCTTGAAAGAAGTTTGATTAGGCGAAAAGGAGAGGCATTGGATCAAGAGACCCCTTATTACACAACCATGCTCTACCATGCAAGGTTACTTGGAGATTATTCTCATAACTGGAGGTAGAGTGGGCCAAGTTTCTCAAAGCCATCTATTTTTTCCATTGTTCATTTCTTGAATCAAACTCAAGGAACAACTCTTCATGAGCATGCAAGTACTAGAGGGGATACCCATACCGATACTATATTGTCCATGAGAAGGAGGGACATCATAAATACTAGTAGGCCCATAACCAAATGTGGAGCCTACAGACTCATCTAAGTTTATGGACCCCATCACTCCTATTAAGTTGTCCGTCAGATCCGAAGGATTTACATAAGAATCATAGGATCTGTAACCGTAAGAACCGTAGGATCTGTAAGCGTAAGATCCGTGCGGGAAGGTGACATCATCATACTTTAATTCATTATGATATGCATTTTGTCAAAAACTTCCAACTCCGTGAACTCATAGATCAGTTGACGGTATTCAACATACTTTAATTTCATTGCTGAACTACTTTACCTAATAAGTATTCTAAAATATATTTATTTGTTAGTTATCCTTATGTTTTAATTTACTTTTTTTTTTTTTTTTAATTTACTTATATTTTGGTTAGGGTAAAAATATCATTATAAATAATTACCTATTTTTTAATATATGAGTGTCATATCTAAATATGATATTATAATTCAAAGGTGAGATCTTTAGTGGGTCTCTACATGGGCCCATACAATGTATGGTGAAAATTGAAAAAGTATTAGTGTTAATCTGATGGGGAGATGATCTAGACTCTCATTATTCGACCCCTCAATGTTGAATTCTGGCTCTGCCCCTGTTCACATAACTATTAAATTCCTCGTATTTTGTTTGGCTAGGTTTGAATCCATCAACAAAATTCCAGTTATACTTGGTCTCAGGCCCAAGTTTAAGACCTCTAACCCAGCAGTCATTGGTCTACCTACCATTATGATTCTCAATAGACTGAATAGTGAGGGCCTGTCCAATAGCAAAACTATTCCCTTCAATGAGTGGGGTGTGGCCAACCCATCTGTGAGACTTGGTGGGCTTCTAGGCCCAGTTGACAATCCCTCTATAGTAGTTAATAAACCAGTTGGGTTCAGATTACCTAGACCATAGCGATGTGACCATTCTGACCTAGCATGCAAGTTTTGTTGGAAGATCTGGTTTCTAGTATCTTAGGGTTTTCTTGCCCAATGGAAATAGGGCTTTCATCATTTTCAACAAATGGCATAATTTGGTTAATTTTAAAATGTTTGAATATAAAATAAATAATTATAATTACAATTACAATTATAATTTACATTTTTAATAGAAACTGTGATATTTAAATGAGTATATATGATATAACCTTGACTGTTTTACAATAAAAGGTATTTTGGTCAAAAATATTATGTTGTATCCTTAATTGGTCTTTTTGGGATTTTGCTTGGGAGCAGTGTTCACATAGTACTACTCCGAGCTTCACATCCTCTACATTCCACCACTACCTATCTAGAGGACTCACGCTTATTACCAAGGGTCAATTAGAATCTAATAAATTCTTAAAAATAAACCTCAAGAAAAAATGAGAGACGAAATTAGAAAAAATATTAATAATTTATTAGATTCAATTTCTAATTTACCGTTTGGTTGTAAAATCTAGACATGAATTCTGGCACCATTGGTTTATGGGGGGGGGGGGGGGGGGGAAATTTTGGGGCCCTTTTTTTTTTTTATCGGTGGTGTATTTGTTTTACCCCGCCCCAAGCCCTAAGAAAATGGGGACTTCAAGAGTAGTTTTTGATTTCGAAAAATAGTTTAAAAAGGAAAAAATAAGGCGAAATATCTCTTCATCCCACAATTAAGAAAATATTTTGACTGAAATTCCTTCTCATTATTCCAAGAATCCCAACTAACCAAACAAAAGAGCTATTGTAACCACCAAAATATTGTAGATGAAGAGATCCATACACAAAGGAATTATGAATCTTGATTCTTTTTGTGATTGTTTCATGTTGGCGAAGTGAATTTATGACAGTTCACCATAAAGATTGTGCAGGATAATGCGATCAAAAAGCAGGGGAATATTAAGTTGTTCTGTTCTTTCCTTTTCTAACTTTCAAAACAGCCTCGAAGATTGAGAAACTCGATCCTGTAAGATACGTTGTAGTTTGTACCAACTAATTATAACGGCTCGGTTACAACTGGATGGTCATTCAAAACTTTCTAACGAAATATTCAATTCAGTTCCAACACAAGAAAGTGTTTATTTGTAAGATTCTGGTAATCGAAAACTTCTATACATAGTTTTAGTAGTTTACTCTTCTGTTTTTCCAGAGTACCTGGGCCTATAAAAGTATCTTTTGCTTTCTCTGTTCTTCATAGAATTCAGATTTCAGAGAGACAGAAAGATGGCAAAACCTGTTCTATTGGTAGCGTTCTTATTGTTCTTAGCTGAGATGAGTGGTGGCCAAGCGCGGCACTGGCACTGGAGCATGAGAGTGATGAAAAAAGAAGAAAAGGTAACCAATTTGCACTTCTACTTCCACGATACTGTTAGTGGGAAAAATCCCAGCGCCCTGAGGGTGGCACAAGCAGCAGATTCACAGAAATCGCCAACCCTGTTTGGAATAGTGATGATGGCTGATGACCCATTGACAGAAGACCCAGAACTAAACTCCAAGGAAATAGGCCGTGCACAGGGTCTGTATGGCTCGGCTGGCCAAAACGATCTTGCTCTCATAATGGCCTTGAGCTACAGTTTCACTGATGGCATCTACAATGGTAGCAGTCTCAGCATTATGGGACGAAACCCAGCGTTGAATCCTGAAAGAGAATTGCCAATCGTAGGTGGAACTGGTGTTTTCCAGAGGGCTCGAGGGAGCGCCTTAGCCAAGACCTACTTTCTAAATGCAACTACTGGCGATGCCATTGTCGAGTACTTTGTTACTGTTTATCATTATTCATGAAAATCTTAAATTCTAATTAGATTGAGAAATTTATGTGATTTGATTGTATTCGTCACTATATTATATTGGATGGTGATGTATTTATAGATACAGAATTATGACTGGATGAGGATTTCCTTCAATCCACAGAGATATTTGATGAACAACGAACAAGATTTGGGAATCTCAAAATTTATTGCACATTTACCAATGCAAGATTGGTAGAATGGTAAAATCTATGCTTGTCGTAGATTCAACCTTACAAACGGCATATATAATTCTAAATTTCATGTTTCTCAAAAAAAAGAAAAAACATTTACAGTAACTTGAATATTACTTGTCAAATTTGATTTCTTCTCTGATTAGAACACGAATTTGTGCTACATCCTTCAAGCTGAACTACTTTCCCTTATAAGTATTTTGTAATATATTTATTTGTAAGCTATCCTTATGTTTAATTTATTTATTTTTTAAATAATTTACTCATATTTTTGTAAGGGTAAAAATATCATTATAAATTATTACCTATATTTTTAATATGTAAGAGTTATAACTAAATATGATAATATAATACAATGTATGATGAAAAAATCATTAGTGCTCACTTGATCGGGAGATGATCCAGACTCTCATTATCCGCCCCCACCCCCTCCAATGTTGAATCCTAGCTCCGCCCCTATTTATATAATTGGTTATTAAATCCTCATATTTTGTTCGGCTAGGTTTAAGTCCATCAATAAAGTTCCAATTATACTTGGGCTTGTGCCCAAGATTAAGAGCTTTAACCTAGCAATCATTGGTCTAGTATTGTGGTTCTCAATAGACTGAATAGTGAGGGCCCGTACAAGAGCAAAACTTTTTTTTTTCTTTTTTCTTTTTGGGTATCTGAGGTTCATCCAGGCCAGCTTTCACGCACCTTGATTACATCCCGGGGGATGTTTGTCGTTCGCAAGGGTCAAACCCATGACCTCTCCACTGAGAAGTATGGATCTTACCACTCTACCAACCCTGCATTGATGAAGAACAAAACTATTCCCTTCAGTGAGTGGGTGTGGCCAACCCATCTATGAAACTTGGTGGGGGCTTCTAAAGTACCCAATGGACAATCCCTCCATAGTAGCTAATAGATCGGTCGGGTTCAGGATAGGACCATAGCGATGTGACCATTCTGACCTAGCATGCAAGTTGTCCTATGGTGGAAGATCTAATTTCTGGTAATCTGGGGTTTTCTTGCCCGATGGAATTATGGATCTCATCATTTTCAACAAATAGCATAATTTGGTAAATTTTAAATTTTTATATGCTTGAATATAAAATAAATAACTATAATTATAATTCACATTTTTAATAAAAACCGTCAAATTGAAATGGGTGTGTACACAACCTTCACTCTTTCACAATAAAAGGTACTGTTGTCCCCTTTTAGGGGATTTTACTTGAGGGCGTGCCATTTTGCTCGAGTATTTTCAGTGCCATGTTGTGGTGAAAATAATCACAGTAGAGAAAATAAAGGGTCTCAAGGTTTGAGACCGAATCGCGATCTGCTCGAGTTGAAGCCTGGATTCGATACATCATAAGTTGAACTAGCATATGAGAGACAGAGAGAGGAGGCAGAACTGGAATTTCGATATTAGACGGGCTTGACTGAGGGAGATGGCCATCGGAAGCCATGACTTCGATGATGGAATCACCACCGAGGTGTTTATGGAAGAACTCAGAAACCACCAGCGGCACCGCCTAAGTCCTTCATGCTCTACGTACACTATATGACAAGGTGCTACCACCATATCTAAGAACGGCCTCGTTCTGGAATATGGTCTGAGCTATGCTTAAAACTACATCAAGCCTCATATTAACATTAATGTTTGATTAAATTCCTGTGCAGCCTTGTAATTGGATCTGGTCGAGATCTTCTCTTTCAAAGCCTCCATAGTATCTATCCACATCGTTCTAAATTAATAAACAAAATATCAAGAAAGAAAGAGATTTGTCTTTTCAATTTTGCCACAATTTCGTACCTAGGAGGCGAAATATCCGAAATTTCTTTCCTTGGTTACAGGTTGAATCTTGCATCTTCCTTGGCCACCCTATTTTCGCCAGTTCCATAGCTTCCATCACTCGCCCCGATCTCTTCTTCAAAATCGATCTCGGCGATATTTCGCCCCCTATAGAAATTTCGCCCTAATTTTTTTTGAGTATTTTTATGCAATAATTTTGGTAAATTTGATGCCTATCCTAATCGGATGCAAATATGTGGTAAATTTGAATTATTTTCTAAAAATTATTCCATTTAAATTCTCTTACCTAGTCATATTTAATATGTTACCTTATAAAGCCTACATCATTAGGAGATAATTGGAACGATTATCAAATCACTCTGAAGATTATTTTATAAGATTCATTACTAATTTAAATTGTTTCCATAAATTATTTCATGTATACATTCTTCCCTAATCACATTTGGCATGTTGACTTTGATAATTTAAATTATTTCTTAATATATATTTCCATTTAAATCTCCTGCCTAGCCACATTTAATGTGTTACCTTCTAAGGCCTAAATCATTCGGACATAGTTGAAAAGATTAACCGACGATTCTATTACAAAATATCTTCATAATTAAATTGTTTCCATAAATTATTTCATGTATATATTCTTCCCTGACCACATTTGGCATGTTGACTTTTGAGGACTAGATCACTAGAATATAGTTGGTAAGATTGCTCATTAATCTTGATGATTTTACTATAAAAAGTTTTTCTATTTATAAGTTATTCTATGTAGATTTTCTTCCGAATTACATTTAACACATTAACTTTTGAGTCTTGAATCATTGTGATAAAATTGGTAAGATTGTGATACAATTGCAAGAAATCGCCTAAAAAGTGCAAGAAATAGTATAAAAAGCATACACAAAAAAAATTAAAAATATATTTTTTTTCCGAAATATCGCGAAATATCGCGATATCTCGCGATATTTCGCGATATGTCGTGTGGGTTTCGCCCCTGGCCAAGGAAGCCTGATTTCGAAACTTCTTTCCATGCCTGTAACTACTCTAAGATGGCTAGAAGGTCGAAGGCGTAGGATTCTAAGGTGGAGTATCGATCGGAATCGAAGTACTCTAGGTTAGTAGCACCGGCGCCCATGTTATCATAGAGGATGACACGATGGTCGTCGTGGTGGTGAGAACCAGGTGTTTCCACACAAATTGATCTGTACCGAACCCAGGCTTCAACTTGAGTTGATCACAGCTCGTTTTGAATCATACAAACCGAGTCAGCTCCCACTTAAAATTCATTTTTTTCATACATGCGCAAAATCTATGATGCCTATTTAATCTACCATTCGTTGTTTGAAAGAGAGCCACGTAGGCACTACCCCAAGCAAAATCCGTCTTTTAGATGCTATAGAGATTTTTTTTTTTTTGGTTTTACATATGAAATTTTTTTATGTTTCACTCACTTAAAATGGTGCGTTAAAAACTCTAATTGATTCATTTATGTTTACCAAAAAAAATTACATATGGCTCACAACTTAACAATTGAATTTAAGGGAGCAAGTTTAGCCCTAGCAACTCTGACCCTCCTTGAGTTCAAATAGGAGCTTGGGCTCAAGATTTTGACCCTAAGGGTGGTTCAAGGCCAAAATAATATGACCCTGACTAAGGCAATGGTAGGCCTAGGATTACTTTTTTGTTCGCTAGGTTCGTCTTGACCCATTCCTGATTTTTTGTTTTAATCCTAGCCCTGATTCAAGCCTTGGCCTTAATCCTAGCCCTAACTTTTGTCCTAATTGTGATCCTGATTTTGGTCCTAATTCTAACCTTAATTTTAGTCCTAATCTTGTTGCCAATTTTGTCCTTAATCTTGATCTTGATCCTATCATTGATTTTTACCCTAATCATCATATTAACGTTGATATAAGCCTTGATTTTGACTTTAAATCATTTTTATCATATTTGATTATGAGTTCACCTTTTATATTATTTTTAGGGTCATTTTCATTTGGATCCCTTGAGGTTCTACCAAAGTCATTTTTAATTCCCAAAAATATTGACATCTTTCATTTGCCTTCAATGTGGTATCTCAAAAAACTCTTATCAAGTAAAGATAATTAATTATGTTTGTAACTAAAATAACATTTTTTTTTACTACTACTACTATTTACTTATTAAAAGGTTTAGAATAGAGTTTTTTTTTTTTTTTTGGGGTCAAATAGGGATATTAATTTATTGAACAATTATGAATGAAACTAAACTTTGTCAATAATAGAGCCAATTAGAGTCAAGAACAAGGTCAAAAACATGGCCAATCAAGATCAAGGACAAAGCCAATTAGGGATAGGGTCAAGAACATGGCCAACCGGTCCCAACTTGGCCCAATCAGGAAAATTAAGGCGAGAATAGACTTGGCATGGCTCTATAAGGCTTAGGGTCAAAGACAATAATTCTTGGCCATAAATTAAAGTCAAATGACCATGAATTAAAGTCAAAGACAATAATTATTGACCCTAAATTAATATAAGGGAGGCAATGGGCTTAAATTAGAATATATAAGGTTGGACTTGAGATTGCAAAGTTCCAGCCCAGCCCAGCCTTATTGTAATCCTATTTGAGTTAGAGCCCAATTAACTCCCACCGTCAAATGATCGAAATATCCTCACATAAAATTTAAAGAAAAAAAGTTACTGAAGTATCCTTGTTTAATTAAATACCTTATCAAGTATGTGAATGAAAGGATTCCTTGTTCACCCATCTCTTTCCTGCTAAAGTGAACAAGATCAGTGAAGAAGAAATCCCTTCACCCACCTATATGAACGGGTATCAAGTCAAACATACAAAACTCTTACAACAATTTACCACTGTGTACGATGAGGCCAAAAACCAGGGAAAGTTATCTGCAGCATCCAATTAGAGTGATAATGAGTTAGAGTTTGTTATTCTAATCTTTACTTTCTTACTTTCGAGAACAGCTTCTAAGATTGGGAAACTCTTTATTTTTTTAGGTTAAGAAGATTGAAAAACTTGATCCTGTAAGATACGTTGTAGCAACTGCTTTATGACAGCAAGGTAACAACTTACAAGTGGAAGGCCCAATTTTATTCTCTTATTCAAAACTTTCTAACGAAATGTTCAATGCAGTTCCAAGTTCCTACGGAAGATAGTATTCATTCGTAAGATTTCGGTTATTCTAAAACTTACTATGCATTTTTTTAATAGTTTCCTCTTCTGTTTTCTGTGGGTAACTGGGTCTATAAAAGTATCCTAACCTTTCTCTGTTCTCGACAGGATCTGCTCGAGAGAAGAGAAAAGAAACTAGATTCAAATTTCGGAGAGACAAAGAGATGGGAAAACCTGTTCTGTTGGTAGCGTTGATATTGTTCTTAGCTGAGATGGGTGGTGGCCAAGCGCAGCACTGGCACAAGAGCATAAGAAGTGATGACAGAAGAAGACGAGAAGGTAACCAATTTGCACTTCTACTTCCACGATACCCTTAGTGGAAAAAACCCCAGCGCCGTGAGGGTGGCGCAAGCATCAAATTCACAGAATTCGCCAACCCTGTTTGGAGTAGTGATGATGGCTGATGATCCATTGACAGAAGACCCAGAACTGAACTCCAAGGAAATAGGTCGTGCACAGGGTCTATATGGCTCGGCTGGCCAAAACGATCTTGCTCTCATAATGGCCTTGAGCTACAGTTTCACTGATGGGATCTACAATGGTAGCAGTCTCAGCATTATGGGGCGAAATCCAGCGTTGAATCCTGAACGAGAATTGCCGATCGTAGGTGGAACTGGTGTTTTCCAAAGGGCTCGAGGGAGCGCCTTAGCCAAGACCTACTTTCTAAATGCAACTACTGGCGATGCCATTGTCGAGTACTTTGTTACTGTTTATCATTATTCATGAAAATCTTAAATACTAATTAGATTGAGAAATTTATGTGATTTGATTGTATTCGTCGGTGCCGAGATGTATGATCGGCCATATTATAAATGTTGATGGATGTATGGATACAAAATATGTGATACATCCAGTATGACTGGAGGAGGATTTTTTTCCTACCCAAAAAAAAAAGGACTGAAGGAGGATTTCCTTGAATGGATAGAGATATGTGAACAAGATTTAGGACTCTCAACCATCTAATTTATATCTTTGATTTTTCCCTCAAGGAACTCAATTTACTTTCTTTTGATTTGTGTGTATTGTCTTAGTTTTTTTCCTCGGTAGGCCCAAGATTATTGTTATTTTCAGTAAACAAAACAGGGGATTCTAACTGAAAATGTGTGTGATTCTGGTTTGAGTGAACAAAACAGTGGATGGGATTCTAACTGAAAATGTATTTGATTATGAGTTTTCAATATGGCTAGAAAGCAACAGTTTTTAGGTTTTCGTACAGCACTGTGGGTCAGCTCGTCTGTTGGGAAACTACCTTCGATAGCTAAGTCAATAATTGCACTATTAAAAAGTTATAAATAGTTGTTGAGCTTAATTGAGAGATAAAATCGAGGAGAAGGATTTTGTACTAATTTCTGTTTTATAAAGGGTTTACTTTCTATTTTTTACCGTCGGATTAATCCACGAATCTTGTTTGTGACCATATGATCTTAGGGTTTAACTTTCCTAATCTATGCAATTCCACATTCCTTCCTCGGCACAATCACCTGTCCCGATTTTGGCCGAATCATAACTCAAGTAACATTTGGATTAAACATTCACTTTAGACCTGACTAAAACGATCCCATGGTTAATTCGCTCTGGACCTGACTAAAACAATCCTGGCCATGGTTCAACCGGATTGACTTATTATTATTATTTTAACTTGTCACGACATAAACTTAGAATCACATTAAGGCAACAGTTAAATCTCTATCCTTGGAAAAAAAAACCTAAAAAAAATGAAATCATTAATTCACGATGAAACGACTCTCACAACCGTTCATTTAACTCTCTCACCACTGCGATTCTGGAACACTGAGACAGATCCCAACATCCTAGATTCCACAAAAGTAAATTGAAAATAGGTGTATGGTTAAAAACGTTGAACTGATATAAATTAAATAGGGATCAGATTGTGTTGTGGTGAAAATGTGTTGTTAGCTCCTTGGTTCGTTTCAAATCTGGACCTGGTTCCTGAGACCAAAACAATGGTGAGAGTAGGTCGCCTCTGGGGACGGGAAACTACTTCCAATGATTAAGTCAATTTCTCTCGTGTGATCCAAAAGTGTGGAAAAAGAAAGGATCTCTAGTCTGGAATAGTATCTGCGCTATTCTTCCCATTCTTAGAGATCTAGTGATTAGGAAGGTGGGGAATGGGGAAAGAACTTTTTTTTTGGTTTGACCCGTGGGTTAAAAATAAATCAAATCATGTGGTGGGTGATTTTAACATGCTGTTTGCGCATTACAAGGTTAATCTGGCAGAAGTGATAGGTTCCAAAGATGCATTTAATTCTGAAATTTCTCTTACTTTTGATTCACAAACTTCTTCTGCTATAAACTCTATTATGCTTTTCCCCGAACAGGATGTTTGGAAGCCAAGAAATTCATCTGCATAGTAAGTGACCACAAAATTTGCATATAAACATTTGATGTCTAAGCAAAACCCGTCTTTATCTGATTGTGTATATAAAAACTGGTGGTCTTTTCTATGGAAACTTAAGATCCATCCCAGATTTATTAACTTTTTCTAGCGACTTGTGAATGCAGGTATCCCAGTCAATGCGGTACTGGCTAGATGGAACCCAAATACAGATCCTTGTATACTTTGTGGTTGCAGTACTGAATCAGCTTGGCATCTTTTTTTCACCTACGAATGGTCGCGGAGGATCTGGACGGCGGGACCATTAGGACTTAGAACAGAAATGTTACCTTTTGCAGAGATCTCTAATTTCTGCCTAGATCTGTTTTATAATTCAAACCTTGATAAGACGATGTTAAGGTGGTTATTTTCCATTATAAGCATTACATGCTATAGTGTGTGGCGATTTCGTAATGCGATAAAATTCAAGAAAGCCACAGGTGGACCCCGAAATGTGTTGGCCTATATTAATAAATGGTGTAATAACCTAAAGTTAAAACCACCATGGACTATAAATGCTAGTCCAAATCCACCTGTAGACTGGAATGGAAAAGACAAAGGAATGCATTTCTTAAATCTACAATCAATAATACCAGAAAATCTCACAATGCTTTTTTGTGCAGGGACGACCAAAGACGGAAACAATGAAACAGGATGCTGCTGGGGTGTAATTCACTGCGGAAGAATCGTCTACTGTTGGGGTGGAAAATACAAGGAATGCAACTTGGTGTCTACTATAGCCAAAGGACTAGTTCTGGGATTGAAACGGGCAGAAATTCACAATCTGTGGATTGAAGGCATTATAACAAATGAGGATCAGTGGAATCAGATTAAAGAGCTTATACCAAAACCAAAAAAACCATGGCCCTTTGAAGCAATCCAAGATCTAATGTTCTTATTGCCAATCATAGAGGAGCTAAGAATGTGCACAAATAATTACCAAGAGATTTTTAAATGTGCTAGTTTGATAGCAGAAATAGCATTAAGAGAGGAAGACCCATGGGATGGGCAAATAATGTAATTATTGAGCTATATATGTTTTTTATCAAAAAAAAATTATTAAGTCAGTTCAGGTAAGAAAATCAGAGACGCTTCTTGAGGAATAAATGCTCAAAAAGATCAAGAATAGAATGTTCTTCAGGAGTTAAAATGCAGGAGAATAATGACTGGAGTGTTCAAGTCTTACCGTTGTTCAAGTATACTTGTGAGTTATATAGCTGGTCCATACCTAAAGGGATAGTGGACACTTCACAGCCTTTAGATGTTTATCTGATGAGATGGAGGGTGGAGATGGCTTCTTAGATAGAGGTTTGCGCAACAAGCCAAACTATGTAATCTTTACGTTGGTGGAAGATCTTGTTGATGAATCAAGTAGTTAGGCCCAAATGGATACTCACGAGACGCCAACTTGTAGTTGGGGGACAAAGAGGTGCAAGTGCAAGGCTCGAGGCAAACTTGGGATGAGGGAGAAGCTTCCTTATCATCCCTGAGCATTTAATGGCCCCTGGCTCGTTCGATGCAGAATTAAATGTTGTAATTGACGTTCGGATAAAAGATGGACATGCCACGTTGGTCGCCAACACTGCTTCTATCGAGAAGCCACATGATGACAACTATGTGTCACTGTGATGGAGGTTTTTCGGCTTCTCAATTGGCATCTTTTCCGAGAAGTCCCATTACTGAGAAGCATCAACTATATTATCTCGGTCCAAGCTTGAACCCAAGGGTCTGGTTCATGTGGCTTACCCTGGTTCAATGGTTTTGTTGGTAATTACCACAACAAGTTGGTAACTTTACAATATTAAGTCAACCATAAAAAAATCTTACAACAACTTACCATAAGATTGTGCAAGATGAGATCAATTACAACAATTTACCATAAGATTGTGCAGGATGAGAACGAAAAATCAAGGAAAGTTATTTTCATCATCCCATTAGAATAATAATTGTTGAAATCTACAAAAACTTGAAAGGTTGTTGTAATCATGATACTTCTTCAGGGCGGAAATGTACCAGAGGTACTTTCTTTAAGGTATTTAAACACCCCAATTTGTGTAATACAAGTTCCAAATGTGTCTTCACCCCAAGATTGATCAGCCCAAACCTTTAAGGTTGAACCCCAGAAAAGTTACTTAAGGTGTAATCAGGTTATGTAGAGAGAGAGAGAGAGAGAGAGATTCACCGAGAAAAATGAACTCAAAAATTGATTTATATAGAGCCCTAAAGGCTGTGGGTGAAAAGGTAAGGTCACCTCCTTTTGTGAGGGTACCTATTCAGCTCAACTCCCTATAGGAAGGTACATATTCAGCTGACCTTCTTAAAGGAAAATGTCTCTCTAATAGCGTCTCCACACTTTCACACAACAATGGGCTTTCCGAATCAAGGCTTATGACCCGAGACCCAAGTCCCAAGTCCCAAGTCATATAGAATTATTAATATTATTTTATATATATCTATATAACCATGGTTGTCATACCGGGGTTCAGGCTTAGTTTATTATTATTATTATTATTATTATTATTCAAATTTATGGGTGGTTTTAAATAAAATTTAAACTCTAGCTTGAATTAGGTGACCGTTGGATTACTTAGTGCCACATGGCACAATCCTAGGAGGGATTGTAAGGAAAGTAATTACGGAGGATGTGAACCTCTAGGATTGAGGAAACTTTTTATTTTTTCGGGTAAGAAGATTGGAAACTTGATCCCTGTAAGATACGTTGTAGCAACTGCTTTATTACAGCTCGGTTACAAGTGGATGGCCCAATTTGATTCTCTTATTCAAAACTTTCTAACGGAATATTCAATGCAGTTCCAAATTCCAACAGAAGAAAGCATTCATTCGTAAGATTCCGGTATTCACAAGCTTCTATGCATCTTTTGAGTAGTTTCCTCTTCTGTTTTCCGTGGGGAATTGGGTCTATAAAAGTATCCTAACCTTTCTCTGTTCTCGACAGGATCTGCTCGAGAGAAGAGAAAAGAAACTAGATTCAAATTTCGGAGAGACAGAAGAGATGGGAAAACCTGTTCTGTTGGTAGCGTTGATATTGTTCTTAGCTGAGATGGGTGGTGGCCAAGCGCAGGGCTGGCACAAGAGCATGAGAGTGATGACAGAAGAAGACGAGAAGGTAACCAATTTGCACTTCTACTTCCACGATACCCTTAGTGGAAAAAACCCCAGCGCCGTGAGGGTGGCGCAAGCATCAAATTCACAGAATTCGCCAACCCTGTTTGGAATAGTGATGATGGCTGATGACCCATTGACAGAAGACCCAGAACTGAACTCCAAGGAAATAGGCCGTGCACAGGGTCTATATGGCTCGGCTGGCCAAAACGATCTTGCTCTCATAATGGCCTTGAGCTACAGTTTCACTGATGGGATCTACAATGGTAGCAGTCTCAGCATTATGGGACGAAACCCAGCGTTGAATCCTGAACGAGAATTGCCGATCGTAGGTGGAACTGGTGTTTTCCAAAGGGCTCGAGGGAGCGCCTTAGCCAAGACCTACTTTCTAAATGCAACTACTGGTGATGCCATTGTCGAGTACTTTGTTACTGTTTATCATTATTCATGAAAATCTTAAATACTAATTAGATGGGGAAATTTATGTTATTTGATTGTATTCGTCGGTGCCGAGATGTATGATCGGTTATATTATAAATGATGATGTATGTATGGATAACAGAATTATGACTGGATGAGGATTTCCTTCCGTTGACAGAGAGATGTGATGAACAAGATTTAGGAATCTCAACTATCTCCCTTAATTTACGTTCGTTTTTATTCATGTGTTGTTTTAGTTTTTTCTCCTCGGTAGAATTTTGTTTTCAGTAAACTAAATAGGATTCTAACTAGAACTAGAAATCCGAGAACTAAGAATTAATGTGTTTGATTCTGGGTTTTTGTCGTTCGACTGCTCGTTCACTGTGGCTAGAAAACAACAGTTTTCACACTATGATGGGTTTCCAAAAGTTAATTGAATTAGTTTATAAAGATGATAGTTGAGTAATTTAAATCACATGACAGTTCAAGACGATAGTTCAGTAACTTAAATCACATGAAGTGAATGACCTGAGAAAGAAGAAAGAAAGAAAAAAAATTATGTATGGGTTCCCTCAGTGAGGCCTAAAACTCGTTGGGTTTATACAGAAGTTATGTCTAGTTCCCAACTTCCCAAGTGCACTAGGTCTCAACTTCTCAAGTGCACTAACACCATTTGAGATTTTTAGTTTAATTCAAATTTCAATTGTTGGATGACCAACATATCTCCAAGTTGTTTAATCCACAGTCTAAAGTTCAAAAAGAAAGCCTATTTCTTCATGAGAATTTCTGAATTTTATTCTGTGGATGCATAGGGATAGGCCAGCCATTTGCCGCACAGTGACGAATGCAGATATTTACCAGATGCTATCACAAGCTATAAACCCTAGGACACTGCAACTGCAGCTACATCAAAGTTCATTCTTCCAGGTGGGTATGTGCAGTTCTTGAACCCAGGACTTCAAGGGAAAAGATCGTGAATCGTAAGAAATGCATTCTTCAACTTCCTCAACTTTCTTGGCTCAAGCTTTCCAGAGTAACTCTCACATATATATTTGATTAAATGTACTATTGAGTTACAAACTTCAAGTATATATCCAGTTTGTGATGTTCACTTCGTCGTCCTTTTGCATCAAAAGGCCAAAATGGTTATATGCAGGGGCACAATTTGCAAATGGCCAACATTAATATGATATTAAATTTCAATCAAATTGGTGAAGCAATTGCAATGTTGAGAAAGAGGGAGAACACTGCAGAGATCTTCCAACGAACTTTCCATTTACCAGCTGAATTTTCCTAAGGTTAATTAGTATTTCATTTCTTCTCCTAATTATTTTCTCTTGATTCTTCTTCGCTATGGATCCTTGTGGAGAGATCCTTAGTTAGAAGAAACCTAAAATGTCATCTCTATCTTGGTTTTTGAGTGATCCTACAATCACTCTATTCTACCTTTCTTTCTTTTCAAGAGGACCTTTTTGTGTTTCATTAGGTTCTTAATTTGATTTGAGTTTTTTAAGGCCTACCATTGGTAGAACTTATCTTTGACGAAGTGAAGATCTATCTCAACATGTTTCGTTCTAGCATGAAACACAAGATTAGGAGGTGAAGGCAAGGAAAGATGCACTTTCTTTAAGAAAGATTGAATCCAAACCACCTTAGTCGTGGCTAATGCAAGAGCATGAAACTCATTTCTTGTACTGGATCAGGCCACAACCAACTTACAAGACTGCCTTAAGATAAGATTGGAGCCTAAAAAATAAGATACCCACTAGTGGACTTGCAATCATCAACACATTTGGCCCAATCAGCATTAGCATAGGCATGTAACTCCATAGAAGAAGCCCGATAAAGTTGAAGCCTATGGAACAAAATACCTTTGACATAGCATAATACACGTTTGACTGCAGCTTAATTAACATCACTAGGCAAGGCATAAGTTGGCAAAGCTTATTTACTAAATCAGCAAGATTAGGTCTCGCGAGAGTTGCATGTTACAAATTCCCAATCACACTTCTATATTCAATGGGGTCTATTAAAGGAACACAGCGAGAAAATGAAGATGAAGAAATTAATGGAGATCCAATGGGCTTGCAATCAATCATATTTGTGGGTTCACATAACTGGTTATTATATCCCCTGTATTTTGTTCAACTAGGTTTGAGTCCATCAACAAAGTTCTAGTTATACTTGGGCTTGGGCCCAAGTTTAAAAGCTCGAACCCAACAGTCACTGAAACGGACCAAAATCAGGTCCATTTCCTTGTAGTTGTGTGACATTTATACCAACATCACATCAAATGGTAAAAATGCATTTACAGATCACATCAATCAACTCTTTGATGTGACTTATAAATGGATTTCAACAATTTGATATGATGTTGGGACACATGTCACACAACTACAAGGAAATGGATGGTCCATTTCCTTGTTTCAGACAAGGAAATGGACCTCATAAATTTCTGGTCCAGCATTATGGCTCTCAACAAACTTAAAGTGAGGGGCCGTCCAGTAGCAAACCTATTCCCTTCAGTGAGTGGGGTGTGGCCAACCCATTTGTGAGAATTGGTAGGCTTCTGAGCCCAATGGACAATCCCTCCATAGTACCTAATAAATCAGTCGAGTTTGGATTACCTAGACCATAGCAATGTGACCATTCTAACCTAGCATGTGAGTTATCCTCTCAGGTTTTGTTGGAAGATCTATTTTCTGGTATTCTAGGTCTGGAAATGGGGCTTTCATCATTTTCAGCAAATGGCATAATTTGGTCAATTTTTACATGCTTGAACATAAAACAAATAATCACATTATTTAATAAAAACCGTTGGATTGAGGAATAAATGCTCAAAAAGATCAAGAAAATAACGTTCTTCACGAGTTAAAATGCAGGAGAATAATGACTGGAGTGTTCAAGTCTTACTGTTGTTCAAGTATACTCGTGAGTTATATAGCTGGTTCATACCTAAAGGGATAGTGGATGCTTCATAACCCTTAGATGCTTATCTGATGAGATGGAGGGTGGAGATGACTTCTTAGATAGAAGTTTGCGCAACAAGCCAAACTATGTAATCTTTACGTTGGTGGAAGATCTTGTTGATGAATCAAGTAGTTAGTCCCAAATGGATACTCACGAGACGCCAACTTGTAGTTGGGGGACAAAGAGGTGCAAGTGCAAGGCTCAAGGCAAACTTGGGATGAGGGAGAAGCTTCCTTATCATCCCTGAGCATTTAATGGCCCCTGGCTCGTTCGATGCAGAATTAAATGTTGTAATTGACGTCCGGATAAAAGATGGACATGCCGCGTTGGTCGCCAACACTGCTTCTACCGAGAAGCCACATGATGACAACCATGTGTCACTATGATGGAGGTTTTTCGGGCTTCTCACTGGCATCTTATCCGAGAAGTCCCATGACTGAGAAGCATGAACTCAAGGGTCTGGTTCAGGGGCTTACCCTGGTTCAATGGTTTTGTTGGTAATTACCACAACAAGTTGGTAACTTTACAATATTAAGTCAAACATACAAAACTCTTACAACAACTTACCATAAGATTGTGCAAGATGAGATCAATTACAACAATTTACCATAAGATTGTGCCGGATGAGAACAAAAAATCAGGAAAAGTTATTTTCATCATCCCATTGGAGTAATAATTATTGAAAACTTGTTGAGGATTCTACACAAACACTTGAAAGGTTGTTGTAATCACGATACTTCTTCAAGGTGGAAACGTACCAGAGGTACTTTCTTTAAGATATTTAGACACCCCAATTTGTATAATACAGGTTCCAAATGTGTCTTCACCCCAAGATTAGTCAGCCCAAACCTTTAAGGTTGCACCCCAGAAAGGTTACTTAAGGTGTTATTAGGTTATGTTCACTGCATAACAAAATAACAACAAGGAGAGAGAGAGAGAGAGAGAGAGAGAGAGAGGAGAGAGAGAGGAAGAGGAAATTAAATGTCAAAAATAAAATTGAAAATTGGTTTATATAAAGCCTCAAAGACTGTGGGTGAAAAGGTAAGGTCACTTAAGTTGTAATCAGGTTATGTTTACTACTTAACAGAATAACAATAGGGAAAGAGAAAGAGAGAGAGAGAGAGAGAGGAGGAAATTCACTGTAAAAAATGTACTCGAAAATTGGTTTATATAGAGCCCCAAAGACTGTGGGTGAAAAGGTAAGGTCACTTAAGTTGTAATCAGGTTATGTTTACTGTTTAACAGAATAACAACAGGGAAAAAGAGAGAGAGAGAAGGAAATTCACTGTAAAAAATGAACTTGAAAATTGATTTATATAGAGCCCTAAAGGCTCTGGGTGAAAAGGTAAGGTCCCCTCCCTTTGTGAAGGTGCATATTCAGCTCAACTCCCTATAGGAAGGTACATATTCAGCTGACCTTCCTAAAGGAAAATTTCTCTCTAATAACATCTCCACACTTTCACTCAGCAATGAGCTTTCCGGATCAAGCATTATGACCCGAGACCCAAGTCTCAAGTCATATAGAATTATCAATATTATTTAATATATATCTATATAACCATGATTCAGGCTTAATTTATTATTATTATTATTATTCAAATTTATGGGTGGTTTTAAATAAAATTTAAACTCTAGTTTGAATTAGGTGACCATTGGATTACTTAATGCCACATGGAACAATCTAGGAAGGAATTGTAAAGAAATAATTACAGAGGATGTGATCCCTCTAGCATTGGGAAACTTTTTATTTTTTTCGGGTAAGAAGATTGGAAAACTTGATCTGTAAGAAACGCTGTAGCAACTGCTTTATTACAGCTCGGTTACAAGTGGATGGCCCAATTTGATTCTCTTATTCAAAACTTTCTAACGGAATATTCAATGCAGTTCCAAATTCCAGCAGAAGAAAGTATTCATTCGTAAGATTCCGGTATTCAAAAACTTCTATGCATCTTTTTAGTAGTTTCCTCTTCTGTTTTCCATGGGTAACTTGGTCTATAAAAGTTTCCTAACCTTTCTCTGTTCTCGACAGGATCTGCTCGAGAGAAGAGAAAAGAAACTAGATTCAAATTTCGGAGAGACAGAGAGATGGGAAAACCTGTTCTGTTGGTAGCGTTGATATTGTTCTTAGCTGAGATGGGTCGTGGCCAAGCGCGGCACTGGCACAAGAGCATGAGAGTGATGACTGAAGAAGACGAGAAGGTAACCAATTTGCACTTCTACTTCCACGATACCCTTAGTGGAAAAAACCCCAGTGCCGTGAGGGTGGCACAAGCATCAAATTCACAGAATTCGCCAACCCTGTTTGGAATAGTGATGATGGCTGATGACCCATTGACAGAAGACCCAGAACCAAACTCCAAGGAAATAGGCCGTGCACAGGGTCTATATGGCTCGGCTGGCCAAAACGATCTTGCTCTCATAATGGCCTTGAGCTACAGTTTCACTGATGGGATCTACAATGGTAGCAGTCTCAGCATTATGGGACGAAACCCAGCGTTGAATCCTGAACGAGAATTGCCAATCGTAGGTGGAACTGGTGTTTTCCAGAGGGCTCGAGGGAGCGCCTTAGCCAAGACCTACTTTCTAAATGCAACTACTGGTGATGCCATTGTCGAGTACTTTGTTACTGTTTATCATTATTCATGAAAATCTTAAATACTTATTAGATGGGGAAATTTATGTGATTTGATTGTGTTCGTCATTGCCTAAGATGTATGATCGGTTATATTATAAATGTTGATGTATGTATGAATACAAAATAAGTGATACATCCAGTATGCCGGATGGGACCGAGGGACAAGATAGTGCGATGGCCCGTCAATGGGGGGCGATGACCGGCATATGTAGGATTCCTTCCCATATGCGCGTGGACAGAGATATTGTTATGGACTCTCAACCATCCAATTTATATCCTTGATTTCTCCCTCAAAGAAGGCAATTTACTTTCATTTTATTTGTGTATTGTCTTAATTTTTTCAGTAAACAAAACAGGGAATTCTAACTGGAAATCCAAGAACTGAAAACGTGTGGATTCCGGTTTGAGTAAACAAAACAAGAGATTCTTAACTGAAAATGTGCTTGATTGTGTGTTTTCACTGTAGCTAGAAAGCAACAGTTATTCGTTTTTGGTACAGCGATGGAGGTATTAGCCATTGTAGAGCTTATCAAGGTTGTGGCATATGGTCATGGGGTTTTCCTTATTTTGTATTAGCCATTCGCTCCTGGCTGTTACAAACTGACCATGGTTCAAACCAACTGACATAATATTATTATTTTAATTCATCAAATTAAATGACACTTCATCTCCCTCCACAATAAACAATAAGAAAACTTCAAAAAATAAAATGATACCATGAATTTATGGTAAAACTTCTTTCAACCGTTCATCAACTTTCTCACAACCACGATGCTGGAATGCTAACACAGATCCCAACATCCTACATCCCACAGAAATAAATCCAAAATGGGTGTATGGGACAGGGTGGGTAAAAACGTTGAACTGATTTAAAATAGGGATCAGATTGGTGACTTTAGGGTGCCCCTGTGTCGTAACCAGGCTTGGGGCGAGCACCCCTCACGCAATGGAATTGCGAGTCATGACCACTCATCACATCCCGTTTCTGCCTGAAGGATCATGGTTTCTGAAGAATCTTCCTCGCCTTTTTGTAAAGCATGGATGCATAGACTCTTTTCTCCGCCACGATGTGGGACTATTAATTATCTAATTCCCCCTTTCATTGTTTTCCGTTGGTTAAGGACTAACTCTAATCCGCTTTCACCCTAAGTCTTCAAGCGAGACGGTAACTTCTAACTTCGCCTCCTTCGGCTTCACAGAATTACCATTTACCCATCTGAGGGAGCTCTCTGGAACGAATTAAGATCCCTTCTGCAATCCCAGGAATTTCCATTATTGACCTAATAATGGGTCAGGACTCAGGAATCCTTTATACGTCGTTTGGCTGTAAATGGAGGAAAGTGTAAATTCCCAAGTTCTTAGGTTTGTTTTAAAACTAATATAGTATCTATTTCAAACTTTAAAAATTAATTTATTTAAAGTAAATTGTACTAGCACCTCAAAATTGAGGTTTTAAAGCACTGTCATCTCAATTTATGTTTGAAAAACACAAACACCCTAATTCATTAAATACATTAGTCCATTATGTTAGTGAAACCGACTGTTTATTTTTCTTTAATTTCAAAAATACCCTTACCAAAATCTAAAGAGAAAAAAAAATAAATTATTATTTAAATTATTCTAATTCTAAAATTACTCCTAATTGTATAAGAGAATATATTATTATCCCTACCCTACCTGCGTTGTCTTTTTACCTCTCCGTTCATCTTCTTTTGTGCGATGGATAATGATTGTTATCCTTGACCGCTAAGTTATTCAAGTTTGAGCAATCTGGACCTTTAAAATTGAAGAAACGTTTGCAGAGATAATATTTCTCAACACCCTCCTCTGCTTTTCACTTTAGTTTTAGGTATTTTTAGAGAGAGATTGTTAGTTTCTTTCAATTCTAGAGTTCCTCACCGCTCAAATTTGAAGTTTCGGACTCATGTCTTGCTCTATTTCTTCTTTTACTTTCTTTTTTTTTTTCATTTATTTTTCTTTTTCAGTTTCAATTCTTCAGTTGTGCGCGAAGAAGAGAGATAGAAAGAGAAGAGGATTTCAAACAATACCACCCATCAATTTCTTGGAAGGAAGATATGATTGGATATAATGGTCTTTCTATTTTAGATTTTAGTTGTGAAAGGGTATTTGAACCTGTCGACCATTTGAACCTATCTCTACTGACACTTTGGTTACATGCAGGCGAGAACCAACTTGGCGGAAGGTTTGCAAGGGTTGATATGGTTGTTGTTGTTCTGAGTGAAGGAGCTAACAGAGTCTTCTCCAGTTTCTCAGTTTCTGTTTTAACCATAAGGTTGATACATGTCATTACATACATAAGGGTATAATAGTCTTTGAGATTGTACAACTAACCATTTTAAGGGAATAGGACCTGTGTGTTTTTCAAATATAAATTAAGTTTCAATGCATTTAGGCCACCATTTTTGGGACCTTGCTTGGGTCCTGCGCAATGCGCAACCATCAAGCCATTCACTTTGGCGGTGGGTTTGAAATTTCGGTCTAAATTTCGATCTCGACCGAAATTTCGGCTTGATGATCCTGCGCATTAAATGCGCAGTATCCAAGCTTTTTCGCCATTTTTGGATGTCAATGCAATTTGCTCATCTATTCATTATAAGTGCCATAATTATGGCATTCCATGATACAAGACTCCCAGCTGCATACATGGCTTCGTTCTCTAATGCTTGTAAATTTGAGTTGCAAGGTACGAGATAGAGTCACGAACGGACTTATTGCTATCAATGCTTTCATTAAAGCAGAAAGTCAAGAGTTAAAATTTCCTGAGTTTTCATTTATGATAATCAGCAAATCAAAATTACATTCTTATTTAATATTTGAAAGTATTCTTGATTCCCAAAAATAGTATCGTCGCAATTGACAATCAATACCTAAATCACTTTTTCTGAAAAAATAAATTTCACTATCAAAATTTGCTTCTCTTACAACTAAAGGACTCTTTTTTTTTTTTTAGAAAAAAACTTAAATTAAAAAGAAAATTAGTGTTGAAAGCACTTACAAAGACTAGATATTGTACTATAACAGTCATCCGATAGAGTAGCTGCTATGTTTGCATAATTTTCAAAATACCATTGGAGCACCGGGTTGGGGAATTATCATACTACACATATTTTGTAGTTTTAGCCAGGTTCATTAACGTAGGTAGTTCCCCAAGAGACCATTTTTCTCTTGAGGGCCATGGTAACATGTCTGCAAGATATGGATTGTTAGTCCATATTTTGTCTATCTTTATCCCTGTTCCTGCTACTTTGCCAAACCCATCTGTAGACCAAAAAGCAATGTCTCCAAAATCCCCTCTGTCTTCCTTTTTTCAAAATTGATGAACAGTAAATGTCCATCTCTGCATATCCCACTGCTCAAGCCTGTTACTCCTAAGTGCTGACTAGGTACCCATCTGCCATCGGGAGTTAGCCGTATTTAGTTGTGATAACATGTCATCACTTTAAATTTTGGATGTATCGGGAGTTTCCACCAATTCGCAAATTGATGGTCCTGGGTCGCAAACCTTTGTTTGATTATTTCCCAGAAAGCCAATCTAACCGAGAATTCTCCATTTGGAGAAATTAACGAGGACCTAGTAGATTCTTGGTCCGATAGGGAAATCGAAAAAGTTGGCGAAGAGATAGAGTTTGGAAAAATCCCCCTGTTAAGAGTTTGTATTTCTTCCACCACCTCTGGCCATTGTTGCTGTCGTGGCCATCTGTTAAAGTCCTCGTCCGTTGTCATGTTTTGTGGTTGTTGTTGTTCCCATGGATCAAACCAAAAGGAAGTACTTCATCCATTCCCTACTTTCCTTGCCACCATTCTCCTTAGCAGTGGGATGATGCTTGTTAAGCTGTTCCAAATCCATGAACCTTTCTTTTTTGATACCGTTGGATCAAAAAGACTCCAATCCTTGAAATATTTCACTTTGAGTACTTGTACCCATAGCGCCCCTGGATTTGTGAGAATTCTCCATCCCTGTTTTAATAACAAAGCCGAGTTGTAATCTTCCATTTTTTTGAAACCCATTCCACCCATTTCTTTTGGTCGACAAAATTTGCTCCAAGAAATGAGATTCAGGTTTTTACTTTTGTGAGGTTGCCCATTCCAGAATCTTTGACAAATTACATCTATCTTTTTGCACGTTTTCTTGGGAAATCTTAGACATTGCATCTGATAGAGTGTCATTGATTGGATTGACGCCTGTATTAACACACCCCTTCCAGCAAACGAGAGGTTGGTCGCTTTCCACATTGTCATTTTCTTGGACATTCTATTTATGACTGTTTGAAGTGTTCTGACTTTCGCTCTGCCCGGTATTAAATTTGATCCCAGATATGTTGCTTCTCCTTTGATTTCCAAAACCTTTAAAATTGATAATATCGAATTATGGTCCTCTCTAAGAACATTATGGCTGAAGAACACACCACTTTTTTCAAAATTAATCTCCTGCCCTATCAAGTCCGTGAACAATTCCAGGACTTCCTTGAGAGCCAAAACTTCTTCTTTATCCGCTTTGCAAAATAATAAAGTATCATCTGCAAAAAACAAGTGAGAAATCTTTGGTGCACTTCTCCCAACTTTGATTCCACTGAGAAGTTTTAGAGACTTGTACTCATCAAGGAGGCGTGATAACACCTCCATTATGAGAAGGAAAAAATAGGGACTGAGGGGGCATCCTTGCCTAAACCCCTAGATCCGGCAAACCAAGAATATGGGGATCCCTTAATTTTAACAGAAAAGGTGGCGAAGAAATTAACTCTTTAATAAGCCTACACCACTTCTCATCAAACCCTAAAAACTGAAAGATTCTAATTACAATGCCCCTATTAGCTCTATCATAGGCCTTAGACATGTCCAGCTTAAGCGCGATGAACCCTTTCTTACAACGCGTTTTGTGCATGTAATGAAAAATTTTGTGGGCCACCATGATATTATCAGTGATTTGCCTATTGGGCACAAAGGCCCCTTGGCAAGGGGAGATAATGCTAGGTAACAACACTTTCAACCTTTTGGCCAGAATTTTAGCAATTATCTTGTAAGACACATTGCACAGGCTTATCGGTTTGAAATCAGACACAACAGATGCATTGTCCTTTCTAGGAATGAAATACAGTAGAATATGATTAACCCCCTGAGGAAGGACTTCATTAGAGAAGAAATCTGAAACAAATTTCAAAACATCTCCGCTAATAAAATCCCAAGCCTTTTGATACAAGAAGGCATTGTAACCATCAACACCCAATGCTTTGTGAGGCCCAAGAGAGAACACTGAATCCTTAATTTCTAACAAATTAGGAGTCTCAGAGAGAGATCTTCCTCCCAGATCTAAGCTTGGAAAGAGACATTCAATAAAGTCTGGGTCCAGGATTTTCGGAGATTGGTATAGAGTTTGCATATATTTCGCAAAAACTCCAGCAATCTTGCCCGGATTTGAAAAAAAAAAATTCCCCCATCATTAATACCCGCAATACCTCTTATGAAGATTAATTTTGCTGGTAAGGTGATAAAATCTAGTGTACCTATCCCCATCATTGATATACATACCTTGAGATTTTTGAAACCAGAACATTGCTTCCGCTTCCAGAGCCTAGGCCATTTCCCGTTTTCTTTTCCTGAATTATGTCCCAATCCGGATTCCCACCTTGTTCCAACATATCGACTTCTGGAGCATTTTTTGAAAGATATTGTCCACAAAGCCAAACACTGAACAATTCCACTTCTTTAGGAATCTAGATAAAATGGCCAGCCTCTCATTAAAGGGATAAATCAAACTTTTACCCCAAGCTGTCTGTAGCTCCATTTGGAAAAGAGGGTGTGAGAACCAGGCATTCTAAAAGTGAAAAAGCTTTGGGTTAACTCTTATAGCCCCCAGGGGTAGGAGAATCAAAGGGTTATAGTCAGACCCAGCCGCAGGTAACTTTTCTACTATCTAATTCGGGAAAAGGCTTAGCCAACCAGGAGAAGCGAAGACCCTATCCAACTTCTCTTTGATCAGGTTGGGTGGTTTTTGCTTATTTGTCCACGTGAATGAACAACCTGGCACCAAAAATTCAACCAAATTTTCATCATTGATAATTCCTTTCAGCCTAGGCATGGCACCAGACGCTCGAAACACCCCCCCCCCCAATTTTATCACCGGCATTTAGAAGTTCAGTAAAATCCCCCATAATGGTGAAAGGTTCATAAACATTTTGCAGGATTGAAGCCAAGACAG
Organism: Hakea prostrata; assembly: GCF_041222555.1. Taxonomy (NCBI): domain Eukaryota; kingdom Viridiplantae; phylum Streptophyta; class Magnoliopsida; order Proteales; family Proteaceae; genus Hakea; species Hakea prostrata. The sequence continues at coordinate 11,162,318 of NC_142604.1, read as the reverse complement.
ACTAAAACTCCTTTCTATCCGAATAGCTTGGTGGAGCGTAAATAAAGCATATAACATAGTTGTTGCCCTCCACCCAGAATCGGATTAGAAACAACGATCTAGCTAAGAGAATCACTTCAGCTTTACAATGAATAAAGTTAAGAACTAATAGCCCCCCTTTCAACCCTTTTGATCCAGTACTTTCTTCATGCCCGATCACCAAGTACTGATAAAACAGCCCCTCTTTTTTTTCTCTACAAAATTTAAGTGGTCTCGGCATTTGGTTTCACAAAGGAACACTAGGTCAGGTTTATGCTTTTTCAGGGTTTTCTTTAAGCATTGTTGGGTAAATATTCCATTAATTCCCCTCACGTTCCAAATCATCAACTTCATAATTAACAAAAATAAGGGCCATCAATTGGAAACAGAAATCCAGAGGTAACAGAAAATTTTCCACCTCCTAATTCCCCAAGAGCAAACCCGATTAGTACTTAAGATTCCCAAGATATTCACAAGCAGAATAAACAAGAAAGGAGTAGCGAAGAAAGACAAGCAAAGCAATTTTCAACTAAGAACTTTCATATAGAACACATTATATGAAACCCCTACAAGGAGACTCGAAAAAAAAAAAAAAAAAAAAAAAAAACAAATTAAGCATAAAATCTATTCCTAGATTTTGGATTCAACTTCTTCCGCTAACTATTAATCACCGCTAGAATAGAAAAAAACAACACAATGCAGAATTCAAAAAATTCAAAGTACTTGTGGTATGGAAGACTTGGAGAAAGCCCTGGAGAATGTTAACTCCTGGTTCCTCCACTAGATTAGCAATCACACCTTGATTGAAGATCATGTTGAGGTTGTACCGTGTGTTGCAATGGCACCATAAAGGTAGGATTGAGCATATACCGAGCCTCCATAGACCCCCACGCTTCCCAGAATATGGATTTAGGATCAAAGGAATCCTTCAATAACGAATCCAGAAAAAGATTGAAGCGTTCGATGGGACGAAGCTGCATGAAGTCTGGAATTTCGGGAGAATCCCTACGGCGCTTCTTATTGGGGGAGATGATAAGTGCTTCAGGCTCTACACCTTCACCTTCCTTGGGGAAGGTCTCATCAGTCTACGTTTGGGCATCAACTAATTTAGGAAATTGGTTGTCCCTTTTTTCCTCACTTTTTTGATCGATTTTGGGGCAATTTTCGGGGCATTGGATTCTCACCAATGTTTGCGTTACTCAAACCAACATTCTCGCTTCCGCTTCGTCCACACCTGCTCGCGCGGGTGCTTCCCTCTAAGGCGGAACGCTCCCCTACCGATGCATTTTTACATCCCACAGCTTCGGCAGATCGCTTAGCCCCGTTCATCTTCGGCGCAAGAGCGCTCGATCAGTGAGCTATTACGCACTCTTTCAAGGGTAGCTGCTTCTAGGCAAACCTCCTGGCTGTCTCTACACCCCTACCTCCTTTATCATTGAGCGGTCATTTAGGGGCCTTAGCTGGTGATCCGGGCTGTTTCCCTCTCGATGATGAAGCTTATCCCCCATCGTCTCACTGGCCAACCTTGACCCCTTTTTGGGGGGGGTCATATCTAGTATTCAGAGTTTGCCTTGATTTGGTACCGCTCTCGCGGCCCGCACCGAAACAATGCTTTACCCCTAGATGTCCAGTTGGACACAAAAGTTACTGATTGGGTTTTCAATGCCTTGATGGAGACCCGTTCGAATTTTTCTAACCTCTCCATCGCCTTCAATACTTTTGTCAAAATCCCTAGCTCTTTCTCCTTTTCTTCCTTCATTTCATCTAATTCTAGATGAATCCCTTCTTTACCCCATGATTCAGTTTCCAACACCTTTTTTCCTTTCAAATTCTCATTTCCCTTCTGTCTCTGTATATCAGAAATTACCCTGACAGCACCAGAGCTACCCACTTCACACACCTCTTTCCCTTTTCCTTTTGTCTTCATCGGTCTTCTTTCCATGCTCAACCGAAATCAGAGGGAGGCTGAGATTTCTGCCGTTTCCCAAACCATTTGTTTCTTCAAAATTCTGAATATTATCTTCAAGCTCAATATCACCAAAACCTGTACTGATAAGTGGAAAGTCCCCCAGCTGCAGCTCCTTTTCCAATTTCTCTTTTTCATTTCCATTTCCTTTTTTATTTTCCTTTCCTTTTTCTTTTGCTTTCATGACGAAACCCGATTCGTCCTGCGATGCTACTACAGCTTCCACATCAATCTTTCCCTTTGCAGAATCAGATAAGCCACCAGCAGGCCCTCCAACATTACCCCCATTTCCTTTCACCCACTTCTTAACTTGTTTCTCAGCACCTCCTCTGTCCTGATTTTTAGAGTAAATTTTATCATAGCCTTCATCACTCCTAGAAACGCCTTCCTTGTTACTAACAGAAACATTGGCTTGACTTCCAGTCCCTCCTCTCTTTACCATTGAAGGCAAAGTAAACAGATTCTCCAACGCCTTGGTAGACAGCAGCCTATGATTCCCAAATCTTATTGGTTTGGTGGTGAGATCTCTGTATATCTTCTCCTCCAAACGAGATGAAGCACCCCCATCTAGAGAAAGCGATGGACATCTCCTGGTTGTGTGTGTAATTTTACCACAAACCTCACAAATAACTCTGAGCTCATACTTAACCTTCACATTGACCCATTCATCCCCATTGCTCCTAACTTGTGCAAAGAGCTTCACCGGATTGTTAATGTTCAACATCACTTTCACCCTTGCTGACCCCGCTGGCAGCTTCATCTCCTCCACCTCCAGTTGGATCTTCCACAACCTTTCCCAGTTCATTAGCAGCTTTCAAAATAAGACTGTATTCGAAACAATCGAACCTGATTCCATGAAGTTGCACCCATACTGGAATAAGAGGCAGAACAGCGTCTCCTCTGAAGTCTGGAATAGAAACCAAAGCCAGCTGCAGCAACCCTTCACCCAACCACCATGGAGCCCTCGACATCACCTCGTTCCTATCATTTTCCGTCGCAAAGATCGCACGAAAACCATCCCTGCCCATGATCGAGATATCTATCAGACCCAAGGGCACCCAGAGTTCAACCAGAGAGCGACAGATCTCAGAAATGGCTTCTGATTTCTCCCCAATAACCTTCCCAAACAGAGTTTTATAATTCAGGCAGCGTACTGGACCAGCATTAGAGGCCGATTCCTTCCATCCTTTGTTGTTCGCAGCACCCCTGAGACCATCTTTCCCCCACCATTGCCCCCTTCCAGCAGAACTGATAGCGTTTCCCGAAGAGGTATTCGGCTGAAACCGGTAAGTCCTCGCATTTGACTGTCTTCCCGCATGTGCCATAGAGAGACTCTCCCACCCAGTAACCGAGACGGACTAGCAGAGAACGAAGCCGATATAAGAGGAAACCAACGAGCAAAAGCCAACCCTGCAAAAATCGGAAAGAAGAGGAAGAGAAAAAAGAGAAGACACAGTTGGAACCGACAGAGAGGTGTTTGAAATGCTGAGGAGTTTAAAGCTCCGTCAGAACGACAAACATCCTCTAGATTTGTTAGGATATGAAAATTAATGACATGCGTCGTTGGGAACAAGAAGTTTTTTGAGAACAAGAGGAGGTAGATTGGTAGTCACTGTAGCTGAGAAGGGTCATAAACCGCCCCGGCATGACTGATATAAGCTCAATCCATCCACACTCAACGCTGCGACAATTAATTATCAAATCCAAGTGGCCTCACCGTAGCTGACATCCCCAGCCTGAGTTTAGCTCATGGCAGCCGTTTCACCCAAAGCCCGCAGAGTAAACAAGCACCGGAGATGGGAGGAGAGGGAAAAAAGGAGATGAAGACAAAACAGGGGAACATCGTGAGTCCCGAAGTTTTTTTTTCAAGCCAGCCAGCCAGCCAGCCATTGATCTTGAAAGTTGAAACCTTTGAAAATCTTGTGATTTGATCGGTATGTTTCGGGTCTTCTTCAGCATTTCAACATAAGACTCTTTTGAGAACATTATCTGATTCATTACCAAGTTTATGAAACACAACAGAGAAGACTTACTCAACTTGGCCCAAATTGACACTATTTTGTAGCATTATATTGCAACTTTGGATAAGTTATTGGTATCTCATTTAAGAGACCAGAGATTCATTCCAGATGCTAAAGCAATCAAGGCAGCTAAAGAGCAGATTAACGAATCCAGCTCCAGGGCACCTAGAACTATCACTTATGTTCAATCGAATCCCAACCCCCACTAAGTTTTGTGACGTTTACCTAATCCAAGACAGCCTGCGATGGGAGGGATTTGCAGAGGCAATCTCGCATTAATCTTGTTCTGTGTTTCTGCAGATTTTCACAACTGAAGCTTTAGCCTTGAGACAAGCAATAGTGACAGGCATTTCAAAAAACTACAAAAAGACCATCTGCTCATGGTGAACATCCTTAGTAAGAGGAGCTCAGCCATTGTATGGAGAATCACAAGGATTATGGCACATTGTTTCGGTTTAAAAAGCAGATCTGCAGCAGCTTATTTCACACACGCAAAGAGAAGTGAATGCCAACCTGCCCACAAGCATCCCAAACTCAAAACTCTCTCAGCTTCTTCAGATCATTCCCATTTAACCAAAAAGAAAAGAAAGACAGATTATTCCCCAGACTCTATATCTATGCTGTTGTTTGCAGACTTTTGGGAACCTTGTTCCTAGATCTTAATCTTCGCTATACCAAGGGGGGGATTTGAAGTCATAGTTACATGCACTGTGAGAAGAATGCCAAACAGGTCGTACAGCCATATGTTCTGATTCCCCTGTGTCAAAGACATTCAGAAAATAAGAACAGTTGTCTTTTTTGGTAATATTAGAAGTCACCCTAACACTTCTGCTGAGATGCGTCTGATCTCGATGCCAAGGTAGTCACTGAAACAGCCATAGCTTAAAGAAACGTAATGAAATCTTGATATATTACACAAAACCCAATCCAATTATCATCAAAAATAAGAACCGGTGACAAGAAACTGCTGCAAACTCGGAGGAGATTAAGATAAATCAGCAAAGCTGAGCAACAATCCATTATTAATACAGTAACCATATGGGAAGGAGAGGCAAGCCAGTGGTGAAAACCGCATTTATTACGAATTAATCAAATAAGGTATCATTACTGTGGCAGATAAAACATAACAGAGCAGTACTGGGAATGTATGAACAAACAAAGGATTGGAACAAAACAATTATGGAAAGCTTGGCTCCCTCGTAGGGGCCAAGTTAATCCAGCAGTTCATAAATCCTTACACATCAAGAGATGCAAGTCTGCAAAACATACAACACAAAGCAGACTCCATGGAAGTCCTCCTCAAAAGGACAGCATGGAACCAACCAAATATAAAATGTTCTATACATACAACAAAGGGCTGTTCGGAGAAACTTGCAGTCTCAGTCTCCAAAAATGAAAATGAAAATGTACAACAATCATACTGTAAATTATAACAAAAGCCACCATCTAACCCATTCTGCAGAACAGTCGTGTAAATCCACAGCAATTCTCAACCCAAAAGCAATTAAAAAAAAACAAACAAATTCACAGTAACAAATGTTTCTGGAAAGAGAGGAATAGTAAAGTTTTTAATTTGAAGTCACCTAACCCTTTCAATGTGCTAGGGAACATCCAGAAATGGATAAAAGATTTAAAGCTACAACAACAGGAAGAAAATTTGAACCTAACTGTTTCTTCTTATGTAGATCATATCAATACACGAGAAAATCTGTGTACGACAATTTCACAGACTAACAAAAATATTCTTCTATGTGCAGGGATTTTTAACCGACACCTAGGAACGGTTGGATAGAGCACGGGAACATGCAAAGATGGACATCTAAGGTCGATCATTTTTGGAAGAGGAAACAAAATTGGGATCCTGGAGAATATGATAATAGGTTTGCAACAAGGGATTAAAGATGCAGCAAGAGAAGGTTTTAAAATAGAGGAAATATGGACAAACAATCCGGACATAGCAGACCTACTACCATGGCCTTCAAGACAAACATGGACTCTTCAGGGACTACCAATTCTAATAGAGTTGGCAACATCGACAAAACTAATGGAATATAAATTTTTCCCAAACCCAGTGCTCCAGGCGTTTTTTGAGGGGTATGCCAGTATGGCAGCCACCTTACAGGATAACTGTAATAGAATAATTCACAATATCTGTAACTGTTATCAACCGTAACATAAATGCAAGTTTTTCTTTTTTATATTAAAAAAAAACAAAAAATAATACAAAGCAAGAGAATAGTTTTTATTTTTTTTTAATTTTGTTGGGGGGGGGGGGGAGACATCAGATAGCATTAAACAAAAAAAATAATGGAAATATGGAATAAGCAACATGTCTCCTGATTAAAAAAAAAAATTACAAGTACCGCCTGTGTACGCATGTAAGATGAACCAACCAACTTCAATCTTTATACTTTTGGGTAATGTGATGCACTGAGGTTGAGATTTAAAACCTCAAATTAACCCTGCATTAGAAGATAAGCATTTCGGCAAGGTGGGAATGATGCTCATAATTGGAATTTACTGGCAAAAGCAATCATGGAGAAAGAATGGGCAACACAGTTTTGAGTATTTGCAGGGAGAGCACACTGCTCCAGCACAAATAATGTCAGCAATTGCTTGAAGGAAGATACGTTTAACATGAGGACATAAACTTTATTAAGGAAAAACTTGATCCATAAATAACATCAACTAAGTAAGCAAAAGAGGAACTCTATTTGAAGAAACTGCTACTCAACGGATGGCAATGCTGGAAAGCAAAAAGAAAAATCAGCAGCTAAGTTTTACTCACTTTTAGTGTCCCATAAAAATATCCTTTTGAAGGTTATTTCCTATTTACCGCACAGCTGCTGACCGTATTTCAAGGGACTACTCACTCTCCAAAATTCAGTAGTTGGGAATAACTAAATAGCTTTCTGAATAGGGGTACAAGACCAAACAAAGCTATCTGAATCTGTTCTGAATTACTCAAACGAAGACTAACTTGCCCAGCTCCTCTGTTATTCAAATTTGCCCGAGCAATCATGTTTGAAGCACGTCCCACTGGCAGTTGAGTTTGTACATTGCATCCAATTGCCAGATCTCCATGCCAGTCCATAATAGATAGCCCAAGAGTTGTTAGAGTACGACCCAAAGGATAGTCCTTGTCTCTCAAGGTTGCTTCCAAACTACCTCCATAAGCCACATCACCACGACCAGTCATTGCACCCCCCGTCAAAACCAACCGGAATCTTTTGTTAACAATCAATTTGTCTTCAACCTTCATCCCTGCTGATAAGGAATCACCCAGGAGAGTAACTGAGAGACCGGCTGCTGTCTTATTGTGTCTGAAATTGCTGAATCTCGTCTCACTACGTAAAGTATATGACATGTCCTTCCCAACAGTCTGCATATCAAAGCCTACTGAAGTTGCTTTCCCCTCCCCATGCTTGACAGAACCAGCTAATTCCATCTGGACATTAGCCTCTTTCTTATCCTTCGTAACCTGACCAGAAAAGGACAAGGGTATTTTCTCTTTGACCACAAATAATCTCTCTGCATTTATACCCTCATAGCCAACATCATGATCCCAGCCATGAGTATCTAGAACTGGCCTCACAAGCCACTGGTTTGAGGAATCCAGAAAGCGGTATCTGTGAGTGGGATTGTCTGAATCAAACGATGACGGCAGGGACAAATCAGGCATCGGCACTGGCACAGATGCAGCTCCACCACTTTCTTCTTCAGCACTCTCATTGTACTCATTTGGCAAATCCTTAGCCATACCTGCCATTTTCTTTAATAATTTACGCCGTTTTTTCTCCTCCTTCAGCTGTTTCTTCATAAAAAGCTTCTCTCTATATTCTAGCTCATCATAATAAGCATTCCTCTGTGCCTTACTCAACTTTGCAAGTTGAGCCTTGGTCAAACGCTTGAATGGAGGCAATTCATCATATTCTGACTCTTCATCTGAATCTGATGCATCATCTGAGTCCTCATCAAGAGCATCCTCATCACCACCAAACTGTTCCTCGGGAAGTTTCAACTGAGGCCTTGATTGGAGGAGAGATGACAAGAGATATGGCAAAGGAGGAGCCCTAGATCGAGTCGCAAAAGGTTTCCCTGGAGGACTATCTTGCAGCTTCAAAAGAGTGTTTGCCTCAGCCAGAATCTTTGATGCAAAGGAGAGTAACAACAAATGAGGCTTCCAGACTTGGCCATTCGGCAAGACTCTCTGCCCAGCCCTGTTTGTTCTGCATGCAGAGTGATTCTCCACTAATGAAACAGGGTTCATGAGTCGCATGTCCCCGGCCGCTTGACGGATAGCTTGCTGAACCATATGGGACCTCTGAGTTACAAACGTCTCATAACTCGAAGCAGTGCCACTCGGACCATCAGGAGGTGCAGAACCTGCATGAGTCAGAACTACAATTGCATTAAACCAAATAGATGGTCCAAATGTCTCAGTAATCGTCCGCAGCAATGGCATATCACCAAAATCCCTGCTTTGCATGTCCAGTCTATCAAGATACAAAACAATATCTGGAGGTGTCTTTTTGATGAAACGCTTGACAGAATGTAGGATCTTCTCATTATGACGTTGATCTGACCAGGAGGATAGGAGGCCAGGTGTATCAATGACCCGGACCTTGATCCCCTGAACAGTTCCCACCACGTCCTGAACTTTCTTAGTACCCATGCTGAATGCATCAGTGTTGAACTTGACTTCATCAAATATTGAATTGATGGTTGCACTTTTCCCAACTCCCGTTTTCCCAATAACCATGATTGTGCAAGTAAAATCAAGGGGTTCCTGCCCAGCTGCCTCAAGCTGCTCAGCCATGGCACTTGCTCTGTCAAAGCTGAAGGCACCAGCACGGGTTGTATTTCCTCCTTGCAGTTGTTCTGCCAACCCTAGCCTATACAGGACCTGAGCAACAACCACATTATGGGGAGTCTGGCCAAGTCTACGAGCAAGACGTAGGAACTTTACCCTGATCATCTGGAGTTTTTCACGGGCTTCATCATCATTCTCCTCAGCCTCCCCATTCACAGGGTCTTCAACAAGTTGTGTTTGCCGCTGAGGTATAGATCCATTTGCTCGAGGCTGTTGCAGTGCACGGTGAGCAGCTCCCAACAGTGGAGCACTCCCGAGACCAGCAGGACGAGGAGGAAGAGCAGGAGTAGGATTTGTGGAATTTCCGACTGATGAGCCAACATTTTGACCTGACTGAGTACCTGGTCCTCTATTATCAACTTCTTGTGTTTCATGCACAGTGGGCTTCTCCACCTTGACATGGCTAGATGAACCTTCTTTGATATTTCTGTTAGCAAGCAGAGGGGGAGAATCTTGTAAATCTTTAGCATTTGGTTCAACTCCATCATCTTTAACACTGCCAGATTCTTCTGCAACTAGAGGGATTTCCACATCTAGAGTCCCAGCCTCCTTTGCCGAAGGATCTTGTTCAGCTGAAGAACACTTCAACTGCACACTCTGGCGATCTTGGTGTTCGCCATCCAGGTTCACTAAGGGTTTCTTTAACCCCACACTCTCACCATCTTGACGGGCAATCAGTTCAACAGGTTCATTTCCTTGAGAAGGCTCAATCACATCGGACTCCTTGAGGAAATGATCTTGTTCAGATGACAAATTCTTCAATTGCACACTCTGGTGACCTTGATGTTCCCCATCCAGGTTTGTCATGGATTCCTTAAACTCCACGCTCTCACTATTTTGATGGGCAGTCGGTCCATCAGGTTCATTTCCTGGAGAAGGCTCAATCACTTCAGACTCTTTGAGGTGACAATCCTGTTCAGTTGAGGAATTCTTCAACTGCACACTCCGGAGGTCTTGGTGTTCTCCATCCTGACTTGGCAAAGGTTCCCTTAACTCCACATTCTCACCATCTTGACAGGCAATCAGTTCAAGAGGTTCATTTCCTTGCGAAGGCACAATCACATCAGACTCCTTGAGGTAATGATCTTGCTCAGATGGGGAGTTCTTAAATTGCACACTCTGATGATCATGGTATCCCCTGTCATGGCTCTCCAGAGGTTCCTTTAACTCCTCACTCTCCTCGTCTCCAAGGACAATCAATTCAATAGGTTCCCTTCCTTGAGAGCAATCAATCAAATCAGACTCCCTGGGTGTATGATCTAGTTCAGACGAAGAATTCTTCAGCTGCACAGTCAGGTGATCTTGGTGCTCTCCATCCAGGTTCAATGAGGGTTCCTTTATCTCAGCAATCTCACTGTCTTCGTGGGCAATCAATTCAATAGGTTCATTTCCTTGAGAAGGCTCAATCATATCAGACTCCTTGAGGGTAGGATCTTGTTCAGATGATGAATTCTTTACCTGCAAACTCTGGTGATCTTGCTGCTCCTCATTGAAAAATGCAGAAGGTTCCTTTAGCTTGACATCCTCACCATCTTGATGGATAACCAATTCATCAGGTTCATTTACTTCAGATGGCTCAACCACATCAGACTCTACCTGCTCAACACTCACATCTGCTTTTTCATGAACAGGTGATTCACCCAAGCTAACCTTGGCCAGATCCCCATTTTCAGGAACTGGGTCATTCCTCCCCTTGGCCTGTGCTTTATTCATTGAAGAATCCATATATCTATCAGCCACTATGTCAGAAAAGTCCCTTACCTCCTCGCCTTCTGAATTACTAACCAAAGCACCGCCATCAAATTCATTTGATTGCCTCAGCTGCACTTCATTACCATTAGATTCCACATTGCCAGGTTCATCCGCAGAGCTAATCTCATCAACGGACTTGATGGGAACCAACTCTTCGGTCATCTTCTCAACAGAGACTCGTTGTTCACCCTCCTGGGTATGATCGTTATCATTACTGACAACAGCTTCCACCATATCGACTGAACCAGCATCATCCAACCTATTTGATTCCCCTGGGACAACTTCCCTGGCCTCATCTTCCACGCTGGCAGGTCCATCAGCAATTCCAACCTCATAAACAGTTTCGTTGCTTTTATTGGCTGGATGCCCGATCGCCTCTTCAAAAACTTCAGTCTCATAGTCTCCGTTAGACATTCCATTAACTCCTAAAGAAACAGAATCTCCAACTTTGTCTACACCTACCTCCTCATTAATCATTTGCTCTGCATCAAAATTCACAGGTAAGTCCTGCGTAAAAATTTCTTCTGGAGCTTCCACAAAAATATTCCCTTCAGAATCCTTCGACTCATGAAGCCCATGAACACCCACTTCAGAATGAGAAATCTCATCTTCGACTGCCACGGTATCTCTAAAATTAGAGTCACCACCGATTGCAACTCCATTTTCCATGGCTCCCCTCCCAACTGTGGATTCAAAACCCTATGGTCACCTGCAACAGTAAAAGACTCCTCAAAAATACTCCAGACACATGAAACAGAAACCCTAGAAGCAAACCGATGACTTTATCGATAGATTGAACGTATATATCATCGATTTAACAAGGCAATAATTATTCGAGAAATCCACGAAAGCAAAGAGAAAAAAACCCTTGAGCTGAAATTAAGGAATATAAACCTTAAGTCTAAAACCGTGTAGATCTACAGATTTTATATATCAATTACCTTTTGTATCAGCTTTCCATGCCCATGGTCTGGAAGGAATGATAAAGGTTTATGCGGGACCAAAAGTACACAAAAGATTGGAATTATTATAATAACCCAAGAAGAAGAAAAAAAAGCTAACCTGGCTAGATAGAGAAGAAACAGAGAGCTCTGGTTATCTCTGGCTCTTGAAGAAAAAATCTCTTATTTTCTTCTCCGGAGTCGAAGACAGATCTTCTCAATCTCAGTATCCACTAGCTAATCTACTGACCTTGTGAAATGTTAAAGATAAATCAGCTAGGGATAAGTCTTTGGTAGATCTCTGATCTCATCATGACAACAGAATTGAAGAAAATGACCAATCGACAGCTGCAAGAAGCAATCTCAACGGTACGTTTGTTGCAGCTCCGATTTGATCGTGAGAAAACGCTAAGCGTCGATTTTAATAAAAATCAGCTGCTCCTCAGTCTCCATCAGAGTATCCGCCTAGGGTAGGCCGGTAGGGTTTGATTTGTTTATTCCCACTTGAACCTTTCCTCGATTGAAGACCTAATCGAATCATTTTCTTTTTTTTTTTTCTTCTTTTGTTATTTTTTCTGCGTAAGGATCAACGACGCATTTACGGAGAATTTGAGCAACCTCAGCTGAGGGCAAATGTCTTGGATATTTTTAGGAAATTGCCTGGTGGTAAAATCTTTCGTCCGTTTTAAAATTTGAGTTGAGATTTTGATTTATTTATTTTTTATTTTTTTTAATTTTTTATTTTTTTTAAATGAACAATCGAAAGCTTAAGTTGCATAGTAAGGTCTTGGGTTTGCAACCATCCGATCCGATGCATATATTAGTAATATTCCCCTTCCCTACATAATATCACCAAGTCAGCTTTAAAAAAAATAAAAAATTACTTACCACAAAATTCATTTTCACATGGTAGTGGGAAAAAATAATTGTTTTAAAAAATAAATAAATAAATAACAAGAGATTAAAGCCTAATAGTTCTAATCCATTTTCCCTTTTATACCTTGGTTACACGTGGACAGATTTTCATTTTGAATTTTTTCCATAAGCCTCTTTCGTGTCTACTAGAAACATGACGCACAACTCCCTAAAATTAAAACATTACAAAGTCTCTTTTCACACTTCACATCATTACTAAGAATACATAGTGAACTGTTTAAAGTCAAATTGTTCTCATACTCATACTTGGAATATGCATCTCGTCAATGCTTTGTTCACTCCAGTAGAACAACAAACCATTTTTTCCATCCTTAAGTCTTATCTCTCGATGTTCCTAACACATGGGTCTGAAAATTCTCTAATGATAGTTGTTTTCAAGTTAAATCCACCTACCATGTTTCAACTTTCTCCACTCCCCTTCCCTCCCAACTACTCAATTTATGTATTTATTTTTTTTATGGCTCAGCTAGGTGAGATAGCCAAGCCATTCCCTTGATGATACTGTCGAGCAAAACCAATACAGAGAGAAAAAGGAGACAGGGATTCGAACCCTCGATAGTTATATATAAAAAACTATACCGGTTTTCAAAACCGAAGCTATCAACCACTCAGCAATCTCCCAGAAGCCTTCCTCTTTCCCCTAATGCAGTATACTTTGGTACACTGCAACCCTCCCTAAAGTAAAAACATTTTTTTGGAGAACAACCCATAAAGGTATCCCTCTTCAGTAGACCCTTTTTTGCTAGGAATGGCACCCATCCCCTCATTTGTCTACTTTGTGCATTTTTAGGTTGAAACTGTTTCTCATATTTTAAGGTTATTTTCTATTATAACTGTATCCCCGCCATTCAGACATTGAATGGCTAGACTGTCGTCCTTGATTGGTCTAGTGATGGATTAGTCCAAGATATTTTGCGACTTTATAGCTCTCTCTAATATGTTCAATTTCGTCATATCATCAAGACTTGTAATGGCCATGTTGACTTCTTAGCCCATGGTGCAAAGAAGTTTCATCTAAACCATGTTTAGTGGCAGTCTCCACCAGCCGGTTTTATAAACAACACTTACATTTCCTCTAATGTTACACTAGAGGCTCTAATATAATTCGTTTTTCATTTGACCAAATAAATAAAGTCAAATTGATTTGTCCATATAACTATGCGCCAAATGAAAAGTTCACTAAACCATGTTTAGGGCGGTCTCCACGGTTTTATAAACAACACTTACATTTCCTCTAATGTTACACTAGAGGCTCTAATATAATTCGTTTTTCATTTGACCAAATAAATAAAGTCAAATTGATTTGTCCATATAACTATCCGAGCGATAAAATGACCGTGCAAGAGTTTTTGTAATTGGAGGGAAATTTTAGTCTTTTCTTTTCTTTTTCATTGGAAAAAAGAAATTGGAAATTTAATCTAGGGTAATATTGATATTAAAAATATTATTTAAAATTTTACAAAGGATATTAAAGATATTATTTATGATTTTATATACACTTATAAACACATTGGGTTTAAATTCGAATAGTTTGGATTCGAATATTCGAATCTGAATCCGATTAGCAAACCCACTATCCAAATTCGAATCTGAATCCGGGGGAATTTTTTAGAAAGTATCCGAATTCGAATCCGGAACTTTATGGAATGTCCTATAATAATCCAATCCGATAAACTATTTGATTATTGATTGTCGATTGTCATTTTGTTTATTTATGATTTTCTGGGTACCAATTACCGGTGTTCGAATATAATTATTAGTCATTTTCAAAGAAAAAAATGTTTAATACTTTACTCAAGCCAGATAAATTTTTATTATGATATTATCCGATCCGCTAAGCAATTATTCGAATCAAAATCCAATTGTTTATTAGACGGATACGGATATTTTTCAATAAGAAAAATTCTGGATTCAGACACCCTTAAATGAATATGAATGCGAATTCAAAGGTGAATTTTAGCTATCCATTTACAAATCTAAATTTATATTAATTTATTAGGTATAGGTAAAAAAGGAATATCATATTTACAGTTAAAAGAAAACTAAGTACGATGTGAAGTGGAGAGTCACTTTGAAATAATTTGATTTTGGGGGAGATGTGGAGTGTTTCCAATGAAAATGGAGGAGTTGATGTAAAAAACTCTTTCTTTTATGGTAATTAAATTTTCATCTAGAAAGATGGGTGAAAGACAAGGCATTAGAATTACAAAGATCACCAAGTTGGGACTGCAATTTAGCCATGTGGTCCTAGCTATTATGGACATTTTGTTGGTACTGCAGTCAAGAGGGCCTTCCTTGCTAGAAAATCCGCTACACAATTGGCTTTTCTAAAAACATAAATGGTCGAAATCTTGCTAGATCTCTGTATTTTCATTCAAATATTTGAGTTGGATACTTGGATCAGATGTTTAGTTGAAGGATAAGAAGAAAGAAAGAAAGAAAGAAAGAAAGAAAGAAAGAAAGAAAGAAAGAAAGAGAAAGAAAGAGAATAGAACCAGTAGCAGCACAATGCTAAAGCAGCACCACTACCACATATACCACCACCACTACACGCACGTTGTAGAGAACCACCACCACCACACGCTGAAGAGACAAAGAGAAAAAGAGAGTTGCATTATTGATTTCCAACGAACTTTCGGCGAGATTTTGACAGTTCGCCTGGTTCGCTAGTTAGCGAAGCGGCGAACTCTGCCGGAATTTCGCACCTTGGTTATATCATACCACCTCACAATTTAGAACTGCACGTCTACTTTAATGTTGTCAAAAGCAAAACACTAAATAAAAGCCCTTCAAGTTTGAGTACTTGTTAAGTTGACTTGCATTCATATTTTTGCGGCTAATGTGATCTTTATAGCAAAAGTAAATTAAGTGCAGGTCGATGATGTGACAATTAGCCTCGCTATCTATCCCTCATCGAAAAGGTGAGCTTCACCTGATTTCTAGTCTCTAACTGATTTTTTCTATGCCATTTGTCCTTTCCTCATTTTAATTAGATGAATGTGGTTGCAGTATTTTCTCACTAAAGTGAAATGGTGAGATTTGATGGTTCAACTTTGAGGAGTTTATTGAACCAAAAAAAAAAACTCCGAAGAGTTGATTGAGAAATAATGGCCAAAATGCAGAGTAGAGCTAATTTAGCAGATAGTAGCCCTAATGCCTATGGATGTCTTATCCATTTCCTTTTTTTTTGAGGTGGGGGTCTTTATCAGCTTGCAGGAAAAGAGATGGACATAACCGTTGTGGTACATGTTATGAAAAAATAAATACCTGAACCCAATTCGAACCAGAGTTGAGGAATTGACACGAAATGGTGTACATCCAATGGTCAAATGAATAGGCTAATACAAGCCGTCATATCAAGACAGAGGAATCAAGTGGTTAACAAGGGCCGAAAGGCATATGAAATAAGTATAAATAGGAAAATAGTGGGAGTTCAAGTAAGCAGATTCATATTTTTCATTATTCCGTCTTAAGTGGAAGAGAACTTTTTTTTCCGCAATTAGAGATCTACAAAATTCTCGAACTAACTTGACCGTCGGAGATAGATCTCCGATCACAACAATCAGCTCTATGTCTAACGAACACTCTCAGCGGTTGCAGGATCTTTATCTCGCAAGTTTCAGTAGATCAAATTGGCTCAAATAACCTCGACCTGAGTCAGATTAGTCTGCTCAAGTGTTGGAGTAGAGCAATTTGTCAACCAACTAAAATTTTCACCATGAGTACATTTTATCCTGGCATGGTCTACTTGAGGACACCTGAAAGACTTTTTACAAAACAGAACATCATTTGTTCAGAATAGTCACTCAAGTTGATTTCCAAGTCATTTATAGCATCATTTGATAAATTTCCGTTGAACATAGGCAACTAGAGTGTGTATTTGATAAGCCAAAGAAAGATAGACAACTTGTGGTAAAGAAGCAGTCATAGATTTGCAAAGTTGTGGAGGTCACATTTTTCAATTTAATAAAACTGATAGATTCATTAAAAATACACAAAGAAAGATAGACAACTTGTGGTAAAGAAGCAGCCATAGATTTGCAAAGTTGTGGAGGTCACATTTTTCAATTTAATAAAACTAATAGATTCATTAAAAATGCTTTGCAACATTGCCTCTCATCCCTAATTCACTTCTGCCCCTTTGAAACTTATATGTCAACTCTATTCTTCTTGTCCATCTCTGTTATATGGTTGGTTTTCTTAATGTAGTATTTTCTCTGCCCTTTGTGGCGTGTCTGTTTGTTTTTCCTCTACTCCAACTTGCCCTCCCTTCTATTCTCGCCTCTTCCTTTTTATCACTTGCTTCTCACTTGTCTATAAGTTGTTCAATCATTTTTTAATATTTTTATGATTTTCTAATTTGTTTAGATATTAGTCATCCAAAGCTCTCACCAAATCCAACATAGGCCTCTTTCACTCTAAATTGGTTTTACAACAACAACAACAACAATAAGCCTTGTCCCAACTAAATGGGGTCGGCTACATGGATTCTTGCCCTCCAATCAGTTCAGTTAGAGGCCATGCTACATACAAGGCCTAAGCTATACATATCCTTTCTCACCACTTCTCCTAAGGTTATCTTAGGTCTACCCCTAGCTCTTCTAGTTCCTTCAATATGGATTATATCACTTTTCCGTACAGGAGCATTTATAGGTCTCCGTTGAACATGGTCGTGCCACCTCAAATGACTTTCTCTAAGTTTATCACTTATGGGAGCAACTCCCAGCCCAACTCTAATATGATCGTTTCTTATCTTATCCATCCTAGTTTTACCACTCATCCATCTTAGCATCCTCATTTCTACTACACTGAGTTTATCTATATGATTCTTTTTAACAGCCCAATACTTTGCACTCTAAATTGGTTTTAGATCTATAATATTCATGAGGACCGAGTGCAAAGGCTACTCAACACTTGTTATAGTTTGATTTGTGAGGTTCTTTGGCTTTAGTTGTTATCTGGTTTTTGTGGCGGTATTTCCTATTAGTGTTTTGGATTATTGTTTACGTATTGTTTTAGAGTGTTTACTTAGATGAAAATAAATACTCCTTGATGAAAACCATGGAGTTGTGCTTTTCTCCAAGCACATTGTTTTTGTTTTTCAGGCGAGTTCGAATACAGTACACACAGAACTCAAATTGGAGATCCCATTTGAAGTGGCACACTTGTGAAGGTGATCAATCAAAGATTGAACAGCCAGTGTTTTGCTTTTGACAACATAAAAGTAGACGTGCAGTTCTAAATTGTGAGGTGGTATAAAAGTGGAATTTAGAACTGATCAAAGATTGATCTAAATCCAAATAATAATAAATACACGGAGGGACATGAAAATACAAGTTAAAGAGCTAATTCTAACTTCATGTATATTTTGATTTTATAAATGTGTTCGAGGGGTGGTCAAAGGCATAACTTTGGTGCTAGTCAAACAATTAATATGTTCTGTAAATGTTATTTTTTCATTTTTAAAACGAGTTTATCAAATATCAACTTGTTTTAATAATGTTTTGGAAAATTTTTTAAAGTTAATTTATCAATGTCCATTTTCAAACAATGAACAATCTCTCAGCAAAAAAATATGTAAAAATAGTTTTACATGAGAACTTGTCTCGCAGAACAAAAATATTGTTAAACGTAAACCAACATACCCATTTTGTGAGATGTATACTTAAGGAGTTATATGATAATGATTCTGGCACACTTATTCTATGCCATTTTCCCATTTTGGCACAGAAGTGACCAAAATCTTGTATGGTAAACCAGTTCAAAATTTTTATGCTGGTTCAGCAAATGTGTGCCGAACCAGGCTTTTGGCACATAAATTAGGTGTTTGGAGCTTCTTTGACACAAAAGCAATTCTGGTGAAAATGCGCGCGTACAAGAGTTGATTGACGGTGATTAGGGAAATCGACATATCATACAAGATTCTGTGCCAAGATAGGCTAGAGAAATGTGCCCATCTATGTCCAACCATACAAGATATGGCAACGATTCTGTGCCAAATTTGTCCACTTCAGCACAGAAGTATAAAAAATGGATTCTATGCTGAATTGAGAATTTTGGCACAGAATCGTTGCCATACAACCCTAACTTACCCATTATTTTATGATCACTTTTTTTCAATTCTCTTATTATTATTATTATTATTATTTTTAAAAAAATATTGTACACCAAATGCAATGACAATAGGGCTTTAAAAACTATTTCGATTGTCAATGGAACTTCATTTTAAACAGCTAAACCGGAGAAGGGCTTCTTTCTATCCTCAAACTCGTAGGACTTTTTGTTTGCTTGTTTGGTAACACAAACTTGTAAGACTTATGCAACCAATGCTGACATGCAATCGGTAATTGAGATTAAATTGACTCATTTGAATGGGAGATGTTTATCAACATTATGTGGAGGTGTACATTTTTCCTGAAAAATAATAGAAGCAAAATTTTTTAAAGGCTTGTTTGGTTACACGAGTCCAAAGATTTCAAACCTATGGAATCATAATTAATAAAATTAACTGTTTGGTTAACCGAATATGTGGAATGAAATCTGTGGATTCATCTGTTATTTTTGTGAATGCGCAAATGTTTATGTTTTATAGTAGGGATGAAATATCTGGATTTCACCCCATACCCATAAATCTACAGATTGCGCAAATGTTTATATTTTATAGTAGGGATGAAATATTTGGATTTCACCCCATACCCATAAATCTACAGATTTACGTTTTTAGTGTAAAAATATGAATATATAGATTTAGGGCCTATTTGGATACATGAGTCTGGAGATTTCAAATCTATGGAGTTATAATTTATAAAATTAGATGTTTGGTTGTGGAATGAAATCTGTCGATTCATCGTAAAAAACTATTTGATTGATGTGATTTTTGTGAATGTGCAAATGTATAGCTTTTTTGAAATCTCTAGATTTCACCCCTTACCCATAAATCTACAGATTCACAATTTTAGTGTAAAAAGGTGAATCTTTAGATTTCTTGTATCTAGAGATTTTTACAACCAAATGGGTATAATTTTCAGAGAACCCTCAACTCTCTTTCATGTAATCAAACAGGCCTTAATGAATCTATAAATTTTCAAAACCAAACATGAGTATAAATTTTACATTTACGAATCAGAGATTTCAAATCTCCTGCCCTCAAAAAAACATGTGCTCCAAATTTCTCTCTTTCGAGTTTCGATCTTCATAAAAATAATATTTCACGTGCGTGAACACCGTCGACCAGGGAAACAATTGGGAAAAAGCTTTCTGCTGTCTCCCGTTATTTTTGCTCTGCAACCTCCATCACTCAGTTTCGGTTAGAAATAGGGCACAACCGGCGATGTAATCGTTGCTTTGTGTAAGGTATGGTGGCAGTTTCGAACATTGGATGTCCATGGTTGCGTTGAATGCAGTGAAGAGGTGAAAAAATGGAGATATTTGGATTCATGGAATTGGGAATGAGCTCTGGACCTTGTCAGGAATGAATGAGGAGAAGAGACAGAAATCTTTCATGTTCTTAATTCAGTTTTCTTTGAGTGAAAACTGAATAGGAGACATGAAGATTGTAACGTACAACGTGAACGGCTTAAGGCCGCGCATCTCTCAGTATGGCTCTCTTCTGAAGCTACTCAACTCACTTGAAGCTGACATCATCTGTTTTCAGGTGCAATTGATTGAACTACCAACACCTTGAATTGAATTCTGTTTTATTTTTTCCTTGATTTATTTTAACCTAATAGTCTCTGCGGCAACGGTTCCATATTTCTTCTCTGAACTTTTTCATTAATCCTTTGCTTTGTCGTTCTATTTTTCCTTTATCGTGTTAATAGGAGACAAAAGTAGCTAGACAGGACATGACGACAGATTTGATTGCCGCCGAGGGATATGAGTCATTCTTTTCTTGCACCCGTACTTCTGATAAAGGACGCGTAGGCTATTCCGGTAAGCTGTTCGCTTCATTCTCTCAACCAAAATATATTTTGGGCAATCTCCTTCTACTCTCGTTCAAATTTTGAGTTTGAACTTGCTGCACTTGCATTAGAAGAGGGGGTTGGGGAGGTGATCTCTTTTTGTTTCCCGTTTGGGGGTTATTGTAGATTTTTTAGAAATTCTTTGGGTTCCATATGCTTTAATCCTCTTTGGATGCACTATAACAGGATGGTGTTAGTTCAGTGGCTATAGTCATGGTTTATGTAGAGGATAAGCATAACTTAAGTTTAAATTCAAAGAAGACGGTTGTATGTGGTAACCCTTAAATGGGAAACCCTACCGTATGGAATTTGTTCCCAATTCAAACCTGAAACCCTATCTACAATGTATCCTAACCATGTTGGACTCTATTCAAATTCTTGTAAGACGATTTATAAATACAAGCACCCATCTTTTGAAATGATAGGATAAAATTTCCTACCAACTTTGGAACACATAAAGAAAGACTATCACTTCGATCATGAGCAACTTTCTGCCAAGACTACCTCCATCTGGTTTGTTCCATCCGGGGATCAAGTGGCTGACATCCTCACTAAAGGCTTTCCCTCCACTCAATTCAAATTTCTGAAGGACAAACTCATGGTCTGTTGACTCTATTCCATATCCATTTTCTTGTGGTGGAGTGTAGAGGATAAGGACAACTTAACTGCAAATTCAAAGAAGACGGTTGTATGTGATAAGCCTTACGCGGTAAACCCTACCGTGTAAGAACACTTCCAATTTAAACCTGAAATCCTATCTACTAATTAAGAGTTTCAATTTGGTTCCAACTTCCAAAATCGTATAACAGAATCAAAACCTTTAATATAAAACTGTACCATCCCAAATCATTTAGAAAATGGTCCAATATGGTTTTTAAACTTCTATTATATACAATACGAAAACGGTTTGGGTGCAGTACTGACAGTACATATCGATAATGTACTGCATAAAACCGTTAATGCCATTTCATACCATTTATACTGTCTCTGTACCATTTATATACTGTTTGCATACCACAGCTGTATCATACCATTTAATACTGTCTTTATACCACAAGAGTACTGTACCATGACGGTATGGTTTGGGTATGGTTTTTTGCTTTTGCTTTTGGGTACTCATTTTCTATACTGTACTGAAACTGTACCACTGGACATCCTTATCTACAATGTATCCTAACCAAGATAAGACTCTATACAAAATTCTTGTAAACAATTTATAAATACAAACGCCCATCATTTGAAACAATAGGATAAAACTTTTCACCAACTTCCAAACTCTAACTGTTTACTGTAGAAAAGACAAATTCAGTAACTTTATCTTCATGGTGATAAAGTCTAGAGTTTGTCCCAGGCCTGAGATATGACTACAGTAGGGTTTAGCAGTAAACCATGGTCACTTCTATACACCTTAGTGATCCTAATTCAAAACCTTAAAATCATCTGAAATGGTTATTTATCCAATAAGAGAAAAAAAGTTCTTGTCTATTGTAAAGCCAAAATACATGGACAGCATGTTTACTGTAAATTTGTAAAACATTTTTTGGTAGGTAGGTTTAACTACAATGTTATACTGTTGATTGTTGTTCTGTAGCCTTTTTCTTCTGATACTACTCCGCTCTCTTTCTTGTCTTGTTGGTATCAGCAGCTCTGTTGCTTAAACCAACAATGTTTCCCTCCCCAAACCTTCATTACCTGAAAGCACATTTAACTAAATTTTGAAATGTATTCTAGGAAGAAGTGATGCTCTTACAATCATTATTTTTTTGTTGCACTTCTAAAGGGAGGTATGGAGTGATTTTGAAGTAGGATATTTTCGAGTTCAAGATTCATTTCATGATTTCATCATACATGCATGCATGCTTTTGTTTGATTGAAAGTGGTAAATTTAACTGCTAATTTTACAGAACAGGGAGTCTGTAATTGTAAGCTATTGCTGGTTTTAATGCCTTGCAAGAGGATTGTAAGAAGCATTTTTACAAAAAGGAAATTGGAAAAACTGGGGCCTAAAATTATGGTAATATGGGAAATATATTTGGTCTTAAACAGGATTTGTTTGCCATGAGAAGGAATTTATTCTAAAGAGGCAGGCACGATAAAGAGCAAACCAAAGTCCCAACTCATAGCTAGGATTACTGAAGGGAGACCCAGGGAGGGAACTGTACCATCAAGAGATGAATGTATCTGTTGGCTGAAACTAGGAGTTTAGGACTGAGAATTCTGCCTCATTGCATGACCTAGCCACCACATTTTTCTTTTGCTACTGTATGATGTTTTCACCAATAAAAAGTGTACCACCCTACAATAGAGTTATGATCTGAAGGACCAGCCCAAATAGCATCAACAAGAGCTTCTACCTAAAAATGATTATGAGGGAATAAGAGTATTATTCCCTTTCCTATTGTTTACTTCAATTAATGAAGAATATGAAGGACAACATCTGAAGTGGTGGACTAGGGATCACACATAAATTGATTGACCCAGCTCTCAGCAAAGGTGATTTCCAGTCGCACATGAGACGGATAAATCAATTCCCAACCAGTCGTTGATAACTGCCTTCAATTTGTTTACCATCACATTCCTTTCAATAAAAGGTGTCTCGGTGGGATGACAGCCAAAAGAAGATCCAGGTTGTATATCTTCTGGGAAAGAAATATGCCCATCGATGACCCAGCAACTTCCATCTCAAGAAAATACTTTGGTTTCCCTGTTAAAATTTTTAATTAGAAAAAGGTAAAGTCGAATATACTAAAATTGCAATAAGTATGCTTTGACACCAATTGGTTTTCTGCTCTTATTTAACTCTGTGTGAGCGATTTTGATGGAATGCAATGGTTTCGGTTAGAATAGGCTGCAACTGTAGGAAACAAATCCTCAACATAAGCAATGCGATTGTTTTAGACTAGGCTGGGTTTGCATAGACTACATAATTTATGAGAACTTCTAACTTTGTCTTGATGTTTGTAAGTTCTTACTATTTTATGTTGCTTTTGTGTTTCCTTGATATGTCTTTTTCTTTATAACAACTCAGGGGTTTTCCTTTTAGGTGTTGCAACATTTTGCCGTGTAAATTCAGCATTTTTGAGCAATGAAGTCGCTTTACCACTTTCAGCAGAAGAAGGCTTCACTGGTCTTCTTGAAAATTTTCAAAGAGGGAGTGGCATTAAAGAGGATGAAATGCAGGCAAAAGTGGAAAGCCCACAGGGGATGACAAAAGGGGACCTGCTGAAACTTGACAGTGAGGGACGTTGTATCATAACGGATCATGGCCATTTTAGTGAGTTGACAGTAGTTTTCATTTTTGTTCCTTTTTTATTTTTATTCTAAATTTCTTTTTTGGTTTGATAAATAACATATCGAAGAGGTGGTCTTCTTGTTGGGTTTGACCCTAGTTGCACCTAAAGTTCATGAACTTGTGGAAATCAGAGAATGATCTGCAATTTGAATCTAAACCATTGTATTTTGATGCTAGTCTCAGTTTCCTTTGTGCTTATAATTCTTAGAGCTGTTTCTCTTGAAATGTTTTGGTTGTGATTTTTCATTTAATTTTGCACTGAAGCTAACAGTTGGCACCCACACAGTTCTTTTCAATATATATGGCCCTCGTGCTCAGTGCGATGATGCAGAAAGACGTCAGTTTAAGCGCAGTTTTTTCAATATATTAAAGGTAATATATACTCTTATTCGGGCTGTAATAATTTATGATAAGAATAGAAGAGTTACGTGTTATAGCATCTATATGATGCTTGAATACTTTGTTGACTCAAAAATGATGTTGATGAAATTTCTGCCTGAGATCCTTGTGTGTGGTGGACTGAGTTACTGTGGAGCTATATTTAGGATAATTTATCTTAAATGTTCAGCCATTTAGCATGTTTCTCTCTCTGTTTATGGTTGAGATTGAAATACTTTGCAGTTCACTGTTTATAAAGGAGGAAAAAGTTTCACTTGTGACCAAAATTTGAATGGTTTCTTTTCTTATTAAATTATAAAAAGGTCTTTCTGATACTATTTTCTGTTTGCTTGTACTGGGCACATTGGCTTATTTGTGCGATAAAACCCGATTTACATTCTTAACAAAGACTGATGACTGATGATTGATGATTCAATGCAAAGTTCCAGGTGTGGGTTGTTACTAAAGAAACTTATTTACATAGAGCTAACTAATAGAAACATACTTGTAATCTTTAGGAACTTAACAGTTATTGTATGCTTCTAGCTGTGACAAATTTGAATAATACCTGTATCAATTTTATGTCTTTTAGTCAGTCGTGCTTACTTGTAAAATGTTGTTCCATTTTATCATGGATGTTCCGGACAATTACTTGGAAAAAATATGCCTCTTTAAGCTTTTCTCTTCTTAAGAACTTAGTGACAAGATTTGCTTTGTTCTCATTTGTGTGCGTGTGTGTATATGCCATTATTGAACTTTGTCCTTCGCATATTGAATTGTTGTTTTGTTGATAGTCATGTTGTTTGTTGTAGCAAAGGTGGGAGTCTCTCCTAAAACAGGGAAAAAGAATCCTTGTTGTTGGGGATTTCAACATTGCTCCAGCGCCAATAGATCGCTGTGATGCAGGCCCAGATTTTGCACGAGACGAGTGAGTAATCTTTTGATTTCCTGGTTGTAGAGTTGTATCATTGTGTACATTCTTAAACCAGGTTGAATTTTATCCTTTTAGATAGTCAAAATAGAGTAAGTTCAAATAAAGTAACCATCTATTAGTTTTGTTTATGTGGGGGCTTCACCGATTGTTGGACCTTTTTAGGTTTCGGATATGGCTTAGATCTATGCTAGTGGAGCAAGGAGGCCCTTTTTATGATGTTTTCAGAGTAAAGCATCCTGAGCGGTATAAATTCTGCATTAATTTATGATTCCTGTTTGATTATAGTAATTATGCACTCATATTCGTGAGACCCTCCTGAGTTGCTGGGCTGTGCCTCCTTCCTCTTACATTCATCTCTTATCATGCACTCATGTTTTGTTTTCATGCCTTTAATTTGTCATTTAGTATTTCACTGATTTTACTTATTTTATTGGATCCATATTGCTGACTGCAGACCCGTTCCCATTTAGTTAGGATATGGCTGTGCTTCTTGTTGTTGTTGTTGATAACTAGTTAGAGTTAATTCTCTGTTAAAGTTTTATGTGTACACCTACTCTTTCATGCCTTCAATTTGTCATTTAGCATTTCACTGATTTTATTTTATTGGATCCATATTGCTGACTGTGGATCCCTTCTCCCATTTAGTTAGGATATGGCTGTGCTTATTGTTGTTGTTGTTGATAACTAGTTGGAATTAATTCTGGGTTAAGTTTTATGTGTACACCTACTCCTCTTGTGAACATTGTATGATGCTGTCAAGATGGATGATCGTCATTTATTCGTACATGCATTCATCTATGATCTATATGGTCAAGTTAAAGTGACGTTCTTTGCTTGGTGGTTGACTGGTTGGTATTATGAGAATTAACTGTTGATTTTACATCTAGTCAATGTGGCTTCTCAAATACTTCCACTGAGATTTGTTCCTCCACCATGTGTCTCCACCATGACATGAATGTAAATCTTTGATTTTGTCCCTGTTTTTACTTTTTAATTCATAGCCTTGATGATGGTTTGTATTACAATAACAGGGAGAACATGATCACAGATGTAGTAGCAGAATTTGTTAGATAAAGAAGGGGAAGAATTGAAGAGTGAGAAACACGAGAGAAGTGGCAGTGGAAGAAGGAGGTCCACAATCCTGTTCTCTCTCTCTCTCTCTCCGTAGTTGTCACAGCATCTAGGCTAGCAATGCGTCTAGGGTTTGTTTTGTGGTGTTACTGGGGAAGCATGGCAATGCCTTGACTATTATCCTCTCTCTCCTTCTATTCCATCATTTATATCTTCTCAAAGAGGCTGCAGTAGCCCTTTTAAAGAAAATAAATTACATACATGCTGTGGTTATAACTGCCAACCCACCACAACTAATTGAATTACTTTCAAAGAAAAAAGAAGAACAAGAAACTGCTTCTGTAAAATAAACTGAAATGAAACTACTGACTTTACAATTACTGAAATAAAAACTAAATGCAGGGCTGGTAGGACTGTGGCTTGGGCTTAAGATGGTATTCCTTGGATAGGGGTAGGAGGAGCAGCCCCCTAATACCCTGCATCATTTTAAGTCATATTTACAATTTTAGGAATTTTGTAAAGGTTCCTTAGCAGTGGGAGGAATAATTCTGGTCCTTAAGAATGTGGAAAATATTCTGGCTGACGAAGTTTAGTAAAGGTTCCTTAGCAGTAGGAGGAATAATTCCACCCCTTAAGAATGTGGAAAATATTCTTGCTGACTGAGTACAATATTCTTAATGATGGAAGAGAAAAGAAGTCATGGTAGAAGCGGAACTCACTGAAGTAGTTGTGCATATATATTTCCCATTCTTCATTTTTACAAATTTCTACGATACATTCAGTTGATCTCAAATATCAGCTTGGTAGGAAAATTGCATTCTAATGGTCTTGAAACTTGAAAGTTGTGAATGAGCTGCATGAATACTCTTATGAAGTATATGAAACAAATTCTATGTTTTATCTTCGTTTGTGAATCACTATTATATTTAATGTTGGTGGCATTAGTTATTTCTGCACAGGCATGGATAATCTTTCTAATTGCACTCTCTGTATTATGGGTTCTGTCGTAGATTTTCTGATCATCTTTCCATCTTGAGTAATTTTACAGAAAAGAAGCATACACGTGCTGGTCACAGTGTACTGGAGCTGAAGAATTTAACTATGGATCTAGGATTGATCATATCCTCATTGCTGGATCGTGCTTGCATCAAGATCACAGCATGGAAAGCCATAACTTAGTAAATTGTCATGTCAATGAATGTGACATAATGACACAATTTAAGCGTTGGAAGTCTGAGAATATGCCCAGGTAAGGTTCAAATCGACCAATGCTTTTAAAGCCAGGTTCAAAAGTCTAGTTTTTCTAGGAATTGTTTGTCCAGCCCAGTCAAACTGCCATCTGAACTAGTTTGACTTGGTACTATTAGCTGATATAATTTATGGAAAAAATTATAAAATTTTATGATTACAATAAATACAAGTGATGGATAGTATAACTGGATTGCTTGTGATGCCTGGGCCTGTGAATAGTCACCCATTTGCTGCAATAACCTTCATTGGAAGGTTTCCTATTATGGCATGAATAAGCACTGTTCATGGGGTTTAATTTGTTATCCTCATAAAAAAGAGGAGATTGAACTTCGTCTTTGTGCAGAAATATTGAGATAGGGGTCACCTTTACAACCTAGGTTTAACCATAAGAAAAGAAAATAATTTGATCAAGTGCATGTCTGTGGGGCCTTCTTGTGTTTCTGCTTCTCTGGCTTAAGAAGCCATCTTCTCCAGATGAAAGCTCTGAAAGGAGGCCCAATGAACTTCTCAGACTTGGCATCTTTAGCACAAGAAGATAAGAAGCCATATCTCTCCTGGTATCTGGGTTTTCCTTTTCATGGTATAAGCCAACGATAAGCTCCCCGAAGTATGTCCCAACTTTTATTTGTTAATAAAGAAGTTGATAAGCAGGAATTTTTTTTTTGGGGGGGGGGGGAGGGAAGGGAGAGTGGGGGGTGGTTGAATGGCAAAAGTGATGCAAACTATAGATTCAGAGGGTGGAAAAGAAGCCAGTTTGATTTTTTTGCTGGTTGATTTACCTTTAGTAGCACTTCAAGCGTTTTACAGTTTTTCTGATTATTGTTTTTGTTATCTTTAGGAGTTTCTTCAATTTCTTTGCTCTTGTATCTCTAATTTCGGTTTTCTCATAGGTGGCTAGAAAATACAATTAAGGGAAAATATAGGAGAAAATTGGTTTAGGTGCCAGCTGGTTTAGCTGATTCAGTACCAACGACAACGAGAACCTAAAACCAATCCAGTGAGGCTGCTGAATTGTTGTTTCCTTTCTGCAGTTTTGAAACTAAGAATGAAACAAAAAGGAGCTGGGAAGTGGGAACTTACATGCACTGTGGGCTCTTTGTTCATTGGTTTGATACATAATTGCATACTATCTACGTTGAGTGGTCCAATGTTTTGGTTGGTCATTTGGTCATTTGGCCATCAGTTTGCCGGAAAGCCTATTTTCTTACTTGCACTAACCAATATATTAAGTGAATTTTGAATCTATTGTTCTTTTTTTCTTAAAGAAATAAAGTTAGAACTTTTTTATGAATGTAAAAGGAACAAATGAAAAGACTGTCTAATTAGTGAGTGGTGGTACTTCTTATGTTACCTGAGTATGGGAAACTGTTGGGACCTAACATGAACATGAAGTGTTTTGCTTGCTGAACTCTCCAAAAAAATTAGGAACTTGGCAAGATATAATGAATTCTGTATCGTTAAGGATTTGAACTGGGGAAAAGGGATTTGCAAAGCCCCCCACCTTACCACTCACCCATACTGCTAAAGTTGCTACATGGCAGGAAATGGAGGATGTGAGTGGGTTATGTTATAGACAATTGTCAATATGATGCAACCATAAAGGTGGTGGAGGGGTGACAATGCACTTGTGGCTATGTGTTCTAAGCATGCATTATATGTTGTGTAGTGGTTCTATAATTGTTACTCCAAAATTTGTTAGCTTCGGTTCAACCAAGAAGTGTATCGAACCTGGGACCTGTGAATCAAAGGAAATCCGTGAGAGCGGGCTGCCTCTGTGGACAAGAAGCCACCTCCGATGGTAAAGTCATATTCTGGATAACACAGTTCCTCGTAGAGAGGATTGAATGCCCAAAGAGGTGAAGTTCTCTTGGGTAGGTGCCGGAGTTAATGCAGGTTTAACTTGGCTTACCTAACATGGTCTTGTTTGAACATTTTTGTAGTTGAAGAAGATACTATAGAGTGGATGGATGCCAGCATTGGATGGCTTGATCCGACTCCCAAGGGGAGAACCAAGGTGAAGGTGGCTTGCTTGTGCGCTAAGCAACTGGATTCAGGCACTCCTTAAGTCCTTAAGGATCTTGAAAATATCTTTGTTCTAGACTGACTTCAGATGTGACACATCTCGCTTTAATCCCTCGACAGAACGGCTGGAAGCAATTCCCAGAGGAATTTTGGTCTGCTGGCTTATCCCTTGATAAGCGCAGTTCATTAAATGCATAAATACGGCGCATTAAATGTTGAATTTAATGCCTCATCACGCGTATAGTTGTATAAGGATAACTTCTTATTCGAGTATGATCTTGCCGACGAGTGGCTAGGCCAATAATCCTTTTCCGAGGAGTGCCGAAAGATTAATCTGGAGCCAAGAGGCTAGTCCGAAATCTGGATTCTGAGGAAAGCCAAGGGGCCACTCCAAAGACTGAATTCTGAGGAGAGCCAAGCGGTTGGACAAAGGACTAAGCCGAACTCGGTTGACCGTAGTTCATACGGTTCGCACCGGTTCGAAAGTCTTAAAAGTGGTTTGATATAACATAAGCCCCTTAGTCTTTGGATTTGCACTTTGTGTGTTAGGTCCAAAGAGTGACTTCCAAATATTTTCGATCTAAACTGTCGTTTGGGAACTCAAAGAGTTGAGCGTCCCTTAAAGTGATTCATTAAATGAAGTGACGGCTTGGTGACAGTTGATAGGACCTGTGTGCCGTTCAAGGCGCTCCCCATGACGGCATGTTCGCACGCCATCATTACACCTTTTTAACAGAAATGTCGCTCCTTTGACAACCGTTGATCGAGAACGATCTGAACCGTCCATTCAAGGTTTACTTGGCTATATAAAGCTTTGACCTTCCTCCCTCTTTTTACAGGACTGTAGTTTCAAAGCTTTTGAAAAGTCCTTGGCAAGTTACTAAAGTTCTTCCTTTTGCTCCAGGGTATTCGAAGCTCCTTTTCTCGCTGTAAGTCTCTTTATCCTTCGCACTTCGTTTTCTTCGATGATCATGGATAGAAAATTGTTTAGGAAGTACGATGCTTAGGGGAGATGCCCCAACGAGCCAAGGAAGGAACTTGAGATTTGGGGAGGTCCTTTTGAAGGAGCCTTACTTGACCCATATCCTAGTCTTGCTTTTGCTTTCGATTGTTATACAATCTGTGCCAACCCGAGAAGATAATTCTTCGGAGGCAAGTGGAAGTGGAGAAACTTATCTCTCGTCCCAAGTGAAGGATTACCTTATTTCCTCTATGAGGCAGAAATAGAATTGAAGAAGCCAAAAAAGGTGAGCGCCTAGCATGATACGGCTTTTCGGCCTAGTCAAAACTTTTTTGTTTGTTAGCCACCCGAGATGCAGTCTAGACAGTGGGCCCTCCCCTTACTGACTGGACTGACTCGGGGAAGGGTCAATCTTGTCTTCCGCATGCTTCACAACCACTCATTCATCCTGACTACAATCCTTCACTTGGGACGAGAGATAAGTTTCTCCACTTCTAGTTGCCTCCGAAGAATTATATTCTGGGGCTAGCACATATTGCGTAACAATCGGAAGCAGTAGCAAGACTAGGATATGGGTCAAGTAGGACTCATTCAAAAGGACCTCCCCGAATCTCGAGTTCCTTCCTTGGCTCGCTGGGGCATCTCCCCTAAGCATCGTACTTCTTAAACAGTTTTCTATCCATGATCATAGACAAAGTGCAAAGGATAAAGAGACTTACAGCGGGAAAAAAGAGCTTCGAATACCCTGGAGCAAAAGGAAGAACTTCAATAACTTGCCAAGGACTTTTCAGAAGCTTCGAAACTACAGTCCTGTAAAAAGAGGAGGGAAGGTTAAAGCTTTATATAGCCAAGTAAACCTTTAATGGACAGTTTAGATCGTTCTTGATCAATAGTCGTCAAAGGAGCGGCGTTTCTGTTAAAAAAGGTGTAATGATGGCGTGCGAATGTGTTAACATGGGGAGCACTTCAAACGGCTCACAGGTCCTGTCAACTGTCGCGAAGCCGTCACTTCATTTTATGAGTAACTTTAAGGGACACTCAGCTCTTTTGAGTTCCCAAACGACGGTTTAGATTGAAAATATTTGGAAAAATCACTCTTCGGACCTAACACACAAAGTGCAAATCCGAAGACTAGGGGGCTTCTGTTATATCAAACCACTTTTGAGACTTCCAAACTAGTGCGAACTGTATGAACTAGGGTCAATTGGGTTCGGCTTAGTCCTTTGTCCAACCACTTGGCTCTCCTCAATTTAGTCTTTGGATTTGCCCCTTAGCTCTCCTCGGAATCTAGATTTTGGACTAGCCTCTTGGCTCCAGACTAATCTTTTGACACTCCTAGAAAAAGGGTTACTGGCCCAGCTACTTGGCGGCAGATATTTTTTTGACATTTCACTCGACACATCTCTCGGCCACCACTCATCAGCAAGACCGTACTTGGCAAGACCGTACTCGGATAAGAAGCTATCCTTATATAGTTGTACGTGTGTTGAGGCATTAAATTCAGCATTTAATGCGCCGTATCTATGCATTTAATGAACTACGCTTATCAAGGGGTAAGCCAGCAGGCCAAAATTCCTTTGGGAATTGCTTCCAGCCGTTCTGTTGGGGGATTAGAGCGAGATGTGTTACATTTGAATTCAGTCTATGACAAAGATATTTTCAAGATCCTTAAGGAGTGCTTGAAACCCAGTTGCTTAGCGCACAAGCAAGCCACCTTCGCCTTGGTTCTCCCTTGGGAGTTGGATCAAGCCATCCAACGGCTAGCATCCATCCACTTTATGGTTTCTTCTTCAACTATAAAAACGATCAAATATGACTTTGTTAGGTAAGCCAAGTTAAACCTGCATTAACTTTGGCACCTACCTAAGAGAACTTTACTTCTTCGGGCATTCACTCTTCTGTACGAGAAACCGTGTTATCCAGATCTGACTTAACTATCACAGGCGGCTTCCCGTCCATAGAGTTGGCCCGCTCTCATGGATTTCCTTTAATCCATGGGTCCCAGGTTCGATACACTTCTTGGTTGAACCGGAGCTGATAGATTTTGGGGCAACAATATGTTATTAGGGAGTTTAGTATTTTGGTGCTAGACTTCTAGTCAAGGATAGTTTATGTATTATACTTTATTTGTTTTATTTTTATTTTTAAATTCCCCTATTGTGACACTTTAAGTCCTTATATATATATTTTGGATGAAGTGGAAGCTCCAACTCCCAGTGGAAAACTCTCAAAGTTCACAAACACATTGATTTCTCGTTTTTCTTCTCCTTTCTCTTCATTTTTCTTTCATATTACTTGCAGGATATAATATAAGCATATTTTTTTAGTTTGGAAAAGAAAATAAAAAAAGAAAAGAAGGGTTATAATTCAAAAGACTTTCATATAAGATAAAAATAAACTTAAAAGTATTTCTTGTAAGGTGTTTGCCAAAGCCATGTGCCATTTATGGCAATTCCTAGGTGATCACTTGCATGTCCTAGGGAATCCCACAAGCATGTTAGCCCAAGGATGTGGTTCAAATTGAAGAGGGTACCTAAGAGAAAGATAAAAAAGGATGTTGGAGTTAGTTGAAGGATGAGGAGAAGGTGAAGCAAAAGGAAAACGCTATTATCAAGGTGTCAAGCTTAAAGAGAGATTGCAGAAGTGGAAGGAGCAAAGAAAGAATTATAGCAAGAAAAATATCTGCTATTGAGATCAGAGAAATAGTATACAGATATGGTGTGACAAACCAGGAAATTGTATTAAAATCATCATCTATGTAGAAAATATGATAAAAATATTGGTTGCTTATTGTTATATGGCATATAGAGGCTTTTGTTCAACATGGCATAAGCAGGCTGCCGTGAATATTAATGAACATTTACATGATATTATTAATATAATCAATTACAGTTTCCAGTTAGTCACACCATATATTGTATACTATTTCTCTGATCTCAATAGCAAGAAAAATATCTGCTATTAAGATCAGAGAAATAGTATACAATATATGCTGTGACAAACCAGGAAATTGTATTAAAATTATCATCTATTTAGAAAATACAATAAAAATATTGGTTGCTTATTGTTATATGGCATATACAGGCTTATGTTCAACATGGCATAAGCAGGCTGGGGTGAATATTAATGAACATTTACATGATATTATTAGTATAATTCAATTACAGTTTCCAGTTAGTCATTAAGGTAAATATGCTTTTTCAGATGCAATTATTCAAGTTTCTCATTTCCAATTTGCAGGTGGAAAGGAGGGAGAAACACAAAATTGGAAGGTTCTGATCATGCTCCTGTTTTTATCAGTCTAAGGGAAATACCCAATCTTCTGGAGCACAACACTCCATCTCTATCTTCTAGATATGCTGCTGGGGTCCATGGGTTCCAGAAAACTATTGGTATGAAAAATTATGCAATTTCTTTGGATGATATCTATTTCTTGCCCTCTTACATCTTGAGGAGGCACAGTGATTACTACCTGAAAAGGTTTTCTATATAAAGTCACTCGCGGAAGGAAATATTATTGTTATACTCGACAATTTCTGGGCTACATCTACGTGATATTCCAGGAAGCAACTGGCCAGATTCTTTGTCATTCAAGCTTTATCTGGATTTGTCTGTGTGTGGTATTTGTGCTTTCCTAGTTCAGGGAGTAGGTGGTTATTTTGACTTTGCAGTATATGAATTATTTGCTTTGATGTAATCTAGGTTACTTGAGAATGTATAATGGATTTCGTTAGGAAGGTAAATTTAGAAATTTGCTGAGAATAATACTAGAAGAATTTGTGCATACTCAAATATGAAAGATTAACTATATATTTTCTCGATGAATGATAAGGCGAGGTCATCATTCTAGAGTACATGCATGAGAGATTTCAGAAATTTTTAAAAAATGGCGAACCTGATGCCAAGGGCAGTTTTCCTACGCAGTCTTACCCCAACAATTTTTGTTGGGAGGCTATTTCGATGCCTTGACCTCAGGGCTACAACTGTGGTCCACCAACTGTTGCGCTAAGGCCCTCGCCCCTAAGTAATTAATATGAAGAGTTCCTGGAGAATTTAAGAGAAAAGAGAATGTGTTGTTTTTGATTTCTTGACAGTGCTTCTTGTATAATATTAGAAGTAAATGAATGGGAGTTGACCTGTGGAAAACTATATTATCAGGTTCTCTCACTTCTGCCCTTCCCCTCCCCTAGTTGATAGCATTTGTTATGCTAGCAATAGTTCATTATTGCCAAAAAATCTGAGATCTGCAAATTTCAGCACATTCAACATTTTGCTTGGTAAAAGTAATATTCACCAAAAAACCTTAAAGAAGCCCATCTCTCTCTCTCTCTCTCTCTCTCTCTCTCTCTCTCTCTCTCTCCCCCTTTTCCACTTTTGATGTACTTTATTCTCCTGCTACACCACTCTATATAATCACCTGATAGGTCAAGTGTTCTCTTCCTTTTTTCCTTTTTGTGCAGAAAATAAAATAACAAGATAAATCTTAATGTTAAAACAAGGTGGTAGGCTGGTAGCTAAACCTTTTTTGGGGGGGATGTTGAAGGATTCCCAAAGTTGATCACTAATTTCATCTTATTCTCTAGTGATCTTCACATACAGATTGGCTGCAATACTTTAGCTTTTTAGGTTCGAATATACAATATGGTATCAGACCCATGGCCCAACTGCTATATGTAGTCAGCTAAGGTCTCAGAGTTAGTTCATGCAGTAGATTTTGAGTTGGTAGGTTCTCATATAGATCCTTTTTGAAGTTATTAATAAAGCATCATTTTGTCTGTGGCCTCTAAACAAAAAGAAAGGGTGGGGGCGGGGTGATGATGCAATATCTCTTTTGGATAGTTAGATCAATATGATAGGATTTTGAGGCCCAAACACAAACTCAACAGGTCTATTGGGTTTTGGTTCAACAAAGGCTGGATTAGTTGTTTATTTCAGTTCTTTTCTATTTTGGGTTATCTGTGTTGGAGTTTAGATAGAGTGAGTTTGCAAGCTTCGGCTTCATACTCTAATTTGGAGTTGTTGTCTTTTCTTTGTATATGTGAACTGAATATAATTTTGAGTTCTCTCCTTGGAAGTGAGATTGTGCTTCCCTTTCCCTGCAATTTTTCCTTCTCTCATCCAGTCCTCCAAAAGGGGGAAGAGAAGCGGTTGACAGTATATCAGACATGTGCAACCTAACTGGTTGTTCCCTACACTGTTACTCAGTAAAAACTGGAACGATAAACATGTGATATTGCAATATCTCAACATCTCAAGTATTCTTTTACCACCCCATTGGTTGCAATTATTTCTGTTGTATACAGTATTTATGGCTTTAAGCTTCCAATTAATTGGAGCTTGGCAATAGGATCTATCAGGGTGTGTAGTATATGTAACTTACAGCACCAGTTTCTGATAGAGATTCCAGCCTATCTTAGTTGTCCATCAGATTGAACATTGTGGCAGATTGAACTTGGCAGTAGGATCTATAGTTGTATACCTTTACACCAAATGCGTTCGCTACGTAATGTCAGAGTCTAATTTCTTCTCATGCATGTTCATGAGCTTGCTTTTACACTCATGCAGCCTCCCCTAATCTGCCATATGAGTTCATGCATCCATTCCTTTATGTTCCTGCATCCTTTTTATGTTTTGCTTGTGGCTTTCTTTTGCTGCCTAACAAATTCATTTGGTCTGAGGCTGGGGTCTTCCAATCCACAAGATTCAGCCCTACCAATCTACCATATGACATTATTGGAGCCATGTTGCTGAACTTATCTGAATGGGGCCATCAAGAAATTCTTTTGCCAAAAGACATGCCTTGAAGTGAATTCCTTTTCTTTTAGACTGATTTTTTTTGGGGTCAGTTTATGGATTCTCAGAAGTATATATCACATGGTGTATCATGTAACTCATGTTTCTCGATGCTTTCATGCATTAGGCAAACTAATGGTTATGTTTAAGCCGTAAATGTTTTTCTCATGGATCTCTTTTCTGATGCACATATATTTACCTCATTTCCTGTGCCAGTTGAAAGTTATATGAGAATCAGAAGCAAATTCATGTCCAACCTCCCCACTCTCTTTCTGTCTCTTCTTTATATCTTGAATTACTCCTGTCCATATATTTTTATTATTACTTTCTTAGATTGTCCTCTATATTTATCAGTGAGAGTGAAGTTCTTTCTGAGAACATGTTATGGGGTACAGTATTGGGGATGCAATACCCTGTATGTTTGTAGGACTTTCTGTTTTCCTTTCGATTTAATTTTCTTCTTACTGAACTGTTGTTCTTCCATAGTGTCATTTATGAAAAGACAAATGTCTGCTGAATTCAAGGAGGATGGAACATCACAATCATTCTCGGATGAAAGCATCATGTCAGAAAGTTGCTGTGCAAGTCTTAAAAGATCATTAGTTTCAGAGGATAAATTTTCAGTATGCAACTCCCAATGTGAAGGTTCCAGCCCAAGCATGAAGAAACGGTTGGTTGGTTTTGCTAATGAGGGTTCAGAGAATAGTAGGTTTTTGTTTACAAATAAAACTACATCCAGCCAGCATCTTGAAACCAAGAAAAAAGTGAGACATATTGCTTCTTCACAACGCACTTTAATGTCTTTTTTCCAGAAACAGCCTTCCAGTGGGGCTGATGCTAGTGTATGCAATGACACTTCGCTCGGTCAAGTTGATGCATCAGAAAGGAAGGCTGCTTGTGCTCATTTAACCAGAGAGACAAATTCCCTTGGAGAATCTCAGGTCAGAGAATCTGATTCCCCTCCCAAAAATAAAGAGATCAAAGAGATCTCTTCTCCCAAAGAAACTGTGGAGGTGAGAGATACAGATTCCCCCACAGGGACTCAGGAGGATGATGAAAGCAATGGTTGCAAGATGTATGAGGTCAGCATGATTCCATATACAGAGTCTCAAGGTCGTGAAACTGTGCCTGCTTCTCCTGAAAAAGAGAAAAATGATGCTGCCTTGTTGCAGTGGCAAAGAATTCAAAAGTTCATGCAGAACAGTGTACCTTTGTGCAAGGGTCATAAGGAACCATGTGTTGCTCGGGTGGTGAAGAAAGCAGGTCCAAACTTGGGTCGTAGGTTTTATGTCTGTGCTCGGGCTGAGGTACTTTACACTAATGGTTGCAATTTGTTCTACATATTATCCATTCACCTGCTACTTAATGGTGGGAATTGAAACTGTTTGCTTGAGGATGCTAATGCTTATTCAAAACCTAAATATGAGGCTCCCATTCTGGCTCATTCTGTTAAAAAAGGGAATACTATGCTTGAGGCTCCTGCCACTGTGGGGGTGAGGGTCATAATGTACATAGTCCTACTCCTGTTTCTTGCTGAAGTTGTTTCCTTTTCGATGGAGCAACCTTACTTTTGAACGGGGGCCCACTTTTTATTCTGGTTCATTTCATGGTATGCAAAATTAACTGAATGGAAAACAGGGTATTTGCACAAAAGATCGGAAGTGAGAAATGAACTTATTGCTATCCTTAACTGGGTGTTGGGTAATTGGAACCTAGTGAAGAATGGAAAATTAAATCTAGCTGTGAAAAGGTTGAATACACTAAAATTGTGGTTATTAAATTTCTTCTTATGACTCTATGCTTCTGTATTTCATCATGTAAGGAGCTAATTAAAGACTTCTGATTTCAGCTAGTTTAACTATGCAGATCTGCATGTTTATGGAACAGTCTTGGAATTACTTGCTGAGAGCTGGAACATCTGAAATTATGCATATTCATGTGAATTATTTTAGACACCATCCCATCCTGTTTCTTTTTCTCCTTTTTCGTTTGCTTGAAGTGCTGTTTTTTGGCTGGTTGTTTATGGTGATGGTACTCGATAGCTGAATCTCTGGTGCTTGTTTTTATAGTCAGGGAATAGTTAAAAATAACAAAATTTATGGTGCAAATTGAAATGGTGAGAAGTGGAATCCGTTCTTAGGAGCAGGTGTGGCTTCAAAAACAATTGAAAGGATCCCTGCAGCCAAACCCGGGGGTTAAGGTTTGGTAGTGCTGGTAAATTAGTAATAGGTGATGGCTTTGAGGGTGATGTTGAAAATGACTTAGGCTGCTCCAGTAGTCCAGTTCAAATGTTCAATTCAACTTTGGGATTGTGGTAAAATGTGTTGCTATTATGGTCTTGGATTTATCTTTTGGCCATCTCAATGTCTGTTTTCATTTACACTGTTATTGCTTTGGTAGCGGCACTAGGGATGGTGGAGAAAATAAGCATTAACTGTTTTTCCTCTCTCACTCCTACCAGGGACCATCATCAAATCCAGAAGCACGCTGTGATTATTTCAAGTGGGCCAATTCAAAATCTGGGAAGAAATGAAGATGATCGACTATTTTATTGTTATGAGTTTCAAAGCATATCCAGTTTATCCTCTGGAGTAACGCATAACACTAGTTGGGAATCTGATGTCATTTTAGCTCTTCAGATGTCTTTCTGAAGGTATTGATATTGACAAAGATGATCTGACATTGTTCAATACAATACACATGATATAGGCATTCATGGAGCTTTTGTGCAGTGGTGGGG
The DNA here is from genome assembly GCF_041222555.1 of Hakea prostrata. Taxonomy (NCBI): domain Eukaryota; kingdom Viridiplantae; phylum Streptophyta; class Magnoliopsida; order Proteales; family Proteaceae; genus Hakea; species Hakea prostrata. The sequence goes on along the minus strand of NC_142604.1, from coordinate 11,123,408 downwards.
GAGCCTTGTGCATTGGGTATGCCCTTTTTATGCATTTCAACTTTCAAGTGTTTTTTCTTCAAGTTGATTTCCAAGGATACTGCTGCATGTAGTTTTCGTGCTAGTTTTTTAAGCTAAAATTGAAATCCAGGCATAATTTGAAGTATAACGTGAATGTGTAAACAAATTCAAATTGCTTTAGTTTTATTATGTTTGATACAATTGAAAAAACTTGATTATGGGAAACCTTGATCTGGTCAATGAAGTATTTGCATTGAGAAATGTGACACAGTGATGAGAGTTCAATTGCTTTTATGCCACTTTGCCAAACCTCTCAAGTGAAGGTGAGGTCAATATAACAGGATGAGAGGTAAGTGCTTGTGCATGTATGTTCTTCAAAACTATCTCTGGCTGTACCATGTTTAGTTGCTAGGCCATCTTATGTGCTGTCTAGACTCTGGGTGGTGATTGTAATCATCATCACTATCATCACATATTTTAATAAAACCTGATGGGCTTCCTACTGAATATTTGGCTGAGGAAGAAAAAACTGCAAAATCTAATCCAATTTATCATAATCAATTAGTTAACATGTTGGTTAACCATATTCTGAAACACGGAATGTCTTATCAAATTATCTATTGAGCTGTGAACTTCCATTAGGTTCTAGATGAACCTGAAGAACTTTTATGTGGTTAAAGTACTTGGCATTCTGGTTATTTTAGTCTTGATTCTTCTCAGCTTGTTCCCTCTCTGTGTAGGTGAGCTACTAAGGATGACGGAGGGGCGTGAGAACAAAGAAAAATCAAAACTGCTGTTACTCAAATGGGCAATTTTGAAATCTTTGAAGAAAAGAAGCCGATGCTAATTCTAGGAGATCAGTGATCATAGATCTTGTAACTTTATGTGTTAATATTATGAACACATATTGGTCACCTGGTGGTATAGTTGATCTCCATTGATGTATAATGTATTCATGTGTTATCTGGTTTTGAAGTGTTCAGCGGAGGAAAAACCGCTGAACTGCATTGTTTGTACTTTGTTGTGTCATAGCTTTTTGAACAGATGGAGCTCACTTCTAGTCTTTGACACTATTTTAATTTTTTGAGGATGAATCAAAAGTTCATTAATTAAGCAAACAGTGGAGTCCATGTACAGGAAATCTAGCATGCGCCATTGTCAAAGACTGATGGTCTGTGTTTCAGAAGTTGGTCCATCAAGCATTCTAGAAAATATAATAATGTTCTTAGTTTTGTGTATTTTAATATCATTTGCAAGCAAGGTGACCTTGCTTTTTCAGGGTAAGAAGGGGGAGAGAAAATAAGTCATCTTCATATGGTCGACTCCAATGTTGCCTTTTCTACGGTTGGGCATTCTTGTGTATTCCTTCATGCTTATCCAACTAGAACGAGCTTGGAATACAAGCACGAAAAGCTCGGCAGAGAAGACGAGTCCAGATCACCTCCTCTTTATGCTCTGCTAATATTTTTTCACCACAAAATTGGGTGGAGCTCATGTGTGGGGGGGGGGGTTTCACCTTTAATTTTTTTCTTTTGCTAATAGTGGGGTTTACACCAAATTTTATGGTAAAGAAGCATTTGATAAGCAATATGTTCTCCCGAGACAAGGTATCCTTATCAGATCTAATTGGAGAGATTTTTATGGCCACAGAAGTAAGAAGTAGACGGCATTAGGGATAACGTTCTCCATGTATCCTACATTCAACTATTGTTTAGCTGTGTTCCTAGGCACTTTGTCATAATGTGCAGCAGATGTGGAGGTGCAGAAGAAGACTTAAACCATATACTTTTTGTTTGTCCATTCTCAAGAAGTTTGGCTAGGGGTGACAATGGGGGTAAATTTTCAAGAGGTTAATATGCCAACTATGATATTTTAGATTCAACAATGGATGGAGCTACAAAAACATGGTAAACAGAATCAGTGGATAATCAGCCTTTGTACCTTCCCCATGTTGGATATATGGAAGCAAGAAATGCACATTTGTTTGTTGGGGGACCCCGGACACTAGAAGCAACAATTAAAACTGCAGCAAAGGCTTTCCATGAATTTTTGGAGATAAAAGGGAAACAGATTACTGCAGATCAACATACGGGGCAAGCAAGGAGCACTCAATAGCAACTATCTTGGAAATTCCCCCCCCTTTTCATAAAACTAAGCTTTGATGCGTCTTGGATAGTGTTCAGTTTGTTGAGTCATTTTTAGAATAACAGGGATCCTCTCTTGGCATTCATCAAAAAAAACTTGAGTGTCTTCAAGCTTAATGTTCCTAGGCACTTAAACCGTTATAGTAACATTTTTGGAAGAGTTTCTCCAAGTCAGTGAGTTAAATAGATTAGAACACTCATTGAAGATCTGAAATAATACGACAGCTAGCTCGTTATGATCCCGGTGCGATAAGGTGGCCTATTTCCATCTACTTGGTTTGCTGGTCCATTCTCAAGAGCAATGCCTTGTGTGTTTCAGGGGCTCATGAATGAAAGTTTTCAAAAAGAAAATAAACCAACTTTGACATCCTGAATTCAACAATGCATCGAGTTCTTTATATTTGAATTCTTTCCATACCATCTCATCCTTCCATTGCATCAATATCCTAATGTGGCTTTGGCTTGATTAGGTATTTCTATGGAAAGCATTCCATAAATGCATTTTCATGTATTATATGTACAGACAAACATTTTCATGTATTGCATTTATATGTTTTATAGGCTTTCCATGAATTGTTCAGAATTACCAAGGGGAAACAGATTCCTATAGATCAAGTCTAGAGGTTGCAAACATCTAGAGACTTCAAAGCTATAGCATTTTAAATGTCCTCCAGCTATAATCAATAAAATTAGATGTTTGGCTGTGGAATGAAATCTTGGATTCAGCCTAAAAACTAGGTTTGGGATCGTGTTGGAGTCATTATAAATGAAAAAGGGGATCCTCTCTTGGCATTATTAAATCAAACTTGAGCCTCTTCAAGCTTAATGGCGTGCTTTAGCATTACGGTGAGGTCTCCAGATTTCATGCATCTAGGAAGAGTTTTTCCAAGTCATCTATGAATTAGATTGCTTACAACAACTCATTGAAATGCTAAACAAAAAATGACAAAGCTGAGATGTAGGTCTCCTAACAATTCTAGAAGATTTCTCATATGAATTGCATTCAACTATTTTCCCCTTGAGATTATGCTTCTTTTGAGTTTTTACCATACAATTCCCTAAATCTTCATGTGGCTCGATATCTTGATCCTCGAAAATCCACCTCTCCATTATCCCACCGCTCAATGACCCTGATAAGGTGACCTATTTCCTCCACTTAGCTTGTGGCCTTATGTAAAAACAATGCCTTGTGTGTTTCATTGGCTCATGAATGAAAGTATTATGCCAAAAAAAAAAAACAAAAAAAGACATTTTTAAAGCTTTTACAGAAAAAGACATTTTAAAAGTTTTTTTCCTGTTTTTCTACTATTACTTGCAGTTTTCTGCCCAAATTGCTGACAGAAAAGTATATTTCCTTGCAAAGGCTATTCATATTATTGGGATTTATCATTTACTGTGTTGGGTGGACAAGCCCCCACCACAAGTTTGTCTAATAAAATTTTATTTCTCTTGACTAAGAAGAAAAATAAATTGTGATTAGGTAGTCTGACGGTGCAGGGGAGACAACGCCGGACTGTTTCAGTTTCTTTCTTTGGTTGGTGGGATTGTGGGACCGCGCTATCTCACCATTTTGACCTGAGAATATGTGTAAAAATATGAGTTTTTATTTATGTATTATTATTATTATTATTTTTTTGAAAATAGATTAATCCGGAGAGTTTCCCCCCACCACACCCCAATTATTATTATTATTAGGAGTGGGTTTATAAAAAAGGAAATATGATAGGAATCCAAATTTTAGGTGTCGAGAGCACAGGAAATTTTAGAGGGAAAACATAGAAAATTAGATGATCAAAGTTGGTCGAGCAGGGGAGAGAGATTGTTAGGAAATTCGAAGAATTGAATTATTATCATTCTTTGTTTTTTTGTATTGTCGTATGCTCTTACATTTATAGTCTCGGACTATTCACCACGTTAACCTAATTATTCTCTTACAATTACTATTTTATCCCTAAATATGTAATAGAATAATACTATATCAAAAGTTTTCTTATTCTGATACCGTGAGTTAATTATTATTTCTTCATCTTCATGAACGTGTTGTTGATTTTCTTTTAAAAAAGATAAACATGTTGATATTTCAACTAAATAATTATGCATATCGATTTGCCAGCTGGATTTCCAATGATTTTTTCAAGAGCGAAAAACACGGAAAAAAATAAGAAGTAGGGGACAGAAAGAGGAAGGCAACTACCATGAAGTGTGAAGTGAGAAACGTTATCATACTAAAAGAAAATTAAAATAAAAAAGACAGCAGAGACCTAGAATAGAAAAATTGTAATTGAAATAATGCAAGCACTGATTAGGGTTTTAGGAATTTTTTTTATTTGGATCCAAGGTTCATCTGGGCCAGCTTGTGCGCACCACGACTACATCTTCAGAGGAGCTTTTTATATAATTAATATAGGCGAGGCTTCGCCTGGTTCCGTAGGGATTCAAACTCTGACTTCCTACATAGAAGCATTGGTTTTTTGCCAACTGAGCCACCCTCGGATTAGGGTTTTAAGATTTGATCAGTCAAAACAAGCAATGCACGTTTCAGATTCAATTTGGATTCCAGAGCAAATCTGTATTGTTGAATAAACACTTCATTCAACAGTCTAGACTTGCTCTGAATCCTAAATCAAATCTGGGTTTTTGATTGCTAGGAGATGCGCTGCTCTCAAGCAAAACCATCAATTATAGGAGTCCTATCTACTTCTACGCTTTTAATTCCCAACAAGGCATTGGTCCCCACCACGCCAGCTTAGAGACTTTCCAATTATTGCTTTAATTTTTTAGTCTTAGACCTAATACACCATATAAAACCAAAAATGAATAAATAGATAAAAGGGTTTTGTGCTTTGTGGAGTAAGAAGACAAAATAGAACATCAACCCTATTCATAGATGTCCATAGAAAACCAAACACTTGGCTCAACTCATCACAAGATCAATTGGCCATTGTGGCCCAGAACCCATCAATTATGGGCAACAAAAGCCAACATATATCAACATATATGATGATAAGATTAACCTTCAACATCCCAAAGCTTGGAGAGCAAACATTGAAACCATCATGTCCTTCATTTTCAAATATATCAAATCAGTAATAATTTTCCTCATTTTACTACGTTTTCATGTCTTCCATTAAAACCCACAAAGCTCCACCTTTCTTCATCTCATCCCATAGCAGAACAAGAACCAGGTATTGGAGATAACTTTTTTTTTCTTTCTTCTTCTCGAGTCTTTCTGGAAAATGGGTGTCCAAGTCTCCAAACAGGTACAGCGACGAAAGGCGATCTCAACCCAGAAGAAGGTTCTCAGTGGTCTGCAACATGACTCTGGCACTGAATACCCTGGTTCAGATTACCATCCACCAAACAGAAAGACCTGGATGCAAGACCTTGATCCTAACAAACTTCACATAAACCAGATCGTTTGGCCAGGTACCCATGACTCAGCAACCAACAAGATTGGAATTCCCTGCATCTCTCGTCCCTTTGCCCAATGCCAAAATCTCTCCATCTACCGTCAACTCGTTAAAGGAACTCGTGTCCTTGACATCCGAGTCCAAGAGGATCGCCGGGTCTGTCATGGTATCCTCAAAACTTACACAGTTGATGTGGTCATCAATGACATCAAGAAGTTCTTGGGGGAGACCCAGTCAGAGATCATAATCCTGGAGATTCGCACCGAGTTCGGCCACCAAGATCCGACGGATTTCGACAAGTATTTGGTCGATCAACTCGGTGAGCTCTTGATCCATCAACATGACAGTGTGTTTGAGAAAACTGTAGCTGAATTGCTGCCCAAGCGTGTGATCTGTGTGTGGAAGCCAAGGAAATCGCCTCAACCCAAAGCAGGAGATCCATTATGGAGCTCAGGTTACTTGAGAGACAATTGGATCGACACTGATTTGCCATCTACCAAGTTCGATAGCAATTTGAAGCATTTGAGTGAGCAACCGATTGTGTTGAAGAGGAGATTCTTCTACAGAGTGGAGAACACAGTGACACCTCAAGCTGATAACCCTGTGTTATGTGTTAAGCCTGTGACCAATCGGATCCATGGCTATGCAAGGCTTTTTATTGCTCAATGCTGTTCTCAGGGTTGTGCAGATCGGTTGCAGATATTCTCTACAGATTTTATTGATGAGGATTTTGTGGATGCTTGTGTTGGGTTTACACATGCTAGAGTTGAAGGGAAGGCCTGAGAATGTTTTGGGATCTTCATGGGTTCGTTCATCTTGGTTGCTGAAGTTCGTATATATTCTTCTTCTTCTTCTTCTAAGTCTAGCTTTCCTTCTGCTCCTTATCACCTGCTTAATTGGTCTTTTCTTTTTGTTTGTAAAACGAATGGGGTGTCTAATGCTCCGTTGTTGATTTGAGGTTATTGTTGTTTGTAGATAAATTTGGGATCTGTGAAGTTAATCAGAGAATCTTATGCATTAATTGCTACCTTTTTTCAGTATCCTCAGAAACTGGATGTATATCCAGCATGAATCTGGATCTTCTGCAGCGACCTTATTGCTTATTTATTAAAATGATTTGTTCTTTTATTCTTTAAGAACAAACCGGTGAGTCAAGTGGTCTGAAGAACCGGTTTTATAGTACATCGAAGACATTCAGTTGGAGAACAAAAACTTGATAAAATAGTCCTAACAATAAAAACCACAACCACCCCACTCCTGTACTCGCAAACCCCTTTTCTTTGGTCTCTTGCCCGTGGGTCTTGCTCAAAAACTAGAATTTTCATACTATGGGTCAAATTGAAAATATCTTCAAAACGGATTTGTCGATCACCCACCCATTTCCAAACAAAGAATGGTCTCTCAGCATAGAAACATGTAAAAAAGGCTTTGTACAAGAATTGGTCTCCAATAATGGAAATGTTAGGAAACACATACTTAGTTGGCTAGAACATCCAAATCCATCAAACACAACCCTTTTTTTTTTTTGGTAAAACCATCAAACACAACCCACAACCCACAACCCACATCTATGGCAATGATGGGTGGTTAGCGAAATGGATGAATGAATGTCCATAGGCATTCAACCAAAAACAAAAACAAAAAAAGAAAAGGAAAGAAAAAATTCCTTAGGCATTAATATTGCTAACTGTTTTTTTCTTTTCTTTTGCTATTAAGTAGGTGAGCTATCAATGTGTAGGTGAGCCTCTATGTGGAATACTACATCAAGACACAAAAGCCGATTAGAAAGAGAGACCTCATTATTGAAGCTTATCCAAAAAGTTCAGTTCCTGTGCTTGATATATATTTTGGTCCTATCACTTCATGTGGCTAACATGAAATTTTCTTTCAAGCAAGTAAACAGTTTATATTGAAAAAAAAGCCAGTGTCCCAAAAGTTAATTTTCCTTTTTAGATGAATAAAAAATTCTTTACTAAAAGGAAATATTTCTTTTTTGGATGAATAAAAAATTCATCACCAAAAAGGAAAGAAGGGGAAGAAGGGGGGGGGGGGGAGGTGAGTATGAAGGGAGCCAAAGGGCCAAGCCCAACAGAGGCCCACAAGGCCAAACAGAACAAAACACAATGTGGACTATAGACGGAAATGGAAGCTTAACTAAAAAATCATTGGCAAGGGAGAGGCGACCTTTTGTTGATCGAAAGCTTCTCCATAGTTCCCAAAGAGACAGGGAAAGGGGACTAAGGGGCTCACAAGCAACCACCAATATGGGACCAGGGTTAGGCTCCATCAGAGGGAAGGGCCAGGCCTAGAGGAGGACACTGGGCAAGACCTAAAGGGGGGGGGGAGACAGATGAAGGTTGACAAGAAGAGGGCCAAGGAGGGGAGGGAGAATAAGGAAGCCCTGATGGGGGGATGGGTCTGGGAGGAGGACTGGAGGGAGAGAATGGGAAGGAGTGTAGTTCAGCACTTCAGCCTAGTTGTGAGAGAATGGTTGTTGATCCTTAGGTTAATTTTAAGTAGAATATCAGAGAGACATAAGCTTAGTCGAGATAGCAAAATGTGGATGAATAAAGATAATACAATCATAAGATATTTTTGGACAATTTCCTAGAGTGCTTCCCAGAGGGCTCATTTTATTGTGAACATTGCGGAAATTAAGAGTTGTACGGCAATGTTTCTATTCCATTTCCTTGTTTTGATGTAAAAAACTGTTTATCCTATCCATTTCCAGTGTTTCTCACTCTTTTTGGGTACTAAAATCATTTATGGGTAGTGGTTAATAAGAAGAAAAAATAGGTTTTCATAATTTAGAAGAAAAAAAATGAAATAGAGAATAAACTTTGAGTTTTTAGGGTTTCAAAATAGAAGATTATGTTGTGATGCCTAAAAGACAAAAACGCCTCTGCCTTTTCGAGAGAAGTGTTTCTACTCCCCAACCCCGAAAAAAAAAAGCACTCACGCAAAAGACAAGAAATAGGAACATTGCCACAACCCCTTTATCGTCTCTAGTTTACTTCCTCCAATTCCTCTCAAGTTTTAGTCCAAAAACATGACACTTTAACTACTCAAAAATATAACGGTGGGTTCTTAATCCCACAATTTCCAAAGTTTCTTAAATCTAATCTAGAATCTCCCCATGGTTTTCCTTCTTCCATTCACGTTCCTCTTTCCATTATTTTCTCTCACCCTCCCCAGTCCTTCTATTCACATTTCTCCTTCCATTCACCTTTTAATTTCCCAAGTCCAATTAATGAATCTTCACATACCTGAGCATATGTGAATGTATGTTAAGCATCCTGATGGAATTCACATACATGAGGCCGGATTCCCTGTACTGCTTTACTCTTATTTCTTTGTAATTAAACTGAGAGGGATAAGAGAAGATTGATAGTAATTCTACTCTTCATTGAAGGTAAAGCAGATCTCATCTCTTGTCTGATAGAAAAAGCAGATATCATCTCACTTTCTACATATGCAATCTCGCTGAACCATTAAGTCCTAGTGTAGGTTGTTATGTGATACCTATTCTGTTTAGATCTTTAGCTCAACCAATAAGACATAACTCATTTCAAGAAGGAAGGTTACCAAAATTGATGCTGGACAAGTGAGATGGCTCATAATTAGGTATGACTACCAACCCTACCACATTTGAGGACATTGGCAGGAATAGGCGCTTCATCTTGGGTTGGTATTTTTGAAGGGTCATCTTGCCCAACCCCCTTCACTCTGATGTATAGTTCTTGGCCAAGATACCATCTTTCTGCCTCTTGAGATCTCACATTCCACATCCCTTGGTTGTCCAATTCCACCATTATCGCTGTCCATGAGTTTGGGTATACCTGCCTCAGCAGCCAAACAAATTCAGAATAAGATAATAATACCGAATTGCAGATTCATGATAGAAGTATTAACACAAACACCTTATGTGCACAAACCTGGATCGTAGAGCGAGAAATGGCGTCGACCATGTTATACGTCGATCGTTTACTGTCATCCCACGATCCCTCATCCATCCTATCACAACCCAAATTGAGAGTTTTCAATAAAAAAAAGATGATCAACTCAATATGAAGCTAGCTCACTCACCCAACAACAAAGAAGTTGTAGCCATCGATGTGCCAAGTTTGCAACACTGGTAGGGGGTTCTGAAACACAATGTGAATGAAATTTCGGTATTTGAGGTTTAGAATGGAGGTTCCTAGAACTGGGTTTCGACCATCTGGTGACAGGGGAATGGAATCTGTGTCGAAGACATCATAAAGATGGAAATAGTCTGCTAGCTTCAATGGCGTATCTGGGTGTACAAATGAAATGCCATTCACTGTGTAACGCTGGTGGTCTCTTATGATTGCCATGTCATTCTCGAGAATGATGTTCTCTGATACTTTGATGCGGCCGTAATGGAAGGAGCCCTGTGGGTTTGGTCTAGCTGCTCCTACTGACAAGTCCCACCTGCAGAAACAAAACAAAAAAAAAATGAAAGGAATCAAACAATTTTGACCTTTACACCTTCAAAATATGGACTTTGATTCAAGTATAACTTTTTAATTTTTTTTTCCTGTAAAAAATTGAAAAACTTCATAGAAAATTCAAGTAAGACCTTTAACTTAGAACATAATCTCAGAATAAATATTTAAAAAATATAGTAGGTGATGCAGTTTTGGGGGGATTTAGATCTTCTAAATAAGTGGGTTCGATTGATCTGTGGTGTCTGTGTCAGGTGAGCTATGAGAAGAGATTTTGGAGGTCCACAGTAGAAAATTTGAGTTATACTTGAGGAAGGGAAAGGAAATTGATCAAATGGGCCTGGGCTGTATAAATATACCTTATTGAACGGGCTTGATCCAATGAGTATCTAAAATCAAATGTTGCAGGACCAGGTGGATATGGGCCTGATGGATTTCCTTGAGAGCCTGGATACTGTATAACCGCAATGCCGTCGAGCTCCGGAACGGTGAACCGGGAGGTTGCCACCATATAATACGTCCCAGATGAATGATTAGCAGTGACGAGAACGGAGAGGGATTGGCCGACGTGGATGTCGAGATTCTCGTAATACTGTTTCAAGGTGTAAGATCCCTCTATCTCAACCAATTGCATTAGGTGACCTTCAATTCTGAAGTTCAAAGAGGTTTTCAAGCCCACATTTGAGATTCTTAGACGGTAGGTAGCTCCTGTAACCAAAACCTTGATTTCAGATATTGTATGATACATCAGTTCAAATGAGAGGATGTGTGATACTGGGCCAATTGATATGGGTCTAGGCCCAAATACAAAGCCCATATGCCACCTGAAATCAGTAACTTGGCAATGTTACCTGGAATAAATGCAAATTTTGAATGATAAGGACCAACGCCATTGATGACAATCCCATCAGGTACAGGCAAAGAGTTGCCACGATCAAGTGAAGCCCTCAATTCCTGCAAGCCAAATGCACTAATTAATCATTTTCTTCCACTCAAGAATGTTGTGAACTGACACACAATAGTGAAGAAGAAGAACACAAGCAAAACACACTCAAGAAAAACAGGATTTAAAGGATGAAAAATACTGAAAACAAAGAATCTTCATATGCTTACCCGGTGGTTTGCATTGTACCAGTCACTAATCAAGACATCAAATTCTTGGTGGGGAGGAGAGAATGGAACTGGAATTACAGCTCGATTGTTGATTCGAACAGCTCCATATCCACCTGAAGCTTTCTGAAGAAAAAGCGAAGGGAAATAGAAAAAGCTTCCTATTTGATCCTTCAGTTGGAAACTGTAAGTCCAGTTCTTCCCTGGCGGAATTGGGCAGTTCGTCCCTTTCACTCCATCTTGCCATGAATTTCTCCTCTGCTGCACCCCGTTCCTAGCAGAAGAGAAAACAAATCAAACCCATTAACCCTAAAAAAATATAAATCAAAGAACACGATTAGATTAATCAGAATTTAACATCTAAATCAACTTAATTACCATGTGAAGAGGAATGGCTCAGGAAGGTCGTTTTGAACATTGATGTGCAAGACATCGTTGGTGGTGGCGTTTAAAGTTGGACCAGGAAACTGATCGTTGATCACAATCACCTGTTTGGATACTCCAAGGGGAGCCAGTGGAGCGTAAGAAACTCTCCAATCTAAGTTAACATGTGGACTGCTGGCAATGGCGAATCCAATAAGTAGGAAAAGATGAAGTTGAATGCAGGTTGCTTCCATGATCGAGTTACGGCAAGCCCAGATGAACCAAAACAGTTACAGAAAACCCTAATACAGAGTTCAAAGAAGACAACCCATGAAGTATATTTGTGAAGCAAGAAATCTCTTTAAAGATTTGGATAATGTTAAGAAACAGAAAAAGATCCAAGAATATTGCAGAAAGATAAAGGTCTGAAGATGAAATTGAGAATAAAGAGAGGAGAGGAAAGCGAGAGAGACAAAGAGAGGTGGGAGAGATGAAACTTCGTTCCTAAGATTTTAGGATAGTTAGGTTGTTCACATGGGCCATGCAAGAGAGAGAGAACTGAGACGAGATTTATAGAGATACAGCCATGGCTTAAATAAGCAAGCTCAAATTTAAATCACGAATCTGATTCTAAAGGGAGTTTGGTAATCATGTATTTATAAAATTTGATCTGGTCTTAGAACTTCAAAGTTGAAAGCAAGAAACTTACAACGCTTCACTTAAGTAGCTTCATTCTTACAATTGATTTTATGGGAGAGCATCTAGCTGCTGTTGCTTTTGTTCTGTTTTTTTTTTCTTTTATTTGTTTATTTATTTCTTTTAATCTCTCTCTTTCTCTTAAGCAATTAAGAAAATAAGACCACATGAATCTGAGTCGGAAAGCAGGTTGGGCATGCAGTTCTCATGAGTGAGATTTCTTTGGGGTCTTTGGGTGCAAAAGGAAGTCATACCATGCAGTTGCGCATCTCCTACAATTTCTTTCCTCCTTTGATTGGTTTCGTAGTAACTTCATGTGTTCTTGCTATTTATAGGAGAGAATCAGCAAAAGAGAGCTTCTCCGGCACAAACCCATCAAAGCCTCCAAGGTAGATCCTTCTCGGATACTTTTTGTTTTTAATCTTAAGTGTTCAATCTCTTTTGCTTTCACTTTATATCAATTATCTCCTTTTATCATTTGATTCTTTTTCTAACTATTGGGGTTACTGTTTTGAGTCCGGATCGTCTCCCCTCTATAATCCCTGTGGGCTGTTGACCACAAACTACAGGGGGCCACTAGGTATTCGTGATGGGACCCATTTTTTAAAATTTATTTTTATATTTTTTACTTGTGGGTCCCATGTGTCAGTGGTTATAAAGCCATCGGGAGAACATAGAATGCTCCCCATCGGTGAGATGATCCACACTCATTATTGTAGATGTTTTAGTGGATCAAAAAGTTAAATGGGGGCATCTCTTTCCACAATAGCTTCAAGAGTTCAATACCAGATGGATTCCTAAAAGTCTCAGTCCTGTGCCTTTAATGCACAAGATTGTCTTGCGAAATTTTGGACCATCAGATTTGAGATCTCTGACGAAATTTCAATCTCAATTGTTAACGAGATCTAGAGCCGACGGCCCAGAATGTTTCCTAAACGATCCTAAATATTAATGCGTAGGGCAAAAGCAAGGTTCGATGGATACTTTTTTCTTCACTGGGTGGAGAATAAATGAGATGTACTTTATTATCAATGGAGAGTGAAATTAATTACGTCTTTTCATCCCCATCTTTGTTTTAAATTGATGAAAGAGATAACGCCATTTTCACAAATATAAAACGACATCCTATATTAGAAACTTGATTAGAAATACCAATAACATTTTAATGAAGGACTGATCAAGGTTTAAAGTATCGGTATCGAGTATCGTATCGGTCAAGTGATTTTAAGAGACGTATCGTCTGGCTAATGTATTTGAGTGTAATTCAATGGAGAGACATATTGAGATGTATAATATCGGTGTGGTCAAATACGGATATGTATCGGCTAGTATTGTATGGTATCCTGGGATACTTTAAATCTTGGGACTGATTACTCCCTAATCCCGGCATAGGCTTACAAGATTGTTGATATCTCCAATAACAAAGATAATGTGTATGGTGTGATGATTCCTTCGCGCTTAAAACCTTGGGCTTTCAAATAATAATGACCTTTTGATAATGTTATATATGTAATCAACAAAACAATTTCTTTAGGGGTGGTTGTAGACTAACATTTCTATGTAGGAGGTTATAGTTCGAATTCTCTTGTGGCTATGGGCAAAGTCTTGCCTATATTAATTATAAAAATTTTCATGATGATGTAATCGATGTCAAGTCTATAAACGTCAACAAGACATTCCTTTATCGAAAAAAAAGAAGAAATAGTTCCTTTAGGGGTGTTTTATCAATTAACACTCCAAGATTCGAGACTATTATTGATATATTCCTCCGACGTTTAAGTTGATTATGATCTTTTATTTCATATAAGAAGATTAATAGAAACCTGTGATTAGAAGCTGTCAATTTAAAATGGGTTTAAGACTTAAAAAAGAAAAAGAAAAAAAAGGTAAGTATCATTTACCTCTTAGTTGACCAAATGACATTTGGACCCCTCTTAGTTGGATAATATCACTTACCTCCCTTCTAAGCTGGCAAAGTTATTGAACACCTCCATTTTGTTAACTTTTTCCATTAAGTTCTATTTTTTTCCGTTAAATATTTTTTAAAACCCCAAATTGCCCTGACTTAAAATTATATTTTAGTTTAAATCTTAAATTACCCTTCATTACTATAGCAGTTAAAATCCTATACTATCCTCATTTTATATTATTTTTAAAACCTAAAATACCCTCAATTATTTTAGTAGTTAAAACCTTAAATTACCCCTCAATTAATTTTATTTAAAATATCAAAATACCCCTATGTTTTTTGCTTAATTATATGTTTCATTCTCATTAGAATAAAGAAAAAATTCAATCAAAAAATTTTAATTTAGGTTTCATTTCCTTCTTTCTTCTTTATTTTTATTTATTTATTTTTTCTAATGAGAGAAAGATATTTAGATTAAAAGACAAAGGGGTATTTTAGGGTCTTGAAATAAAATTAATTGAGGATAATTTAAAGTTTTAACTATTAAAATAATTAAAGGTATTTTGGGGTTTTAACAATAATATTAAATGAGGATAATTTAGGATTTTAATTAATAGAGTAATTGAGAATAATTTGAGGTTTTAAACTAAAATACCTTTTTAATTAAGGATAATTTTGGGTTTTAGAAAAATATTTAGTAAAACTAGAACTTAACAGAAAAAGTTAAAAGAAGGGAGGTATTTGATAACTTTAATAGGTAAGAGGAGAGGTGAGTGATATTATCCGACTAAAGGGAGTCCAAGTGTCATTTAGTAGCGTTTTGGTTAATTCAGGTAGGGATTAATTTTTGCGGGAATATTTCTATGTAAATTTTGCCACTTATAAGTGGATAGTCATTCTCCTCTGTTGTGAGTATTATTCTCCTCCACAGTGAATGTTAACCTATTTCTTTCATCATAGAGGGTATTCTCCTCTACAGTGAGTGTTAACCTATTTCTTTTTTCATAGAGGGTGTTGCTTGGTGGTTGAGGTTGAACTCCCTATGGCATCTATGAGAGGCAGAGTTAGAGCTCTGATGAGAGGCAGGGCCGGGGAAGAAATACTCCTGGTAACAGAAAATAATAGCAACAACATGCCTGAGTTAGTACTATCCGATGACGATGGGTTAGATGTCGATGAACATGTTGAGGACGTAGCAAATGTGGTTCGAATCAATATTCTAGTGGGCAAGATTTTGGAAGGGAAACCTTAGAGTAAGCAGGCACTATACATTGGATGTCTAGGAAAATATTAGCAAAGCACAAATCTAAAGGGGGACTAGGATTAAGAGACTTATGGTTGCACGATTGAGCACTCCTAAGTAAAGTGGCATGGAGATTGATAGTAGAGCCGGATTCGAATTGGGCCAAGTCATAAAGGCAGTCTACTTCCCCTCATGTGATTTCTTAGAGGCTAGATTGGGAAATTCTCCCTCATGGACATGGAGGAGCATCTTAGAGGTGAGAGAAGTTATTAAACTTGGGTGGATTTGGAGTATTGGCAAAGGCAATAAGATAGATGTTTGGAAGGACCTTTGGACACCTAACTTGAAGGACTTCAAAATTACTTCACATAAGCCCAATGGATGTAATATCAAGATGGTCAAGGATCTTATTGATAGGGAGAGTAGTACATGGAATGAAACGGAAATCAAAAAATGGTTCAAGGGGGTTGAGGCCAAGGCAATCTTATCCATCCATTTATCTCTATTTCGTAAAGAGGATGAGCCAATATGGGGTGGAAGCAATGATGGTAAATTCTCGGTGAAGAGTGCAAATAAATTACAAGAAAAAATGCATCAAGAGGAGGAGGTAGGTAGACCATCTTCATCAAAATCACATGGGTGGGAGGAACTACAAGTCGAGGAATGGAATAATCTATAGAAGTGGCCCACCTTACCCAAGATAAACTATTTCTTATGGAGAGCATGTAATGAAAGTCTTGTAACATTGGAAGGAATAAAAAGTAAGGGTGTTAAAGGAGACACTACTTGTGGAGAGTGTGGGGAGCAAGAGGAGAACATTCCACATATCCTTTACCAATGCAATTTTGCTAGGCAAGTATGGTTTGGCATCCCTCTATCTTGGAGAAATACATCAACAAATTCGGGAAGCATGGCCAAATGGATAAAAGGATGGAGAGAGGTAAGAAAGGTAAGTGAGGAATCTTATAGCCTTATCTCCTTCATAGCTTGGACCCTTTGGAGGGCAAGAAATGATAGTGTGAAAGGAGACAAAAGATGGACAGTTTTTTAAGTGATTCATGGAGCATTAAGAGCCCATAAAGAGTTTTGGGAAAATGGGAGGAATCATGTTAAAGAAACAAGGACAAGAAGCTTTCATGAAAGTAACAGCTCTAATTGGGTTCCTCCCTATCACCCCTTCATCAAATTGAATGTTGATGCTTCATGGAAGGAAAAGGAGAGGAAATAATGTGGTCTTGGATTTGTGGGGTGTAGCTGGGATAGGAGGCCAAAGATTGCATGGTCCATACCATCACATTTTTCTTCAATCTTAGAAGGAGAGGCTTTAGTACTTCGTGAAGCACTACTTTTCACCTTGGCAGACGGCATTGACTATGTGCATGCAGAATTCGACAACCAACTACTAGTCAATATAAGTAAGAATCACAACACAAGTTGCCCCCCTATGGGTTAAGCCTTTGGTGGATGACATTAGTAAATTGGTAGAAAGCTTTTTGGGTTTTGTGATTTCTTATGTACCTTAGAAAACTAATGTATTAGCAGACATCCTAGCTAGGGAGGCCCTTTTGGTTGAGAGCCCAAAAGAATGGTCATTTTCCAATGAGTGGTTATTAGAGTTTTACTCGACAACATCCTATGTTCAAAATTAAAGACAAGCTTGGTTACCAAAAAAAAAAAGGAAGAAAACAAAGAAAGAAGAAAGAATCTCTGAGCAAGTTTAAATAGGATTAAAAAAAAAAAAGAAGGATAAATATCATTAACTTTCTTTTTGAAAGATGACCAAATGACTCTTGAATATCCTCTTGATTGATAATATCACTTATTTCCCTCTTACTTGACAAAGGTTAAAGGTGTCAAACACATCCATTCTATTAATTGCTTCAATTTTACTTTCATCATTAAATTTTTTCTAAAAGCCCAAATTACCTTTAACTAAATCGATGTTTTAGGTTAAAGCTAAATTACCCTTAATTACCTTAGTAATTAAAATCATAAATTACCTTAAATTAATAGTATTGTTAAAATCCCAAAATACCCTTATATTATTTAATTTAGACATTTTTTCATCATTAAAAAAAAGAAAAAGAAAAGAAAACATAAGAAAGATATCTAGATTTTCTAATTAATTTTTTTTCTTCTAATAAAAGAAAGAAGTTTAGATTAAAAAATATAGGGGTAATTTTAGGATTGTAAGAATAAAATTAACTAATGGTAATCTAAATTTTAATTACCAAGATAACTAAGAATATTTTGGAGTTTTAACAGTAATGTTAATTGAAGGTATTAATTAAGGTTAGAACTACTAAGGTAATTGAGGTACTCTAAGGTTTAAATTACATACTTTTTCATTTAAGGATAATTTTGAGTTTTAAAAAAAAATTATAAAATAAAACTAGAATTTAACTAAAAAAGTTAAGAGAATAGAAGTATATGATATCTTTATCAGGTAAAGAGGGAATGTAAATGATATTTATTCAAGTAAGTGGAGGTCCAAACACCATTTAGTCAAATAAGAAAAAAGATAAATAATATTTCTCACAAGAAATTGTTTTGTGAAATGTAAGACCACAATCAAAAGTTGAAAAAAAAAAAAGAGAGACCACAAGCAAAAACTCTATAATAATGAATTAATTAAAAAACTGACTCTTGGTCTGCTTGAAATGTATACATCCTTTGGGGAAACAAAGGGTTTACATCCCTTTTATAATTATAAGCGGCAACTCGTAAAAATTATAGATCAGCAAGTCCTGTTGAATTGACGCAATATGAATATATGATTTTAAATTTAAATTACAAAAACTAGTATTCAACCCAGAATCATTTGGTACTAGAGGTTCTCTTTCTTTGTTCTAGTTTCTAAAGATTTGGTTTTTTTTTTTTGTTGTTGTTGTTTTCTGGGGTCATCTTCAATACAAATTTAAAAGAAAATAATAAACAATAAATAGTCTGCATTTAGTGTGCCCTCAATTTGTCGAGTATGAATTGGTTTTTTAAACTATACCATTAAATTTGATTTCTTATCATTATCAAATTAGTCATAGCAATTGGGGACCTACTCGTGCGTGGAAAAGGTGATGTAAGAGTGGAGTCCGAATCCTCATCCCGTCGAGGGAGCACAGCTGCTCCCCGATGGCTTCCCAACCACACAAATTCGTGGGGCCCACAGGTAAAAACCACTTTTTGAAAAAAAAAAAAAAAAACCTTCAAATTTTCACCTATGGGCCCCACGTGTTTGGAAAGCCGTCGGAGAGCAGTCTATGCTCCCCCGACGGGGTGATGATCCGGACTAATAAGGAGTGGATGTTTGAACCTATTATGTCTCTACATGGAAGACTACTACCACCTCTGTGTTAGAAACATATTCACAAATCATACTTATAATGGTTAAAACTTTTATTTTTATTTATTTATTTAGTGTGAATCATAATTAAGACTTAATAGCACAAGTTTGGTCCATAAACACAAAATGCCAACGATGAGAGAGAGAATAAGATACGATGGAAATTTGCTGAGTCAGCTCAGAACAAAATGCCTACACATATTAAGATTAACTACTAAGCCATATGAAATAAAGCCCACATTCACATCCTCTACAATTTCCACTTTATATTTTTTCTATAACTCTTATGTAGAATTGCGACATATGGCAGTTAATTAACCAATAGTCGAATTAAAACCCAATTATAAACCTGAATTTAATAAGTTCCTAAAATTAAGTCTCAAGAATAAAGTAGAGACGACATTGAAAGAATTTTAAAAATTTATTATGTTGAATTTTTAGTTGGGTTTTAATTGTAACTACTAAATAATTAATTGTGATGTGTGGCAATCCTATATAGAAATTACTTGAACTTGTGGGGATGAGAATTACCCGAGTAATTAAAAGCCCCTAGATAATCATTCTTAACACAATTAATAATTTATGTAAAGAATCTTTCCTTGACCAACGGGGATTGGTCCAAGTGGTAAACAGCTTGGTCCGCTTAAGCAAGGTTCCAATATCAAAACCTGTTGGGAAACTCACCCACCACAGCCAGGTGTGCGACCCGGGTCGAACACGCCTTGAAAACCGGGATTGACAACCAAAAAAAATATCTTTCCTCCCTCTTTTTTAGTTCGTCTGTTAAAATTATAAATAACCCAAAAGCTTCCCTTCCCTTCCCTTCTCATTCCAAAACATGGCAACCACATCTTCATCTTGTTCTTCTCTTGGATCCTCTTCTTGTTTTCTCGGCCAAAAACTCCCCTCAACCACCACCACCTCCACCACCTTACCGTCTGCTGTAAAATTCCGGCGACTTCGCTTGGTTAACTCTGCGGAGAGCACCAGATCGTCTCGCCTTTGTTCTTCCAACATGATTTCGCCGGCATCGCTTTATGAAGTACTCGGCATACCCAGCGAAGCTACCCATCAGGAAATCAGAACGGCGTATCGGCAATTGGCGCGTGTTTGTCATCCAGATGCGGTGGCGACAGATCGGAAAGATAAATCCACCGGTGAATTCATCAAGATCAACGCCGCCTATTCTACGCTCGCCGATCCTCGGAAACGTGCGGATTACGATCAAGAACTCTTCAGCAGGCAACGATTACACAGATTTCCTCCTGGGTTTTCTGTCTATACTCGCCGGAATTGGGAGACCGATCAGTGCTGGTAGAACAAGTACCAAAAGATTAGCTTACGCCTGAGATTTCAGGCGAGAAGCCGTAGCCGTAGTGGAGATGAACAATGATTCATCTTGTAAATCGTAAATGCATTACAACATGAAGATTAGAACCATAATATCTCATGAACTCCTCTATCATTCTATGTAATTATTATTATTAGCAGATCACCTCCAAAAGTTTCTTACAACATTATCTTCAATATCATTCCGCTTAAATATGGAACATCATCCTCATCTGCAACCTATTGTGGCTAATTCAATCTCCCCCCTTCTTTTCTCTCTCAACTCTTCATCTGATCATTGGGTGCTTTTACTCTCCAATTCTTGTGAATTCTCTATTAACATCTCCACAAAAAACAAAAAGCAAAAATAATTCTCTATTAAGCTTACTGGAGAGCCTTTAGATATTTTGAAATATGCAAAATTTTTGCCATGGATTTATTAGTTGGTGGAGGTAAATTTGAAATTCCGTCCTAAAATTATGAACTTTTTTTTTTTTCTTTCCTGTGTTACAACAGTCCCAACTAATTAATACCATTCTATCTCATTGGCCTTAGTTCAACCATATTATGTGTTTTGTGGCGATTGTGCTAAGTCGAATAACCATATTTTTATCTCTCACGTATGAATTAGGCTAATTTGGGTGACAAGATCTTTGAGATTGAGAAATGAGTATCTCTCTCAGAGATCTCTCCATCTCTGCAATTCTCTCCCACTTCTGTGAATGCTTTTCTTTAGTTGATTTCAATTATATTTACTACCCTATTTTAATGTGTGCAAGATTTTACAATTTAAAGTTGAAAAGACCCAGGTGTGTAATAATCCCCATAATCTTAACCCAAGCCCGAATTGCAAGGTCGAGCACTTGAGCCTCTGGACGGAAGAAGTTGTGGGCCATCCAAATTGAAGCCCATGTTTCAACCCCAGAACTCATTGATCTTGATGACGAAGGTGAAGAACTTGCCTTAATTGAAACGGGAAGAAGATCCAGTCATAATCTAGGTGGATTAGGCAGGTGGATATCTAACACGAGAAAGTTAAGATTAGATGTTGTCAATGATCAAGGTAAGAGCTTCCTACATGTTGTTTAAGCTCGCAGCAGTGCTAGGGATCAACCGAAAGTATAAAACACCCAAGTACTGAAAAGTTTTAGGGGCGGTTGCTTAAGGCGGTAGATTGGAAAAATACGGCCATAATTGTTTGTTTTGCCCTCCGACACCCTTTTTGAACCCCCTAAACCTAATTTCACATTATTTTAATGTTGTAGACTATTGAGGACGATTGCAACGTCAAAAAGCACGTGGAGAAGAAGACATCGATTTGCGAAGATTTGGTTAACTGTTGAACTCTAGAGAAGGTTACTTAGACTCCTCTCTAAATCTATTATTTTCTTCACTTTAGAGACTAGTTTTTTTTTTTTCTTCTTTTGAATCCTTACTGGAAATTGATTGGAGATGAAGAATTATTATTTCTATTTTTTTCGAGCAGATTGCTAGGAGAATAGATCTCGTATCTATTTTAATAGTTGTTACTTCCAAAGAGAGTGATTAATTCTCAAATCCATGTTGAGTTTTGTATTTTTGTTTATGGAAATTGGAAAGGCTTTCGTAGTGCTCTAAGAAAGTGATTTAGGTTTGAGATCATTCCAAAAATCTGTCAAAGATGGATGATCAAAAGTCTAAATTTTGGACTTGAAAAACTGCAGGAAAAGTTGGTAGTTTCTTAAGGAGGTAGCTTAAGGCGGTCGATTGGACCAACCACCCTAAGCAACCGGTTGGCTTCTAGATATAGAGTCATTGACATGTTTAGAATGATAAACATATTAGCATGTCAAACAATTCAACTATATATGTAATTGTGTCATTACCTGACTTAGCGAAAAAATACTGATAAACATGCTAAATCCTCACAACCAAATATTTTAGTAGATCCCAGAAAATCCCTAAATTATGTTAATAAAGTTACATTAAAGTTCAAGAATCAAAGTGAGTAGAAACAACCACAATACCTGGTCTAGTATTCTTAGCTTGGGACATCAGGGGTTGTGGTATAGGACATTGTCTATGTCTCTAAGGTTCCCAACACTTTCCATAGTTATTGTCTTTTATTATCGGAGGTCTTGGATGCATGGTTAGGATAGCCATACATACTATTACCCTTTCGGAAAAGGTATCGAAGCAGAGTGACCCATGATGGCACCGACGTGGTCATGTGGGCGGCCAATAGAGGTAACCAATCTATGAGGAGATACAATGACCCACTATTTTTCATGTAGCGGTAGGATTGCATATGTTGAGGGTTGAGTTCATAAGCGTCCTAAAGACGACTTAGGTGTCTTGAGGAGATATAAAAGATATCCACCCTAGCATATGTGGATGGCTATAGGATTGAGGAATGTTGTCCAACTGAGCTAATTAGTCCATGAGCATTAGCATTCATAGGTGGAGAAGGCTACTAGATTAAAAGGACACTAGGCATAAGAAAAGGTATCTGGACCACATGTAATGTGCTGTCGTAAGTTTAAAATCCCATGGTCCTTTATCAGCCCATTTTGGCCACAATCTAAGCATGACACTAGCTGAATGGATAGGGCAATGGAAATTTTTTCATGGAAACGACAAGAAGGAAAGACAAAAGCTAGATGTTTAGCTTCCTTTCACTTGGCCTTTGGTTGGCTCGCATGACATAATTTTGGCAAGGTGTGCTAGTCCTGTGTGTTTTGTGAAGCAAATCTTTCGCCCGGAATTTATGGATAGTATGCGGTGAAGGAAGATAGCAGCACAATCAACAACTTGGAGTCCTCCCGCGAATTCTTTGTTGACCCGTGCAGCCGGGAATAGGCCGGCACCGGGCCTTGGGTTGCTATGAGATGAGAGGCACTCCCTTCGGTGATCTATTCCTCTCTGTATCTTTGATGGTGAAGCCTTGGCTGTAAGAGAAGGGATCAGCGGCTCTTGAGTTGGGACTAAGTCATGTAGCTTTGAATCGATAATTTGGAGCTGGTGTCAATTCTCAAAGTACCCTCCAACCGGCCCCTTTGACTTCTCGCGGTGATCTCGGATATTCGGCTCCTTGCGCCAATTTTGCTTTGTGTTTTTCTCTTTTGTTCCTAGAGAGGCCAATGTTGGCGATAGTCTAGCAAGGTGGCCATGTCTATCTCGGAAGAGACATGTTGGCCTATTTCCACTCCGTGGTTGGACGACCCTAGTTGTGTCCCCACATGTTTTCCCTCTATTTGAATGGATTAACTTCACACCAAAAAAAAAAAAAAAGGTTTAAAATCCCTAACATGCGCCAATACTCAGACCGATGGTTGTAGTGAGAGAGTGTTGACCGATACCCCTGCCATGGTTGAAGATGTGGACCGTACCCCTTACCTTGGATCCCAATAGAGTTAGTTAGTCCGTGGGGGATCAGAGTGACAATACCTATCCAGAGGAGGGCCGATGTATATCTTAATACATGTTTACCTTGATAGAGACTTGCATAGTTAGATTTCCTAGATGCATCATAATATATCATTCCATTATTCATTACATTAAATCTATGCGATCGAGGTATATGTATGTGATTGTTGCCTTGTTGAGTTTGTTAGAACTCTTTCCTTGTGATATCTTGTTTCTTTTCTCATATCGTTATGCAAGAATAGAAGAATCATCATATCTATGGGAGAACCCCACTGAAGAGATACATGAGATGTTAGTGGGAACTCATTACAATGGGCACGAAGCTATTTGTGGATGTATGGAATGCTCTTGCGGCACCCATTGATGGGAATAGAGCTCTAGTTATTTGCCGTTGGGATAAAGGGATGAAGGAGGGTCTTAAGAGTCTTTTGATAGGTAAATTCGAAGAGAAAACCCTTAAATTGATGAAAGAGAAAAATAACGAGACATTTTTTATTTTGCTTATGCTTGTACATTCTTATTTGATTTGATTTGATTTTTTTTTGTCTTCATTTTGGGATTTTGAAACCTTTATTTCTTTATTAATTAATGAACTTGCTTTTGATTATAGGATTGTGTGTTTTTTATTTAATATTGATAATATAACTGAGATCTTGTGGTTGTGGATCATACCCACGGGTTGTCGAGGCAAATCCAATACTGTCGGTGGGGGGGTGGATATATGCACTCTTTTTGGAAGATAAAATTGAAAAAATTAATACAAGATATCTCGGTTCCAACAACTTTTTGCCAACCTTGATTAGCAAGTATCGGTTTTGGATTTGGTTTATGTCAATGCTCAATTTCTCTCAAACCAAATCAATGATATTTGGTGCAATAAGTAAGCAGTTCTTGATCTTTTACCCACACTAGCTAAAGGGGTCTGTGAGGAATTCACAATTTAAAGTTGAAAAGAACTAGGTGGATACATGGGCTCTTTTTGGAAGACAATTGAAAAAATTAATACAAGATATCTTGGTTCCAACAACTTTTTGGCGGCCTACACTAGTTGCACTAGTTTTGGTTTATGTCATGCTCAACTTCTCTCATACCAAATCAATGATATTTGGTGCAATTGGTAAGCAATTCTGGATCTTTTACCCACACTAGCCAAAGGGCCTATGCAGGATTCTGCAATTTAAAGTTCAAAAGAACCGCGTGGATACATGAGCTCTTTTTGGAAGACAAAATTGAAAAAAATAATAAGGGATATCTAGGTTCCAACAACTTTTTGGTGGCTTTGACTAGTTGATCCGGTTTTGGTTTATGTCATGCTCTACTTCTCTCATACCAAATTATTTGGTGCAATGAGTAAGCAGTTCTTGATCTTTTGTCCACATCAACCAATGGCATATGCAGGATTTTACAATTTATAGTTCAAAAGAACCGGGTGGATACACGAGCTCTTTTTGAAAGACAAAATTGAAAAAATTAATACGGAATATCTAGGCCCCTTAATTAGCAGCATGAGTTTTGGTTTATGTCATGCTCAACTTCCCTCATACCAAATCAATGATATCTGCTGTAATGAATAAGCAGTTCTTGATCTTTTACTCACACAAGCCAAGGGACCTAGCCTTTTGACCTAACCCATTTTTTGGTGGGGCCTAGAAAAATGTAATTGCTCTTTGCTCATTTAGTATTAATGACCAATGCTTCTTCGTGAAGCAGTCATAGATTAGATTCTCTTTGGTGTTACCCCTCTCCCAAAAATAATTGTATCAACAAAACAAAAAAATATTAGATCGTTAACATCACAAGATCAAGAAAATTTTTTGTCATTCCCATTTCTCTTATCCTCAAAGCTTATGAGCTCATCAGATGATGCTTCAAGATTAGAGTCAGCATAACACTTGAAATCCTAATCCGCCAAACTATATTATCCATTATTTTTTAAAGAAAATGGAAAATCAATCTTTCTAAAGTCCAGATATGCTTGAGTATATGGATAACATCTAACGAAAGTAAGAACTAAAAATTAAGGGATAAAGCAAGTGTGAAAGTGGAACAAAACTATGATCCAGGTATCTTCTGGAAAGAGACATGAAAGCCCAGATGACTCCACCCATTTCAGTCTAGAATCTGGAATCTAAAGTCAATTAACGGAAGGAAACTCAATACTTATCACGGATTTATTTGAGGAAACACTTTTACTTTAAAAAAAAAATGATTCTTGGTTAGTGGGTTTCACGGGAGAAATTTTGGATTCGATCCATCTTACAAGTGACAAAAGGATACAAATTCACCGGTTGAATTTTCCTCTGAGCTCAGCAAATCCAATTAGATTAATAACTAATAGCACGAACTTAGTACGAATATGGTTCTCAATTCAAATCGAATTTTCAAAACCAAACTCACAACATGAATAATTAAACATTCATGCCAGAATCCATTTTTGGGTGGAAACCCCATTAAAAATTTTAAAAAGAAGAAGACCTAGAAGTTTCTCTCTCTTCTAGTAAAGAATGCATGCGCTAATTTGACACGATAACTGTTTTTGACTTCATTGATGAATAAGAACAGTGAACTTCAAATAATGCAATTGGATAAGATATGAATGAAGTTCGAGGAGCCTTAGAAGGACACGTAGTGGACAAACTTATCTCAAAAAGAATGTTAGAACGCCACAGTTATACAGAGAGAGATTGAACAGATCAGGAATTCCATCGCAGATTTAGTGCAGTTAGATTGGAATAAGATTGCACTCGTTCATTCACTGTTTTGCTGTCTAACATTATTATTATTATCTCTCGTACTTTTCCAGAAAATGCTAGAATTTACGAGCGACTCTTGGGTTTCTTAAGAGTTTTTTACAATTTTACCTCTCTCTTTCAGGTGATGAAGGGGCAAACTTTTTAGTGGTTAACATCAATGAAGTTGAGCTGATTTCTCTATGATCACTTCAGCAAGTTTAATTGGATTGACGTAAAGTAATGCATTAATTACAAGTAGTAGAGAGATTCTCTCTCATCGTTGAAGAATTGATACAAGATTCCTAGCTATCTTCCAGAATTGAAATCACAAAACAGATAACACCGTATCTGGTTTTCTCTTGTGGACCTTCAGTGACGAGCGCTGTGAACTGGAAATTATAGACGAAGGAGAGAAAAGATTGATTTTGCATACAGTTGCGTCCAAATCTTGCTTTTCGAGTGAATCGCGATTGAATATTTGATGAAGTAAATCAAAACCTGTATTCAAAAACAAACAGTGAGAACGAGTTGAGTTGAATGATGAGAAAAAGCTGACATGGGTTTCCTCTAAGATTGGCATTTAGGTCCCTTCGGCCATAAGTTTTGGTTGGGCATGCATAATGGCTCATACAACCATGCATTGAATAACTCGGTGGGAAATGATGCTAGATATCTTGTCTAAGGTGGATATAATGCTAGATTTACAAATCTATTCACGAGATGATCAACTTTTCCCTGAGCTTCATCCCCTTGTATAAGCCCCTTAAAGAGAAATGTGGGAAGTCTTCAGCATCGGGAGAGGTACTCCAGAGGTCCGATGATGCGTTCCTGAGCATCAGTCTCCTTCATAGTCTTGTTGGAACATAAGTTGAGTATGACTCAATTACCTCAACAATAAGTTGAGTATAACTTGAGTACCTCAACATAAGTTGGGTATGACTCAAATACCTCAACACAAGCCGCCATACCCAAGCTTTGTTGATGTTGCTTGATCACCATCTGACCTCAACCATATATTTGGGTTGAGCCCCCATGGTCCACTTTGAATTCATCTAATTTGATATAGTGGATTTGATCGATCACTAGTTTGGACCAAGTTGAGATACTTGATGCAAATTGGCACAACACATACGTTTGCACTTTTCAGATATATGTGGATAATCGAACAACTCAATCTTCATCTCGTTCACCCAAAAAAAAACTCAATCTTCCCTAAAAAAGGAACCCAATCTTCATGGAAGCATTATTACAAAGGCAATGAACCAAGAATCGCCTATGGTCACTATAACCAATGTGTTGAGGTCAACTTAGAACTGTTATTGGCTTTGCCTTCGCAGCTACATCTTTTAGAGTTGGAGGCTATTCAGGATGCACTCTTCATTGCATGCTTCATTCATATTTCCAACTTAACAATCTTTTAAGGTTGCTTTCCTGCTGTTAATTAGGCCCTTAATGGGTAAGCCCAATCCTAAGATTAGCCAAATTGTAGTTTAGTAGACAATAATTTGAAACTTTCATCCGGTGTCAACTAGTGTTTTGTCAACTAAGCCGTAATAACGGATTCATATATGTTTTACATATAGAAATGAATTATTATTTCTTTATAAATGAACGATACACGTCCATAAGTTAGATCTAAGGGTTGAGATTATAAAATAAAAAATAATTTAATTTTCTAAATCTAACGTCAACTCTTAGAAGTAATTAGATGATACATTATTGGACTTAGTCAGCCCCACAAAAGGCCATTGAAAACGGGCTGATTGCCTCCATTTTGCAAATGAACAAAAATTAAATAAATAAATATTAGAAAAGTAGGAATCCCCTAAAAAACCACCTGACCTGTTAGGGACGAAGCGTTCAAAAATAAAAAATAAAAAGTGCAGTGAATATTATAAAAATAAGCAAGCTTCAAAAAAATAAAGAAAAAAGAAAAAAGAGGGAAGGAATGAAATGGGAGGAGAAGAGATGGAGAGTCCGGATCTGCGACCCTGTCGGGGAGCACTTTATGCTTCCGGACCCAAATTACAGGGGGGCCTAGGGGAGTCCGGATCAGCGATTCCGACGGGGAGCACAAACCCCGCTTCCTAACCACAAATATCAGTGGGCCCATGGTGAAAAACGCTTTTTGGAAAAAATAAAAAAAAATAAAAACTTTTTTTTCGCCAATAGGACCCGCTGGTTTGGAAGACATGGGGGAGCACAGTGCTCTCCCTACTGGAAGAAGATCGGGATTCGGCCTGGGGTGGGTAATGGGAGTTTTTTTTTTTCTTTTAATATTTGTCAGCTGTGGGGCCATCGATTTTGTAATGGTAAACCGTCAGGGAGCAAAGGTGATGATTCGGATTCGATGAAACGGAGCTGAGGAGGAGAAGATTCGCTGAGTCATTTGGGAACAAAATCCCATGTGGATAAACTTCAGAAAACAATGCCGAGTTAATTCTCTCGGACACTTCGAAGCTTCCAATCCCTCCGCGTTTTTCCTGCTTCGCTTGCTTGAGCTTTCCGCCTATAAATAGATACGCTAAATGGCTTCCACTTTCGTAGCAAAGCTCAAATGGCATCTGTATCTTCATCTTTCTCTCTCTTCTCCTCTCCATGTTTTCTCCGCCAAAAGCTCCGCTCCGACAACGCTAGGGTTTCTTCTCCGCCTCTGTCTTCTGTCAAATTCCGGTCACCTCGCGTCGCCGCCACTTACACCTCCGCGGAGACCGGATCTCCTTGCATCTATTCTTCCAAAATTACTTCGCCGGCATCGCTTTATGAGGTACTAGGTGTACCAAAGAGCGCTACCTACCAAGAAATCAAGGCGGCGTATCGGCGGTTGGCGCGTGTTTGTCATCCGGATGCGGTGGCCGCGACAGATCAGAAAGAACCATCCGCCGTTGAATTCATCAAGATCCACGCCGCCTATTCTACGCTCGCCGATCCTCAGAAGCGTGCCGATTACGATCGCGAGCTCTTCAGCCGGCAACCAATTCACAGATCTCCGACTCCCGCTTCTGCGTACGCTGCGACAGCAGCATCGTACAGATCTTACATGTCTGGTTTCGGTGGCAATACTCGCCGGAATTGGGAGACCGATCAGTGCTGGTAATCAAATGCCTTGGTTACTAGAGGGTTCCTGCGTTTCACTTCGCTTAAAAAAACCAAATTCGAGGTTCAAGATTGAAAATTTGCTAGACAAAACAGGGATCCTGCGAAAGGTGTTAAAAATATGCAGCGTCGGTTTTCACGAAGAGGTCTTCTGCCGTGTGATCTTACTTCTGAAACATGCGATTCCTACTGTTAGGTGTGAAAGCGAGTGCTTGATGGAGTGAGGAATAAGCATTGAACTGGCAATTAAGGAGTTCATGAAACAAGGAAAGGATAGCTGATGTGGACATGGATTCTATTTCGTTTCGATCTGTTTGTTCCTGGTCTTCTTTTTGGTGGTCGAGAATGGTTCTCGTTTGTTTTAAGGACTGGATTTGATCAGCATAGCAGAAAATTATACTGGGATGGTATTAATTTTTCTTCTTCTGAAAAAGAAAGAAGAAGTAGAGCTTAGTCACAGTACTTACCCCTCAAAAACAAGAGCTCAATCACAGTTTGTTGAACCACGTCCTTTCACCTTCTCATGCTTGTGGCTGGCTAGAAATTCTCTCAAGTTCAACAAGCATTTCAAGAAATCATGTGTAAAATTTGATCTCATAGTCGGATATTGGGCTATTTGTTTCGGACTTTTATCCTTCTGCTGCCTGGACGTTGTAAGCAATAGTTTATGTTTTTTCCCATTAAACCTCTCCAGATTTTGGTTTATTTTGGATGTATTTTCCTGCGAGCTGCAATCTTAGAAGGTTGACATCAGTAACAATAATGCATTAAAAAAACAGAGAACCAGTATGTTGTTCTTCGTTCTTCATTTCTTTATTTCTTTCTTTTTTTCTTTTTTTTTTTGGGACCAGAATAACAAATCTTCATTCAAACAAATTGAAAAAAGATTAAGAAATACACAAAAGAAGAAAAAGAAGAAAAGAAAAAAACAGAAATACACCCAAAAGAAAATACAAAAAAATAAATGCATGTAAAAACACAAGGTTTGTACAGCGTAACCAAGGAGAGGAGTTGTCCAAATTGTCATAATGTAATAGATAAGTTCCCTAGGCTAAGGTATAGGTCAAGCCCAATATAACCTTAGAACACGCCTTAAAAGGCAAAACCGACAAGCTATAAAGGCAAACGAACACACTACAAGGGCAGAGATAACATGCAACAAGGGCAGAGAGATAACACATCACAGCAGCGGAGATACTTCAACGGAAACGCCGACTAGTTTGAAGGGCGGATGGGCAAGTGCTTCGGCAGTTACATTGCTAGCTCCAGATCTATGGCCAGATGATGTTGCAAGAACGGCTCACAGCAGGAAAACACCCATATCCAAAAGATGAACAGCTAGATCCATGACCACAAGCAGAAGCAAAACTTGCAATTTCCTTTTGTGCCACAACATGGCCATCTATATCACGACTGGATCGATGCACAACAGTGGCTCCTGTGCTAGAACTTGCCCAACAAATCAAAGCAACTCGAACAAACAGATAGCAAATCGTGAAACAGTTATGGCAAAAAAAGAAAACCCAAAGAAAGAGGGAAAATAGAGAAAAAGATGTAGAGGAGAAGAGGTGAAGAGAAGAAAGTGACAGTGAGGAAAAGGAGGAAGCAGAGAGACTGAGGTGGAGGACCACCGGTGCTCTCTGCCTCAAAAGAAGGCATGCACTTGGGTGTTCAAAGCCAGAGAGAGGCAAGAGTGAAACGTGGGAAAGAGGTTTTCAGGGAAGCTTCTGGCGTTGCTGCTGAAATCACCTATTGAGGTGAAATTATTATTATTATTAATTTTTTTTTTGATAATCAAGTGAGGTGAAATTTTAGGCAGCTCCCTTGAGGGTCAAAAATCACTGGTGGTCGCTTCAAAAATTCTACCTACACTTAATAGATTGGCTTGATTCTGTTATGTAATTCAACCTTTGAAAGTGAAATTATATAAATGCCCATAAGTGTCATGACCAAGTAAACCTCTTATACCCAACCCTTATGTCACCCATATTTTTCTTACACTTTTCGGAAATTGCCCACCATACCCCCTCATCCTACTGGCAACCACTGCCTTCACCATCCCCCTTCTTCTATCGGAAATTCTTTGCAAAATAAAAGTAACCGCAAGCGCACGATATCATATAGCTAACGGGTCGATTTAAGGGAGATATGTCACTTTAAATATTAACTTTTTAACGGTAACGCATGCAATGATTCAAATTTTTTAACTAATTAATTAAACTAAATGAGTGGTCCTAACGCATACATCTACTAAATGAATGGTCCTAACGCATACATCTACTATGGTCGAATTGAAATTAAAAATAAAATGGATATAATCTAACCATTCATCATATCTAATAAATAAATAAATAATGCATAACTAAAAAACAAGAATAAAATATGCAAACAATAAATAAATTAATTAAAGAGAAGTGATCCGAGTGTCAACTCAAGATCGAGGGAAGGGGAGTACAACTAGAATGACTCTGACTGTAGCTTACAGTCCATTGATCGGGGAACAAATATTAAAAATTAAAAAATAAAATAAAAAAAGGGCAGCAAGTAAATAGCAAAACAATAAATGGAAAAAGAGAAACCCTCTTATACCCAACCC
Source organism: Hakea prostrata (assembly GCF_041222555.1). Lineage (NCBI taxonomy): Eukaryota > Viridiplantae > Streptophyta > Magnoliopsida > Proteales > Proteaceae > Hakea > Hakea prostrata. The sequence goes on along the minus strand of NC_142604.1, from coordinate 11,091,569 downwards.
TTATGTCACCCATATTTTTCTTACACTTTTCGGAAATTGCCCACCACACCCCCTCATCCTACTGGCAACCATTGCCTTCACCATCCCCCCTTCTCCTGTCGGAAATTCTTTGCAAAATAAAAGTAACCGCAAGCGCACGATATCATATAGCTAACGAGTCGATTTAAGGGAGATATGTCACTTTAGATATTAACCTTTTAATGGTAACGCATGCAATGATTCAAAAATTTTAACTAATTAATTAGATTAAATGAGTGATCCTAACACATACATCTACTATGGTCAAATTGAAATTAAAAATAATAAATGCTCATAGAGAGGAGTAAATGCTCCAAGAAGACAAAGAAAAAACGGTCTCCTTAGGTGGTTGCAAAAGAATAAAATGACCAGAGTTCTTATCTAGGTTTTTTTTACCCTAATTTCTATAGAGTATGGGAATATATACCCAGTTCATACTTTTGGGCTGACTATGATACTTAGTAGCCCTTTGATTTTTATATCCCAGATGAAGGGTTGGGATGACTCACGATGGGTTAAGGACCCAATCTTTCCAAAGAAGCCTCTAAGACATTTGTGCTTTACCCTTACAGGATTTGATGGTCAGACTCACGTTGATGTGGATGTGACCAAGGAACTTATTTTCGCCGAAATTTGGTGATTTCACCCCCTGGCGAACCAAAACCAGGGGATGAAATGATATATTGCAGATATCTCGCGATATTTTGCGATATATCGGATTTTTTTTTTTTTTGTGATTTTTATGCTATTTCTTGCACATTTTTGGCGATTTCTCTCGCGATTCTATCACAATCTTACCAATTCTATCCCAATGATTCAAGACTCAAAATTTAATGTGCTAAATGTAATTAGGAGGAGAATCTACATAGAATAACTTATAAATATGAAGACATTTTATAACAAAATCTTCAAGATTAATGAGCAATCTTACCAACTATATTCTAGTGATCAGTCCTCAAAAGTCAACATGCCAAATGTGGTTAGAGAAGAGTATATATATGAAATAATTTATGGAAACAATTTAAATTATGACGGGATTTTGTAATAGAATCGTCGGTTAATCATTTCAAATATGTCCGAATGATTTAGGCCTTAGAAGGTAACACGTTAAATGTGGCTAGGTAGGAGATTTAAATGGAAATATTTATAAGAAATAATTTAAATTTACCACATATTTGCATCAAATTAGGATAAGCATCAAATTTGGGTTCAAAATGACCAAAAATACCCCCGAAACTGTTAGGTGAAAATTACTGAAAGTCAACATGCCAAATGTGATTAGGGAAGAGTGTATACATGAAATAATTTATGGAAACAATTTAAATTATTAATGAATCTTGTAATAGAATCTTCAGAGTGAATGGATAATCATTCCAATTATGTCTGAATGATGTAGGCCTGAGAAGGTAACATATTAAATGTGGCTAGGTAGGAGAATTTAAATGGAAGAATTTTTAGGAAACAATTCAAATTTACCACATATTTGCATCAGATTAAGATAGGCATCAAATTTACCACAATTATCGAGTAAAAATACCCAAAAAATTAGCAAAACTTTCTATATGGGGGGCGAAATATCGTCGAGATCTCAGCAATATTTCGCCATTTCGCCCGGTTCACCGGGTAGCCAACCGGCAAAACTTTGTTCTTTAGATGTGACAACAACCCCTTATTTTAGCAAACAAAGCATAAGCGTGCAATACTTGAGGGAGTCCCAACCAAATGATAAGGTTCCTTGCAAGTTGATTATTTAATGAATCTCAGTGCATTCAATGCTGAAATTAATGCGTTGATCGACATCTAGGTGAAGATACGCCGAATCCCCTTACAATGTTACTTTTACCTATAAATAACTTGTCGGGTTCTTAGTCAAAGGCAATCTGAGAAGTCCACTATGATAGCTAGCTGTCTCCATGAGCGTCATTCTCAACAAGTATTCTACTGGAAAGTGCCTTGCCGAGAAGTATCTTATGAACCTTGCGAACAGAGGTTGAGCCAAACGTACTAGTCTACGTGGCCAACCCAGGTCCAAAGGCTTAAACCATAATGCTTGTAACAGTAACCAACTCAACTGGCAAGGAAACAACGGAGTAGTTTTCAGTTACAATGTAATTGGAAGCAAACAAAATTGGCCTCAAATCCTTGAGGCCATGTAAAATCTTACCAGACCTGGTGGAAGCCATTAAATCCAAAACCAGTGGAACTGCCAAAGGTGTTGCTGACATGGACAAGCCCACAGTCAATTATCTTGTAGAGCTTGATTTCGAGATCTTTTTCTTCCTCGTTCGTCAAGTACTTTCGACATCACGGCTAGTGGACGAGCAGGGAGATTTTGAGGGTGGTGGTTTTCAAAGCTGTAGAAAGAAGATAGGTGAGCGGAGAATTCCTTCACTAACCTAAGTTGGGTAAGGGAGTGTAATTTGATCATAACAAGCATTTTTTTTTTTTGTGGTAAATAAAAAGGGGGATGCAACAATGGGGCCATTGCGCCTCCCGCTAAGCAATGTTCGGACTTTTGAGTTCGACCTATGCAAATATTAACCATGTGAACTACCAGTGCAAGCACTGTGACCGAGGCCTAGTATAATCCACACCAGAGGACTAATATAATCTTCAAAAGCCAGTAGTGATCCCATGCTCAGGCCGAAGAGCACACAACCACCCAATGTGAGAAACAGAGGTGTAGAGGGAATTCGAACCTCTCAATTAATTATTAAGTGTGGATAACCAATAAGTTTTGAAGTGAGCCACCTGTAACATTTGACCCTTAAGAGAGCTGCCTAGAATCTCACCTCCACTTTATTAGGCATGAGATGACACTTCAACATGAAAGTCATCATGGTCCATGCAAATCCTAATGCCTTTTTTTTGTTGGAACGTCGAAAGTTATATTAAAGAGTGAAAAAATACAGATTACATAACTATCATAAGCATCATAGCCATGGAAAACAATGTATTTTGGACTCAAGGATTAGATGCCATGGCAAGTTGACAACAAGTAAGGTTCATATACACTGTGTTGAAAGAAAAATAAATACATAAAAAATTTAAAATTAAAATGGGTTTCAGAAATGATTGAAAAGAAAACGTGAAACACATGAATCAAAAAAATCACTATCTCCTTTTGGTCCCTCCAGACCACACATTCTGGTGTCTGAACAAGACATGGGATCCAAAAAATAGAAAAGAATCATATCATTATGAGAGTTTTGTATTAAAATAATGTTCTCTTGTATTGTTAGAAGATTTTCATAATTGTTTTTTTTTTTGGTACAAAGAGGCTTTATTAAGTCTGGGGATGGAGATATTAATATGCATCAACGAGAGTCGAACCCACGACCTCTTCACTAAGAGGTGTTGGTTTCAACCACTACAATAGCTCTACATTGACCATAATTGTAACTCTAGTCTTAGAATTTCAGAAACCCCTACCAAGAAAAAGAGCAATATTACTTCTAATAAGCAAACTGCGTTCAACACTTAAGCTTCACTGACCAGTGCATGATGTGTTAAGCTACACTTGTTTGCTGGAATAAAGATGGGGCATAGTTTGTTTGGTTGCTTGGGGTGGAAAAGGTAATTTAAGAAAATTTGTCTGTTAAGGTGGCAAGTCAATTTTCTCATTTCAAGCATTTTTAAAATCCTACAAAATATATGAAATTTTATGAAAAAATAAAGTAAAGTAAAAAGTGAGACCCCACAATTAATCGCTTTTTTACAAAATTCTTTATTTTTATTTCCTTCTCCTTCACACCACTATACATGCGACACAGCCTGCCATTGTTTGCAAAGGTAGGGTAGAAATTAAGGAGTGGGCAACACTCTAAGGAGCCTAGGGTCCACCTCTTTCAATAAACGTTTTTCATGGTGATGTCTTTCAGCTTTTTGATTTATGAAACGCTTTTTTTTTTTTTTTTTTTGCCAAATATGAAACGCAAGTGGTGCAAGTGGCGAAGAGAGACAACACTTGCTACCAGAAAAAATAGGAAGAGAGACAACACCACATGGTTTCAGTCGTCCTTCGTACGTTTGTGCTTTTATGACTCTTCATAGGCAAAAGCAAAACCCTCTGAGCCATTGAGTGAAATCAGTAAACCAGTCAGCGACCATTGTTTTGAAAATATAAAGACAAATTTACCGTACGTGTATGCAGCTGGAATGCTGCATCTGTTAGGATTTTTGTTCGCGACTGTGCAAATATCTTTTTCGCAGGTATCCGAATCTGACACCTGTACACATTTGAATCCGACGGTTCAACTATTCAGGTTATGTTAAAAGGTTTTAAAATTTACAAACTCATCTTGTAATTATGTAAATTCACAATTTGAAACACAAACAACTCAGCTCAACAGAATGAGACTTCATTGGTTCGAATCTAAACCCTAGCCATCGAGAATTTCCGGCCCTTGTCTTGGATGATTCAATCTTGCTGACCTTCGTCATTTAATTCTTCTTTTGGAGATTTGATGGGATGTGTAATATGCAGAGGAAGAGATTTGAGAATCTTTAATGAGAAGAAAATTTTCAACCTTAAAAGACGTTCTAACTGTTGAACTTGATTTGCATATTTCTTCCACTAATCAAAATAAAACAAAACCTCTCCTTGTCCTATGCTGCTAGTTTTGATTACGGTGAGTTGTGGGGTTGTTAGGGTTAGAATGGGGTCGAAACCTCAGCATTTTTTACCTGTAAATCCAACACAATAAATAACTAAATATGCTAGACCATGGATTATTTCTTCTTGCTGGTTTATTGTACTTCTAGTTTTTAGTCATCTGCGAGTATGCTCAGTATTGTTGATCTAGCAATGGCTACATCATTCCAGAACTAACTCCATTCGGGTATTCTGCCAGCTTCATCTTTGGTGATGTTTGCTTGGGTCTAACAAAGGAATAACAAAAAAAAAAAACCCCTAGCTCATACCCGACTTCAAACCTCATGCTTGTAAGATTCGGATGTTTATAATTGTAATTTAATCATCTTTTCTTTTTGCAACGATTGCTCATTTCAATTTTTCTCTTGTTATTTTGGTAAGGTCATTGTTCTGATGTAACTTGACTGAGAATTCCACTTATTTTATATAACAGAGTTATGTGACTAGTTTTATGGATAACATCTAAAAGATCTGCAACTTAACATTGTCGAGATAAGATCTCATATTTGCACTTGCACTGCTAAAACTTAAAGGAATTCGGTATCTCGGGGAAATTCAGGTGAAATTGCTTGAAAATTGTGTAGTACCTGCAGCGAACAGAATCGGATTTTGACCTTTTATTTCAGAAAATTGTGTTTTTACACTTTTTATCATTTTTTTGAAAACGGACGATCAAGATCTCGACTGTTCGCAGCACTGAAGCCGTGTTCCGATTAACGCGCATGACGTGTCGTGAATTCGACTATTGCTGAACTGTTAAGCAGAAGCAAAATCGCGTGGTTCTGTCGTACGTTTGTGCTTCTGTCACTCACTGCTCGTCGACATGACCCTCTTAGCAATTGAGTCAAATCAGTAGTAAACCAGTTGGCGACCATTGTTTGGAAATGTAAAGACAAATTTACCGTACATGTACGGAGCTGGAATGCTGGATGGATATGAGAGGAAGAGTGATTTTGCTAGAACGGTCTTACGATCGTTGGATCGAAATCGCAACTAAACAAGGAAAAGACGAAAAAACAGTGGATGAGGGGAGAGAAAAAGGATAGGAATAAAATCGTTTTTGCTGAGTCACCCATGACCCAACCCAACGACAGAAGCCCAAAAGGATAAGGATGGTCCCACCAGTAGTAGTAGCCTTTAATCTTTTTAATTAACTTTATGGTTAATTCTCTCGATTATCACTAAATCTCCTAATTTCCCCCTCCTTCACTACTATAAATAAGCAAAAACCTCTTCTGCTTCTTCATCAATCTCGATCTGTTTCGTTTGAAAATTGGCATCTGCATCTACATCTACAGTTCTCTCTCTCCCTGTTTCCTCGGCCAAAAGAGCCCCTCCGCCACCAAATTCCGGTCGACTCGTGTTGCCGGCAGGAACATCTCATCGGAGAAAACCGGATCTCGTCATCTCTATTCTTCCGACATGTCTTCTCCGGCGTCGCTTTATGAGGTTTTAGGTATAGCAAAGGGCGCAACGAGTCTGGAGATCAAGACGGCGTATCGGCGTTTGGCACGGCTATGTCATCCCGATGCGGTTGCGTTCGACCGGAAAGGAACGTCTGCGGATAAATTCATGAAGATCCACGCCGCCTATTCCACACTCGCCGATCCTCAGAAGCGCGACGATTACGACCGAGATCTCGATCTGATCAGCCGGCAACGATTTTATAGATCTTCTTCATCTACGGCATCTGATTACGCGGCATCAGCAGCGTGTTCGATGTCTGGATATTCTTGTAATACTCGCCGGAATTGGGAAACCGATCAGTGCTGGTGACAGGGTTTTGGTTCCTTAAATAGAAAACAGAGTATTCACGCCAAGAAAAAGCATGTACATAGGGTGATATCCCTTCAGAGGCGAATCGGGATTTTGGATGCGGGCGCCGGCTGCTCCTTTGAACATTGGAGGCGGAAACGGCAGTTAGGGTTCAGAATTCAGGCAATGGCTATTCAACATCTCAAGTACGCCAACGAGAAAACCCTATATTCACTATCTTTTAAGAACAAGCAGTGCAAAGATTACTAGAAATTTGAAGTTCCTCACAACTCAAATAAAAATTCACTTGTTCTCAACCCTGGGTTTCAAAAAATTAAGCTTCCAAACTGTGCTACACTTTTATTGTGCTGAATTGAATCTTCATAAGCTTGAGCCCTGCTTCCCTTTTTTTTTTTTGCAATTTTTAAGAAATAAAGCAGTATCTCATTTTTTTTCTTGCAAATTTTACATTCACATGTTGAATTTATAAACTTGTCATTGGATAAAGATTCTTTTTTTATCAAAATGATATTTATGCTAAGGTCTCTAGGAAATTCTCTCAGGTCCTTGGTATAATTTTTGGATGAATCAAATAATGTGAATTCATTCAGTTTGAAAGAGAAAAACTAACTGAATTAAAGAAACTGGAAGATAGCTTGAATAGTTAAAAAGAAAAAGGGAAGAGAGGTAAGATAAAGGTCTGGATTTTTTTTTTGGAGAATTTAATGTAAAAGTTTGAGTAGAAAATTGGGTAATTTTCTGGATTTTTTTTTTGGTTTATGTCACTTTTAGTCCAAAAAAATCGAAACATTGCATCTGCTTCCCTGTACTTAAGAAAAAATCAATATTAGGACAAATTAATACTTTTATGACTAATTTGCCTTTTTTTTTTTAAATTAGAATTTTAACCAGATGGATGAAGAGATTCTCCCTTCACCCATCTTCTTCATTGATTGAATTGAACAAACTGTTGCAGACAGAATTTTTTTTCTTTTAGTAAAGAGACAGAAATAGTTTGACAAATAACATGTTGGAAAACATGCACCCAAGAATGCTTGGCGAGGTGGGGTATGATTTTTGATAAGACATTACATTGCACTGTAGCAGGTTGAATCTGGATTCTCCGATCCGACGTGCACCAGGGTGACTATACAAAGATTAAGACCCAGTGACGGAGTAATCAACAGAAGCGACAATCTTGGTACGGGGAAGGAAGGAAGGCGAGTGCTAGAGATCGAGCATCTTTCGATTACTCCGGGTCTGATCTTCAAAATCGAAGTTATAGAAGAGAAATGGAGTTTGCCAGTAGTCCCTATAAGGGTTGATCGGCATTGTACAGAGATGATGTTGGGAGAGAGCCGAAGGGGCAGGCAGAGTTCGAATTAATTAAATTCGCAGACCCAGACAGCAAAGCCCTTGTCATACAGAATTTTAGGAATGGGTTCAGTAGCCAAGAATCATTACAAACGGCAGTTTTGCGTGTTCTGTGTTAAAATGAGATTTTAAGCCTCTGCAAATGTTAGGATTCGGCCGCTGCTGCTTCCCCGTGCGGTGTGTTTGAGAAAATGGGATTTTCATATGGATCCGAGGGTTGAAGCTTGATCTCCAGCAGGCCGCTGCCTTCCACCAAATCCCAAAGAACTGTGGGACATAGAGATCGACTAACTCAACAAACTTGAACAGACTTTATCTTTTATTTATTTTCTTCTCTAAGCTTTCAACAAATGATGATTCTCAGTGCTGGTATGTTAGGTGTGAATCCAGGTTTGCAACACGTATCCCTCTTATATCATTCACATGAATCCAGGTTTGCAACCATTTGCTCAATATCAATGAAGAAGATGGGTGAAGGGGAATCTCTTCATCCATCTGGCTAAAATTCTTTAAAATAATAAAAGGGCAAATTAGTCATAAAATTATTAATTTGTCCCTTATATTGACTTTTTCTATAGTACAGGGGAGACAGATGCAAAGTTTTGATTTTTTTAGACTAAAAATGATATAGACCAAACCTCAGGGGGTCCAAATGAAAATTACCCTAGAAAATTTTAGGAAAATTTAGTATATAGTCGTAGGAATTTGCTCCAAAGGCGAAACTTTTTTTTTTTTTTTTTTTTTTTTTATTTCCTGGTAGAATTCTTGTTTTTTTGTTCTACATTATGATAACGTGTAGAGTCTGTAGACCCAATGAGAAACAGAACCAGACCACCCAGCCTTAATTTCAAATCATATGACAACAATCACTAGAGAATGGTTCAATTGACACCATTATAAAATCCCATTATTCTGATATCTACATCTTAGGACCACAATCATTAAAATTTTAAAGTTCAGTTTGTTTGATTCATTAAAAAGACAAGCTTTCCAAAGTATAGTTTGTTTGAAAGTTTAACTGCTGAGGTGACATGATAATTTTTTCACCCATGAGTTTTCAAATTTATAAGTGAAATTTTGAAAAAAATTGTGAAAAATAATAAAATAGAATTCACATTTAATACTTTTTTACAAAATTTCTTTTCTTTCTTTTATTTTTTCTCACCGCATTTTTATTATATATATATATATATATATATTGTAAATAACAATCTTATTCAACGCGATATTATTCAATGCGGGCAAGGGGTGGAGAGGAACATAATTCCACCAACCACACAGTGGAAGACGGCCAATCTTTCGAGCCCGAAACCGAAGGGCCTTCCTGGCTAAGAGATCTGCAATCACATTATAAATCCTAGGAATAAAGGCAGGAATACAATGTGTAAAGTTATCCATTAAATAATGGATATCTTGGATCAGAGGGTCCACTACCATCGGGGGTTGAAGCTCGCTTTCAAGGTACCTGATTATCTATTTACAGTCAAACTCAATTAGAATTGACTCGTAACCGCATGCAAGTGCATCCAATAGTCCTGCTCTAAAAGCAAGGATTTCACCTTCTTCAGCTGAATTATAGGTCCCAGGTACTGATGAAGAACTCAAGAGCTTTCCTTCGGCATCTCGAATAATAATACCGGCACCACCCTTCTTAGTTCTTGCAACCCATGAGGTATCTACATTCACTTTCACAAAACCTCTTGGAAGAGGTTCCCAAGTCAACTGACCATTTTCTTCGTTTTCCACCCTCCTTTCTGATGTAGGTTTGGTTGTTTTTTTATTGTCCCAGAACTCTTGCATGGAGTAGACTGCCTTCTCCACCACCTCCTGGGGTTTGTCGCCCATGATTCGATCATTTCTAGCTTTCCATAACCACCACACTACAAAAGAACTAAGACTCTTCATAATTTCTTCATCATGCTTGTTTAATTTGCTAAATTCCTTCAATATAGGTAGCTATTCTTGAAGAGATCTACATTTATCATCCAAAATTCTCCGTGAGAGAGGAGAAACAAACCATACACTCTTCGCAAACTGGCAATGTAATAGTACATGAGAAGTTGTTTCTTCATCCAAGCCACATTCTCTACATAATGCATCTACCCCAATCTTCTTGGAGATTAAATTAAATGTAGTTGCAAGACATTCACCGCCTTTATATATGGAACTTACAAATTTATTTTTTTCACTCGTTTTTCTCTATCTCACCTTTAAAACAAACGTGACCCACTTTATAAAATCCCATTAATCTCAGTTTACACCTTAAGACCACAAATCGGAGGTGTGAACAGCCCACCTTAAAGGAGATCATGGCAAAGCGGCTGGTAGATGTCAACTGTCAAGTCAAACTTAGGTTTGGTTATGAGAATCCCATCATCATAAGATTTTTTAGGATGAAATTTTGTTTATTTAGGAGACATAATAGTCTTCTCGCTTCCAAAATTCATGCACTGTGCATCATCTCAAGGGTTAGTATAGTTCTTCCAGATGGCCCAGGTGCAACTGAATGATAGAAGTTTCTCCAACATTGTCGAGGATATTAAATTTTTTCTTAGTGGCCTGACTCTTTCATTTTAGAGCCCATTTCTAGGGTGGCAAACTGTGTTGCCGATGCTCTAGCTAGGAAGGCATCATCTGTGGCAAGCATGATGATTTGGCCTAATTACACTACGTGACTCCTTGATCTGTAATCAGGACGTCATTAGTCCTTCTTGCCTGTTTCAATGAAATTCTTTCACCGAAAAAAAAAAAGAATAATAAAAGTTTCTCCTCTCCTGACCCCTGATAGATCCATGTTTCATCGATTTGATTTGTTGATAAATTTTTTTTGCGACTTTTGCATTTGAATTTCAGGATTCGATTTCCAAGTGCCTCCATATGCTTTGACTTAGGACTGCATTGAAGGAAAATGTGTTGTTAAAACATTATGAAATAGCGAATTTAAATAAAAATAAAACAAACATACAAAAAGATCCATACTTTTCAGTGGAGAGGTAATGGGTTTGACCCTTGCGGACGACAAAGCTCCCTCTGATGATGTAATTGAGGTGCGCGCAAGCTGGCCCGGATGAAACACAGACAAAAAAAAAAAAAAAAAAAAAAAACTGAAAGTAACTTTTACATGTAATGTAGTAAACAATGAAGGTGTTTGGCATGTCATAATGGTAGAACGCTGTTATAAAAGCTTGTTTAGCACAAACAATGAAGGAGTTTGGCTGGTCAGAATGGTGGAACGCTATTATAATCAGGGAACGACATTTCGGATATTTCGCCCGGTTCGCTACCCAAGTCGTGGCAAAGGGATATTGCGCCGATATCTCGGCGATATTTCGCCCCCTATAGAAATTTCGCCCTAATTTTTTTTGAGTATTTTTATGCAATAATTTTGGTAAATTTGATGCCTATCCTAATCTGATGCAAATATGTGGTAAATTTGAATTATTTCCTAAAAATTATTTCATTTAAATTCTCTTACCTAGTCACATTTAATATGTTACCTTATAAAGCCTACATCATTAGGACATAATTGGAACGATTATCAAATCACTCTGAAGATTATTTTATAAGATTCATTACTAATTTAAATTGTTTCCATAAATTATTTCATGTATACACTCTTCCCTAATCACATTTGGCATGTTGACTTTGATAATTTAAATTATTTCTTAATATATATTTCCATTTAAATCTCCTGCCTAGCCACATTTAATGTGTTACCTTCTAAGGCCTAAATCATTCGGACATAGTTGAAAAGATTAACCGACGATTCTATTACAAAATATCTTCATAATTAAATTGTTTCCATAAATTATTTCATGTATATATTCTTCCCTAACCACATTTGGCATGTTGACTTTTGAGGACTAGATCACTAGAATATAGTTGGTAAGATTGCTCATTAATCTTGATGATTTTACTATAAAAAGTTTTTCTATTTATAAGTTATTCTCTGTACATTTTCTTCCGAATTACATTTAACACATTAACTTTTGAGTCTTGAATCATTGTGATAAAATTGGTAAGATTGTGATACAATTGCGAGAAATCGCCTAAAAAGTGCAAGAAATAGTATAAAAAGCATACACAAAAAAAATTTAAAAAATATTTTTTTCCGAAATATCGCGAAATATCGCGATATCTCGCGATATTTCGCGATATATCGCCAGATATCGCCGAGAAATCGGCGATATCTGGTAAATGTCGGTTTCGCCCCTGGTTTCGTTTCGCGAGCAGAAGTAGGCTCGACAAATTTCGAAATTGCAGCAAATTCACTCTTTCCATGATTATAATAACTTGTTTAGCACAAACAATGAAGGAGTTTGACTGGCTAGAATGGTGGAACATGACTATAGTAGCAATGACAGGCTTACACTTTTTCGATTTCTCAAGAAGTGCACTATGGGAAACCAATCGGTGCTGTTGAACAGGGTTTTGGTACTTTTAATAGAAAACAGAGTATCCATGCCAAGAAAAAGCATGTACATAGGGATAGACCAAAATGAGAAATAGAACTAGACCATCCATTAATATAAACTTGAAATTTAAAATTAGTGGGGGATTATTGGTACCAAATGTGAATTTCAAGTCATGTGACGACAATCACTAGAGAAGTTTGAAAAAATAAATATTTTCAAAAAATTTCGAGGCTGTTTGGTTAATTAAGAGGACCGACAAGCTGCTCAAAGTATAGCTTGTTTGAAAGTTTGTCTATTGAGGTGGTATAAAAAATTTTCTATTTCATGTCTTTTTAAAATTTTATAAAATAGGTGAAATTTTGTTAAGAAAAGTCAAAAATAATAAAGTGGGATTTGCATTTAATATTTTTTCACAGAAGGATTATTTGTTGTGCCAACAACTAACACTTATTCTATAGAGTCGACAAGAAATCATTAAAACCTGTTTATTAACTCTATGAAAATCTGGCCTTTGGATGTCGTAGAAGAACTGCTAGTCTTAACAAAAACAGTGGGAAATGTTAACATAGAAACCTTCGAGAATGAGGATGCCAGAAATTAGTTAATTAGTTTGGCGATCCAGTCCTTGTATAACTGGGGTACAAAAGAGTGGGAAACAATAACTATTGATCTCTATATATACCAATTTTAACTCTATAAATTAAAAAAAAATTTAATTTACAAGAGTCTATATGTTTCATTCAAAATAATAAAAATTGGATACATATCAATTAATTACGAAATTCTTTAACCATTGGATTAATATAATTGAATATTAGATTCCTAATCCTTATTTATGGTTGTCTCAATCTCTGGCCCCTCTCATCTTTTCCTCCAAGATATTTTCTCTCTTCTCTAGACACAAATCAATTTTCTGGCAAACCTAGACATAAATTAGTTGAGTTACTAAATGAGAAGACAATTAGGGAGTGAGGGTCCTCTACCCATACGGAGAAGAAATCTTTCTCTCCAAGTGGGCAGAGGAATTGGATTCGCAATTAGGCTTCTATCTCTTCTAATTTAGTAGGGCTTGGTCCATAGACGTAACCTACGAGTGTTGCTTCCAATCGTTCTCGTTCATCAATCACTTTCCCAAGTTCATAGTCTGCAAACTGCTCTCCATTCTCCAATTCTCCACCGTGGGAGAAGCGTAGTACATGGAAGTATCAACTGAAACGAGATGAACAAAAACTATGTGAACGATCCATTCGATTTTTCAAGAAATTCTTGTCACAACAATGGGTTAAATTTCTGTTTGTTTTTCTTTCAATATGAAACAAGAAAAAAATCAGGGGAGATTTATGCATAGATTTTGACTCCTAAGAAGGAGTTTCCAAGTTTCAACTTACAAAAAAACGAGAGATTTCCAGTGAGGGAGAAAGAGAGGGGAATGGATGTTGAAATCTTTGTTCTCTTTCATAAGAATCGTGAGTTTAAAAATTAAAAGGTCTTGATTGTAATTTAAGTATTTTGTATTTACAATTATATCTTGCATTTTTATTTACAATCGTTAGATACAATTTTTTACACGTGGCATGATCTTGGCCACTAGCAGCTGCTACAACAAATAAAAATCCGGGCTGATCTGTACTTCCCTTATTCCGAGTAGTATGTTGAGTTGGGCCAACCAGAAGGGATCTCCGGCGGCCAAAGCCAGTGCCATTCGTGATCGCCAAGATCACTAAAAGTTCAAATAAAGAATCTTTCACAATTCTCGTTTGGAAATCACATTATAAGATTTTTGTCCTAGTCTTGTTTGGCCGAATTCACTTTAGACGATTGAAATGTCTTCATACTCTAATATCTGTTGTTCCCTCTCCTCTTTCCCTTTGACATATTTTCTCTCTTCTCTAAATTTTTTAAATTTTTTTTTTTGGTAAGCTCTTTTCTAAGCACTTTGAAAGCTTCTGAAACCGAAAAAATAATTCATGCTAGACATAGATAAAGATTATTTCCTAACATGAATCAAAACATCTAGATTTATTCGAGATCGATGGCGACATAAACTTATCAAGAACATGCACAAGTCTAAAAAGTCCCATTGTTATAATGTAATCTAAAATATTTCACGAAAAAAAACTATAAAGTCGTAGACACAAATCAGTTTTTTGATCAACCTAGACATAAATTAGTTGAGTTACCAAGTGGAGAAGAGCAATTAGCAAGCCGTAGAGGGTAGAGGAATTGGATTCGCAATTAGGCTTCCATCTCATCTAATTAACTATAGTTTTTAAAATACGACTCTTCTCTTCATCCCGTCCAAATTTCTCTCAGTGAAGACTTATAATCAAGATACTTTATAGACAAATTATAAAACTCTAGACAAGTCAGAGTTTACTAAATGTAGAAAAACATTAGGGAGTTGCCTACATGGAGAAAAAAATCTTCCAAATTTACTTCCAAAAATGAAAAGGAAGACTAAAAATTTTTGGTCATGGTCAATTTTGGCCTAATTCACCCTTAGATGATAGACATGCGCTCGTATTCTAATCCTATAATTATAATTGAATATTCGGTTCCTAGTCCTTAATCATGGTTGTCTCAATCTCTCTCCCCTCTCCCCTCTCCCTAAAAACATATTTTCTTTCTTCTCTAAACACTTTGAAAGCTTCAGAAACCGAAATGTTAGGACATGATATCAATTATTTCCTAATATGAATCAAGAGATCTAAATTTATCCGAGATGGGGGCATAATTTTACAAAAAAATGCACAAGCCTAAAAACCCCACGTCTATAATGTAATCATATTTATAGAGAAATTATAAAACCGTAGACACAAATTAGTTTTCTACTAGCCGATACGTATCCATATTTGATCCAACCGATACGATACATCTCGATACGTCTCTCCATTAAATTACACTAAAATACACTAGCTAAAGCGATACAATACTCGATACAGGACAATACGTCTCTTAAAATCACATGACCGATACGATACTTGATACTGATACTTTAAACCTTGGGAGTAAGTGCTGATATTTCATAGAAAGAAAGTCATAAGAGTTATTTTATTTTATTTTAAATTAGAAAGAAAAAAAAATCAAACCCCCAAGCCCCAAGGGCAAGGTTTAAAGTATCCCACGATACCATACCATACTATATATACTAGCCGATACGTATCCATATTTGACCCAACCGATACGATACATCTCGATACGTCTCTCCATTGAATTACACTAAAATACATTAGTGAGAGCGATACAATACTCGATATAGGAAGATACGTCTCTTAAAATCAGGTGACTGATACGATATTCGATACCTAATACTTTAAACATTACCCAAGAGAGCTCTGCCCCGTGATTTATGTAACATCCATTCAATGCTGAGCACCACGGACGCACACGCACCAGCGTTTGAATAAGCTGTCTCAGTGCACGCGAGTCACGCGACCTGATAGCTTTTGTTTTCCTTAATAATTAATTATCGTTAATTGCTAATAGTCTCTTGAATCTTACGAATTTCGATTTCCTGATTGCTGCCTTCCATGAGTAGTATAAATATGGGTACCCTCAAATGGAGAAAAACTGCGAAAATCTGTAATTATGACTGCAATTCGTCAAATGGAGTCCGCTTGCTCAGCTTTTTCTTTGGAATCCACTCCGTGTTTTCTCCGCCAAAAGCTCCGGCGTAACAACGCTACCTTCTCTCCTCCTCCTGCTTCCTCTTCTTGTTTTAGATTCCGGTCATCTCGCGTCGCCGCCACCTATTCCTCGGCGGAGAAGACCAGTTCACCACCTCACCTGATTTCTTCAAAGACGACTTCGCCGGAATCGCTGTATGAGATTCTCGGTGTACCAAACGGCGCTACTTGTCGGGAGATCAAGGCGGCGTATCGGCGGTTAGCGCGTATTTATCATCCCGATGCGGTTGCGAGTGACCGGAAAGACAGTTGTGCCGTTGAGTTCATTAAGATCCACAGTAGCTATTCCACCCTCGCCGATCCTCAAAAGCGCGCTGATTACGATCGTGACCTCTTCATCCGGCAACGGCTTTATAGATCTCCGTCATCCGCCACTTCCTACGCGGCGGCGTCAGCAGCATCTTCCATGCAAGGATTTTCTCGGAATACTTGCCGGAATTGGGAGACCGATCAGTGCTGGTAGACAATTGTCTTGTTTTCCTGCCTGTTTCTCTTTTTTTTAGAGTTTAAAGAATTAAATTAATTGATATTCAAGCTGAGAAAAGTAGTAACAGAAAACGGAGTACTAAGGCCAAGCAAATTCTTCAGGGATCATTGTTTGTTAGAATAATGGTGGGATAGCAAATCATTTTTCATGAAATCTCAAAAGTGTGTTTGTTTGTTTGGTTCGGATGATTTTTCACGAAGCAGTGTTTCAAAAACTCAAAAACTCTACAAAATATGTGAAATTTTATAAAAAGAAAAATATCGAAAAGAATAAATTGGAATTCACATTTAACATTTTTCTGCAAAATTTTTTATTTTCTTTTCTTCTCCCACCAAGTACTGGTATCCGTTCTTTTTTTCTCCCTCATTCCATTATATATATTGTTTACATGTTTTTTTTTTCCATTTTCGACTCACATGGTTTACAATTTCAGTATAAACTAAATCTAATAATCCATATAAAAACCTATGGATTTAAAGGGGGTGGGGGGGGGGGGGGGGGGGGGGGAGGCCCCCCCTTTTGGGTTGGTTGGTGGTTCATCCTCGAGCAAAGCATCCTTGTTGGGGCGTTAAACCAGCGATCACTTTGCGCGCCTTATTGCCGTATTATAAATATATCCTCACCGGATTAGCATTATTATCGTCCGGGATGCTATTGGGTGATACGGGCATGACCGTCTCTGAAAGATGGGCGAAGTCATGAGTGATTTACAACCTTTTCTTTCTACCGAGGACCCCGCATTGACGAATCTCCACAACAACTCTTCTTTTTTTAATTAGAACTTATCTTGCTCTTGTTGCTACTGTGATATTACTGATGAGTAAGACCCTTTTTTTTCCCACCCCACCGGTATGCGGGGAAACAAGGGGATGGGACACAACCTAATAGAAAACAGAGTCCTAAAGCCAAACAAATCCTCATAAAAAATGGAAATTAAAAATATAAAAAAAACACTACACTCAAAGAGATTTTTTTTTTCTCTCATGTTTTTTGCCATCTTTTTCTCTTCTTTTTTGTTTTTCTTCTTGTATGTGTCCAATCACGGGTGATCCAATTCAACGTTGGAGGTGAATGTGGCTGCGCCATGCATATTGTTGATGGTTTTACTGAATCTTTGCTATTGTGCAATCCCTAACATGGTGCAGTAGGTGATGCGACTATATAAAAAAAACATGTTCAGATATTACACATGTCGTCGGCAAGGGTTGAATTCACTACCTTTCTACTGAAAAATGAGGTTCTTAACTATTCCATTAATCCTTCATTGACTTAAATTTCTTTTGTATTATAATTAGGTTGTCTATGTTGATCCCAAAAAAGGAAGATAAAAAATCAGGCTGTCTATGAACCCGTCAAGAGCTTTAATGTTTTGGTTTAGTAGCGATTCATTGGCTGAACCGATTTGGACTAGCAGTTAGGTATTTTGTCCATAACACATACGAACTCCCATATGAATGGAGTGGCCAACCTGAATTTTTAAAATTAAGGAACAAGCTAGGTTTTACCTGCTCCATCCTCAACATTTGTTCTGCTAATAAAGATGAAAACACGTTCTTTTACTACAAAATCTCTACCTCTTTTTTTTTGGGCAAGAATGCATTGATTGAGAAGAAGGGCAAGAAGAACAAGGAAGCTTCAAAATAGCATAAATTGTGAAGTTACCAGGTGGTAATAGATCCCCCTTTGCCAATGGAGGAGTCGTAGGATGGTTAAGAACCTGACTTCTCAGTGGAGAAGTAATATCCATATCCCTAAATATAAAAAGCGCCTGTATACAATAAAACAAGGCCCTCCTAACTAAAGAATCAGTTATAGAATCACATTTTTATATTCAATTAAAAATATGATACTAAATTACTAATCACCATGTTAACAACATATTGAGAAGGAAAGGAGTTTTGATCATCGATGCATATGTGCATGGCTTGGCCTATAGGTAGAGACTATAGTATTTATTTGAGTTGTTTCTGCTAGAGACTAATTTTTCGTCATCCATGATGTAAAGGAAATTTTCGTCACTCATGACATAAGTTTTGGTAGATATTCTAAATCTTCTTCTTAGTAATAGAAGTAATTATGGAATTATAAAAATAGTGATGTGAGTGAAAAGTAACTTCTCTGAAAAGAAAAAATTATATAATTAGATTTTTGGAAGAAAAAAAATACACTGAAAGAACCATGCAGGAAAACAAGCACAAAAAATATATATATATGAAAGAAACATATGCAGGAAAACAAGCATATTAATACATCCAAATGCAAAATCTACTCTATGATCAAGACAGTTTAACTAATCCCTGTATCTTTGTTGATTCATATCTAGAATTTTAAATTAATTTGAATGTCAATTCTAATGTTGGGTGTTCTTTAAAATCGGATATTCAAATGGAAATTTTATATTATTATTATTATTATTTGTGTAAGTGTGTTGGAGGTGCTCTTTCTTTGGTTGTCTCTTCCTCTCTTACGTAATGGTAGAAGGTCTTATGCATTGATTAATAGTTTCGTGAAACAATTT
Organism: Hakea prostrata; assembly: GCF_041222555.1. Lineage (NCBI taxonomy): Eukaryota > Viridiplantae > Streptophyta > Magnoliopsida > Proteales > Proteaceae > Hakea > Hakea prostrata. The sequence continues at coordinate 11,072,662 of NC_142604.1, read as the reverse complement.
AAAATAATTTTACGCTTTGAATCCTCTACCTATTTAGAGATATATATTCTAATCAATATGATTAGATTTTTGATACGTGTTTAATTTCGAAGCAATATCATCTTTTTTTTTGTTTCTTTTTCAGTAATATTAGCTAAGATAGTAATTTATAGTCTAAAGTTCTATTTTAACTAATTAACTCAAAAAAATATTGAACATCTGTCAAGAATCTCAATCATGTAGATTGGAAAGCTTCTTCTATATGTAAGAAGAGGATTTGGACTCATAATTTTATCTTCCCTGCCATGATTTATCATGGGCTGAGTTATTCAGTGTGGCCTTTAGATTCTCTCGAAAATCGAGTTTAATTGGGCCACAAAAATAACTAATGAGGCCTAATTGCACCTCCATTTTGGACCTAAGTCCAAACGATATGATAATAAGCTCATATTTGTTTTTTCGTCCAAAAGCATAATTATATAAATCTCTCGAGGTGAAAATTCCTAGAGGCATTGAAAGAACTGTCTGTTGAACATGAAATACAAGAGACAATTCCACCAAATTCTAAAGAGATTAAAAGTTCTAACCACGAGCAATAAAATCTGCATAAGTATTGTTCGACCTACTAGTAAAAATTAAAAAAACACATACTCAAAATGAATCTTAAGGTTCATAATCTCATTTTTCTTTAAGAACATGTATTTCATTCAACCAGTCCTCATTTCAAGCCAAGTTAGGAGTTTTGGAACTTGTTACACTATCTTGCAGGTTCTAAGTTTCTAACCTCCAAAAGAAACTGAGCTTAGTTTAACCCCAAAAAGAAAAAGAGAGAACTTTTTGCTGGGGTTTGATACTTGTGTAATAATTCATATTTCGATAGCAGACAATGTTTCTGCCAATCTATTAGCTAGAGGTGCTCGTTATTTGGGTATTTCTAAAGTTTGGTGGATGCAGCCACCACGAGGTCTTGATCCTTTATACTCTATTCCTACAAGGAGGATTTCCCCAGACTTGTTTCTCTGAATGATTTTTTTTTGTCTGTGTTTGGCCAAAAAAAAAAAAAAAAGAAACTGGGCTTAAAACTAGCCTTGCCCATTGTGGCCAATGCCTATTTAATGGAAAAGGATAAATAGAAAATGGATCCCGGAATTCAGAAATATGTGAAAGAAAAGGCAACAGCTGGGTTTGCAGGGATCAGATATGAACAAAGTAGTCGCTGCTTTGCTTCTGTTCCTTTTAATATATGGCTGGATTTGTGTATTCACAACATGAAGATCAAATCGAGATTAAACAAAAATTGTCTTGATCGTGAGATGCACTTCAAAAGTTTCTAACATGGCTACAACTGATTAAAGTCAATAATCTATTATCTCTTCATCTACCCAGAAATTAGCAATACCTAACTGTTAATCTGAAAACCCTTTTAACATTATACTTCTCTGCTCTTATTCTGTGTAATTCACCTTTTTAATTAAACGAGACCAGATTAAACTACAACCCATGTTGAATAGAGAAACCCCATTTTCTTTCCCATTCAAGCTTCACTTGTTCCCTCTTCTTATGTTTCTTAGGGGTTTTCTTTTTTATTGTTGAGTGAAGGTAAGCTTGAGGATTCATGCGAACATAAGGTAGCCATAACATAACTACCCATTGATCCCTTGATTTACATAGTGACAGCCAGAATGGCCAGAAGTGCAAATGATTGTTAGGGCAAATGGGAAGTGAGAAGGTAAACCTGATTAGGCCATTAGAAGGGTGTTAGGTAGTAATGGTTGGTAACTTGTGATTTGTTTATTTGCTAATAAAGTTGTTATTACAGCGTAATTGTCTAATATTATCTTCATGTAATTGTCTTATTTTTTCACCATCGCTGTCTCTCTTTCTTTTCTCTTTCGGTAGATAACCTCTTTCTCATCTTTCTTCTTCTTCTTCTACATCTAATTCTTCACTCAATTACAATTAATTACCTACCAGGAATTTTTTCTGTATTTATAGTATCATTTTTTGTGTTCAGTCCTATTTCCAGTCATTCTTTGATATCACCTGTTTGGGATATCTTTGAAGGTCAAAGACAACAACATAACCAATCTTCCATATCTTTACTCCTTTCTCCTTCCTCTTCTTCTTCTTTTTTCTTTTTTTGGGTAACGCTGAAGAAAATCCTCATGCATTCCAATCATAGTCAGTCTTCTCCCCTTTAAAACCATGGGTTTTGAAGTCGCCTTCTAATAAACCCTGAAAGAACTCCATGACTTTAAAAACTGCTTTCTCTTAGGTGACGAAGGTGAGGAAGAAGAAGAAGAAGAAGAAGGAAAGAGAGTAAGAGAGTAAGAGTGACCATGAGAAAATCCTTTGACGGTGTGATAACTTGAGAAGAAAGAGGAGAGAAGGTAAGGGAGAAATTTGAGGAGAATCTTCAGTTTTTTTTTCTTTTTGTTTCCCTAATATAAGCTTTAATACTGACCATTAGATTTTATAAAGCCAAGTAATACAAGTCTTATAGCTAATTGAAGGGTGGGGTTGCCATAGGAGAAGGCGAGAAGAGGGGAGAGGAAAACACGCTTGACCACTCAAAACTTCATCGGCTCTCACCCACCACCCATGGACCCAACCCACTACTCTACTCCTCTGACTTAGGCAGTACCAACCACCTAAAAACAACTATACAGCCACCACCACCGCCACCGCCATTACTTTCTTGAGTTTGGAAACTGGAAAGACATCAAATTTTGGGCTTTGTGGAGACCCCTCTAGTGTTTTCCTCAATCTCTTAAGCACAATTCATCAATTCTCCTATTTCTCTCGTCTCTCAGGGGAAAAGGAGAAGAGGGAGAAGAAGTATCTAGGTATATATATAGACACCACGATTCATCAACAAGAGAGGGAGGGAGACACCCATCTCTCCTCTCTTTCTTGTCTTCCTCTTCTCTCCTTTGAAGGGTTATGGATTTCTTCATTGATTAGTTGTTCATATTCTTCATTTCTTTTAATGTGAGTTCTCTTCGTATTTCTTTGTCCTTGGGAAGTTGGGAGGGGTGCCACAACCTTTTTAGTATTGATTTAATCTTCAATCACCTTGGGGGCTTGGTTTGTGTCCGTTGCAGCCATGGCTGACATCGTGAAGCAAATCCTATCAAGGCCGATCCAATTGGCAGACCAGGTGTCCAAGATTGGTTCTGCGAATGACATCTATTCCTTCAAGCAAGAATGTATGGATCTTAAATCCAAGACAGAGAAACTTGCGGCCCTCCTCCGCCAGGTTGCTCGTGCTAGCAACGACCTCTATGAACGCCCAACTCGTCGCATCATCGATGACACAGAGCAGGTCCTAGAAAAGGCCCTCGCCCTCGTCTTCAAATGTCGCGGCAATGGCCTCATGAAACGTGTCTTTACCATCATCCCTGCTAATGCCTTCAAGAAGATGGGATCCCAATTAGAAAATTCCATTGGTGATGTCTCTTGGCTCCTCCGTGTCTCTGCATCTGCAGGTGACCGTGACGATGAGTACCTTGGCCTTCCTCCTATCGCTGCCAATGAACCCATCCTCTGTCTCATCTGGGAACAAATAGCCACCCTCCACACAGGATCTCTAGATGATAGGTCTGATGCAGCTGCTTCCCTTGTCTCTCTTGCCCGAGATAACGATCGATATGGTAAGCTCATAATCGAGGAAGGAGGGGTGGTACCTCTCTTGAAGTTGGTGAAAGAGGGAAAACCAGAAGGCCAAGAGAATGCTGCCCGTGCCATTGGCCTCCTCTGTCGTGACCCAGAAAGCGTGGAGCATATGATGCATGTTGGTGTGTGCTCAGTATTTGCAAAAATCCTCAAAGATGGCACCATGAAGGTTCAGGCCATGGTGGCTTGGGCGGTGTCTGAGCTCGCCGCCCATCATCCTAAATGCCAGGACCTCTTCGCCCAGAATAATATAATTCGGCTACTTGTTAGCCACCTTGCTTTCGAGACCATTCAAGAACACAGTAAATATGTCGTGGCCAGTAACAAAGGTTCCTTGTCCATTCATTCTGTTTTAATGGCTAGTAATGAACCCAATCCCAACAATGCCAATGGCAATTCCAACGTCAATAGTCCCCAACACAATGAAGAAGAGACTCAAGTAGCTCATCCAATGGGTCACCAACAGCCTAATCAAATGCATAATGTGGTCACAAACACAATGGCTACAAGAAATATATCAACGCCAGCCCTACCGCCAGGGGGCAACACTAACAACAACAAAAACTCAAAACAAGATCACCATTATCCTCAGAATAACCTTCGCCATGTCTCTCTAGGCAGGGGTAGCATAAGAGGTAGGGAATTTGAAGACCCAGCCACCAAGGCCAATATGAAGGCCATGGCAGCAAAAGCCCTTTGGCATCTTGCCAAGGGAAATTCTGCCATTTGTAGGAGCATCACTGAGTCCAGAGCACTTCTCTGCTTTGCAGTCCTCTTGGATAAAGGCCCTGATGAGGTCCAATACAATTCAGCTATGGCATTGATGGAGATTACTGCTGTCAGCGAGCATGATGCCGACCTTAGACGGTCTGCATTCAAGCCTAATTCCCCTGCTGCTAGGGCTGTTTTCGAGCAGTTGCTACATATCTTGGAGAAGGCTGACTCAGACCTCCTCATACCCTGTGTTAAGGCCATGGGCAACTTGGCGAGGACTTTCAGAGCCACAGAGACAAGGATAATCGGGCCACTGGTAGTATTGCTTGATGATAGAGAAGGTGAGATCTCTAGGGAGGCTGCCATTGCCCTCACCAAGTTTGCAGGCAATGATAATTACCTACACGTTAATCACTCCAAGGCCATAATCCAAGAAGGAGGAGCAAAGCATCTAATTCAGCTTGTCTATTTTAGTGAACAGATTGTGCAAATACCGGCATTGGTTCTGTTATGCTACATTGCATTGCATGTCCCCGATAGCGAGGAACTTGCACAAGCAGAGGTTCTTACAGCACTCGAATGGGCTTCAAAGCAGGGATACATGATGCAAGATCCCATTGTTGACTCATTATTGCCAGAAGCCAAAGGTAGGCTAGAACTCTACCAATCCAGAGGTTCGAGGGGATTCCATTGATTCAATGTTGAGGGGATATATAAATGTAATTATTTTTGTCACTTCTCACTCAGTGTACATACATTTAGGTTTCCGGGTTGTTAAAAAGAAACCCAATTTCCTGCATTGGATATGGCTACTCAAACGCGAGAAAAAAAAAGAAGAGTTTTTTACATGTGGGTCTCTTTAGTGGACCATAAACTAATGTTAGGTCTTCTTAATTCAATATATTACGTGTGGGTCCTAAATAGACAAGCATTGTTAGCCCCCGTTAAGTATATTCAAATTTCAAACATGAAAGGATCAAAGTGCTTTTCAGGTTATTTAATATATTGTGTTAATATATGGTTTTAAAAAGAGATAATTGATCATTAAACATTAATTATATAGTTAAAATATATATATATATAATATTTTTTTTTTTTTTTTTTTTTTTTTTTTTTTTTTTTTTTCCCCAAAAAAAAAGGGGAAATATAATAACACATGCATAATAATATATATATATCCAAAAAAAAAAGGGGGGAAATTATAATAACACAATGCATTAAATAATTTGAAGAGCATTATGGTCCTTCCACATTTGAAATTTGAGTATACTTAACGGCAACTAATGGTGTTAGTCTGGTTAGGACACACACGTAATATATTGCACTAAAAGAACCCAACAATAGTTTGTGGTCCACTAAAAGGACCAACACTTAAAAAAGTAAAAAAAAAAAAAACTTTTATTTTCTTCAATTTTATTTTCTCAATTCCATGTTAGCGAAAACAAATAATTAATTACAATCTTAACCCTGAATGAAATTCTTAGTAAAATTAGTGATTCAAGTTAAAAGGGAAGGCTTTTTTTCCCCTTCCTTTCTGTAACACATTTCATTTTATTCAAATGGCAAAACTGAGGCCGGTCCATTACAAAGGTCCAGTAGCTAGGTAGCGGAAGTACACCAAATAGTCACACTCGTCAAGGACCAAGCTTTCCTTGCTAGAAATAAGCTACATAGTTGATTTTCCTAGAGATATGGGTTACCTTACACTCCACAAATTGAGCTTTAAGGTAAAAGATATCAACAACTATAGGGGCAATCTCAACCGGAGGAAGATAAGTATTAGACACGATTGCTTTCACTACTTGTGCATTGTCAAACTCCACCACTACTTTGTCAATCTCAACTAGGAAGTTATTTTGTTTCACTATAGATATTGAGTAATTTAAATTTTTCTGATGCACACTGTATTTTCTATTTGGTGATTTTTCAAGCTTGACTTCGGCAATCTTGACATTGGCGTTTTCAAATGACCAACACATCTTAGTAAAGAAGTCACGGGTTTAACTCTCTGTAATGGTATATGTAATACCCCTTACCTGCTAATATAAAGCTACCACTTTCAAGAGGGGGGGGGGGGGGAAGGGTATTGACCTTTCCATGTGGCTTACTAGCTTCTCTTTTGTGGGGGCTCTTTGAAGCATCCGGCCCAAGCCTTCCAAGAAACAAACTACCTGATATGTAAAGGATATGAACCCAGCCAGAATGGGCTAGTTACAGCACCCAATACCCACACCCATGGATCTCATAGTTCCTGGCCCATTTCTACCCTATTAGGATATGTGAGATTCTCATTGGAATGAAAGGCAAAGGACTCTTAGGTTCATATAATAAACTTATCCATAAAAGAATCTTTGGAATCTCTCCAAGACTACAACCATAACAACTGCCACCACCACTCCGTTGGCTTTAAAATCTCCTCCACCCAATTTATAATCCAACAAATCCTACTTCCTTTCTCTCCCTTTTCTTCTCATTTCTATCATCTCTTCATTCCCATCTCTTGTTTTTCTTCACCAAAACCATGGCAGCTGCGATCACTGCCTCAGTCTCTCTTCCATCCTCCAATTCTTCTTCTGTTTCCACTAGAACCTGTATTACTCCGTTGGAAAGAATCAGCTTCAACAAGGTAAAACGATCAAAACCATCTTCCCTTTTCTTAGTTGGGTTATTTTATTATTGGGGATTTATGATGTGATGTGGGTTTCGGTTCTGCAGAGCTGCTTATACTCCAAGAATGTCTCTGTTAGTAGGAAAGTAAGTCTTGTCAGAGCCCAGGTAACCACAGAAGCCCCTGGTAAGGAAGAGAAGGTCTCCAAGAAGAATGAGGAAGGCGTTGTGGTTAACAAATTCAAGCCCAAGACCCCTTACATTAGCAAATGCCTTCTTAACACCAAGATTACCGCTGACGATGCTCCGGGGGAAACTTGGCATATGGTCTTCAGCACTGAGGGTATGGCGTCTTCTTAATGTCTGATCGTTATCCTTTTTTCTCAAGTTGATGCAATGGTTGAATTTTGAAACCCTTTCTCCTGTGCTGTTGTTCTTTTCCGCCATTATTCATCGTTTGGATTGTTTGCTGGATGATTTCAGGGGAGATCCCGTACAGAGAAGGGCAATCTATTGGGGTTATTGCAGATGGTATTGATAAGAATGGGAAACCCCACAAATTGAGGTTGTACTCAATTGCTAGCAGTGCCCTTGGGGACTTGGGAGACTCCAAGACCGTATGCTTCTTTCCAGAATTTTTGTGCATTTAATCTTCACAACTCTCTTATAGTTCATAGAATTATGGTTAAAACTCATGAAAATGAGCTGAGTATTAAAGCTCACCAATCTTCTTGTCTAGTTCCTAGCTCCGTATAGTTGTAGTTTCCCCTCATTTGAATTTAATTCTCGTGATCCTTTTCTACAGGTTTCTCTGTGTGTGAAGAGGCTTGTTTACACAAATGATCAAGGGGAAATAGTCAAAGGAGTCTGCTCGAACTTCCTTTGTAAGAAATATTTGTTATCCCTTAACAGGTTATTTAAATAATCTGGTTTGTTTTTCTTCTTCTTTTCTTCTTGTTGCTTGATCCTAGTAAGACAAATCATTTGACTATTAGGTGACTTGAAACCTGGAGCTGATGTAACACTAACCGGACCTATTGGGAAAGAGATGCTTATGCCCAAAGATCCAAATGCCACCGTTATCATGGTAGGCTGTTACCACTGTTATTTAACTGCAATTCTCTTGTATGATTTTGCTTTGATTGTTTTATGTGATGGATTCATATATTGCAGCTTGCCACTGGTACTGGAATTGCTCCTTTCAGGGCATTCTTATGGAAAATGTTCTTTGAGAAACATGAAGACTACAAGGTATATTGGGATATTCTTAGTGATGCATCATAGTTGAACTTGCAGACTCTGCTTTTAATTGATCCTATGCAACAAAATGATAACAATGGAGAAAATAGGTCAAGAGATAGTTTCCTGCAAGACCATTTTGGCTTTAGTTGCGGGATCAGGGTTGGTTGTGCAAGGATACCTACAGAGATGGCTTAGTAATTGATGCTTGGTATTTTGTGCCGATAGCTAGCTTTATAGCCTTGCTATGATATCACTTCTGCATTCCATCAATTAGTTATTACCATTTAAGTGAGACACTCTGTAACATGGTTGGCAGTTCAATGGTTTGGCATGGCTCTTCTTGGGTGTTCCGACGAGTAGTTCATTGCTTTACAAAGAGGTGAGCTGGATTGAATGTGAAATCACATGCCCTTCAAGTTTTTGTTACACATTTCCTAGTTCAATTCTTCCAGTTTGTTGATGTTTGTCATGAAACCTGTGTAATTGTTGTATGTAACAGGAATTTGGGAAGATGAAGGAGAAAGCACCAGAAAATTTTAGGGTTGACTATGCTATAAGTAGAGAGCAAACGAATGAGAACGGTGAGAAGATGTACATCCAAACACGAATGGCCCAATATGCCGAAGAACTATGGGAATTGCTCAAGAAAGACAACACCTTTGTCTACATGTGTGGGTTGAAGGGAATGGAGAAGGGAATTGATGACATAATGTTGTCTTTGGCTGCTAAAGATGGTGAGGGTCAAATGCTTGATATATGTATAGAAGATTGATATATTTCATCCCTTAGACTCCTGACTCTTGAGCTGATACACTTGCAGGTATTGATTGGATGGAATACAAAAGGAGCTTGAAGAAGGCAGAGCAGTGGAATGTGGAAGTCTATTGATGCTTCTTCTGTATAAGAGTGTTCTTGGCAAAAAAGAAAAAAGAAAACCCACCCTTCGCAGTTTCTTCGTTGGAATGTAGATATGTACTTTTTTCAACTTCTGTTAATTTTGCTGTATTATTGGCGTCTGGAGAAATTTTGCCCAAGGAGCAATCATGGATCACAGAGTGTAGAGTGAACCAACTTCAACCTTCTGTAAGCATTCTGAACTTGTGTTAATTATTAATCCCATTTATGCAACATGGAAGCCCAAATTTTATTTTGATGTCCACATGGCTTCATTGAAACTAGTATATAGCTTCCTACCTTGATATGGTCCAATGTAAGAGTGTCATATTTGAGACTAACCTGTATGGGGTAGGGTTGGGAATTTTATCAAACCATCCATTTCCCTCAAGAACACATGTTCATCATCACATCCAAAGGTTCAGATTAAATTAAAATAAATTAAATTAAATCTTCTAAATCTTACCTCAACCTTTGGATGTGACTGATGAAAATGAGTCTCTTTCATCATAGAGAATTGAATGTCTATGGACTTGATAAAAATCTGTATGGGTTGGGGGTTGAAAAACCCATCAATTTCGAGCCACTTTGTTCCAACCAATTACTGGTTCATTAACCTGAACCATGTAGCCAATCTCATTTAGTTGGGACACGTAATATATTGTATTAAGGGGATCTAATATTAGTTTATGGTCAACTAAAGAGATCTACACGTAAAAAACTCGTTGTAAACCATAGAACTTGCGCGCACCACGACTACATCCTCAAGGGAGCTTTTTAGATAATTAATATAGAAAGGGGTTCACCCTTGGCCCATGTGGAAGCGTTGGTCTTTTGCCAACTAAGCCACCCCTCGGGATTAGCTTTTTATGTTTTCATGTGTGATATTTCTTGTGTTCTTCTCAAAGACATTTGAATTTGTTTTACACTTTAAAGAGGTTTGAGAGGCAAGATCCATGATCCATATAGTAATAAATTTGTGGACTATAATGGTTTGATAATAATTTCAAAATCGATTCAATCCTAATCCAAACTACTAGCTTGAGTCTAACCCAACCCAAACCCAAACCATAAAACCAAAATTTTATATTTGAACTTGGTACTTGTAACCCAAAACCACCCAGATTGAACCATTGACATCACTAATCCAATGAAACCTTGTGTAAAGGAAATAGGGGAGATAGTTCAAATATTTATAGATTTAACTAAGAAAATGCCAGAGCCTTCACCACCCCAAACTAATCAATCTTTACCTGGGACTAGAGGGAGCTTCAAAAGAGATATTGCTTTGAGGCTTTCTTCTATGAATAGAGAAGTCATAATATGCCACTTCCACCTTCCAGTATTCTCCTCTACGATCTTTGATACCCATCGGATGCGTCTAAAAATTGTTCAACTTTCGAGTACCTGCAAAACGGACGTCAAATGTGGGCCAATTCTTTGGTCAAGAAGCCACCTCCGATGGTTAAATCAATGAGAACACCACCAAAGAGCTTTGGCCAGTTGCAGAGCTTAATTGGAATATTTAACGGAGGAAAACGATTCAGTTACATTCCTTTGTGTTGTTCTTCAATCTTTATAGGGTTTACCTTTTATTTCCGACCATTGGATTAGTTCACAAATCTTACTTGTGGCCGTCTAATCACCATAGACAATAATTTTACCTTCCTTTCATGCAAAGTCTCACACAAATATAACAAGATAAACAAAAATTACAGCAATTTATATTTAACAAAAAACGTAAAGTAACAACAATTAATTAAATGTAATGTGATTAGTTATTCATCACCTTCCAACTAGATTCCTTTCTCCAAAGATCAATATTTCATTCCCACAAGAAGATAACAAAATGATATTTTACCCTAATCATGCAAGAGGATTAACAAAATAAAATAGAAATTTATTTGGTTTAGAAAAATATCTTAAAATATTCTCTTAAAAACCCAAACAGAAAATTAGATTTTAACTCGCCTTTTTAATCTAAATCGACTAAAAGTTATAATTTCACCATCGATTCGAAGTTGAAACGAAACGAAACTTTGGGGGAAGCTAATTAGTAACAAAGAGATCATAAGGGTGTCCTCAATTTGATTCAATTTAACCTAGATCAAAATGCCCCAAATTGGCTCTCCTAAATCATCAATGAGTGACCCGGAGAGTCAAAATGCATCAATCTTAGCAAGGGATTGCACCATTAACTCTTATACTAGAAAGGAAAATTAAAAACAATAAAATAATGGTAACAATAAACCTAACATGCTCCCACAACCACAAATCCACAAATAAAGAGAAGAGAGTTGTCCACAAAATTGTATCTAAGAGAAGGATTAAATAAATCTCACACTTCCTAATGTTTTCGTGAAGATTTGAATCACAAAACACCTTCGGAAGGATGGGAATCGCTCTTCTTCTTGGTTTCTCCTCTTCCCGCAGCGTTAAACTCATTTTTGAATAAAGAAATGCGGTTATTGGTGAGTTAAAACATAAAATATGGCTTAAAAACCCGAAATTTCGTTTTTGCCTCCTAAACAAAAAATGGGGTGGGGTTGGTTCACCCAACCGGTCCAACCAACTGGTCCATGGTTGGACCCCCAAACGAACTCCGAATTCGATGATTTTTGGCTTGTTGGAAAGGTCTTTCAACGATCTTCGATTTGATACCTTATTCGTGTCAATTGGATTATTCATTGTCGATCTACTGAAGTGCTAAAATCACTTTTTAACATTGTCGTGATTAATCTTCTCTCTTCTTTTAAACTCCATGAGAGTTATCAAATCATCACTAAGTTTATCCACAATCATTTGGTCCTCTTTCAAACCTTCGGGCTCGACTCGAATGGTCCACAATTGTTGCCAACTCGAGGCCCGAGTTCGCAGTCCTGAAATCATAGGTTAACGGGTTAGAAATCCGGGGGATTTCACAACTACTATCCTTTCCGTAGAGATATTGAAGTCGAGTGACCCGTGATAATGGTGGATAGGATACTATGAGCATCATGCAGGCCCACTGTTATCATAGTGTGGTAGGGTTGTATGTGTTAGGATTGGGCTCATGGGCGTCCAACAAATGGCTTAAGTGATCGTGAGGAGACATGAGAGGCATCCGCCCTAACACATATGGATGACCGCAGGGTTAAGGAACGGGGTCCAATAGATGCATCCCGTTGAGGAAAATAATTCGGATCACATGTGGTACGTAACCGTATGATAAGGAATGGGATCTAATAGATGTCTCTCATTGAGGATACCATTCCTATGTGGGAACGATATCGGTCCAATAGATGTCGCCCGTTGGATATCTAGACCACATGATATACAAGATCTAGTAGATTTTGCATTTGGCTAGATTTTATCCTTGACAAGTGCCAAAAACCCAGACCAATTGTATTCTGAGAGAGTGGTGACCTAATCTCCATCCACAATATGATGTGACTTGACCCAATTGCAGCAGAGAATCCCAATAGATGTATATTGTTAAGGGAAGAGTGACTCAGACCACCCAGAGGAGTCTGGTGTTGTAACTTAATGCGTGTCTACCTTAGAGACTACATAGTTAGAGTTTAGTATCATATTCACATATTCATACATTAAATTATTATTTACATAAATACCCATGTATTTGTTGGTTTGGGTGTGTGTGTGATAAATACATGATATATGGCTTTGTTGATTTCACTGAGTTTTGTGGAACTCATCCTTTGTATATATTTCATTTTCTTTAGACTCAGTTGCAGGTTGTGATGGGACCGGCGAGTTAGGACATTGAGGTGCATGATGGGATGTGTACTTGTGCAAATTGTGCTTATAGAGTCCAACCATTTTGAGGCTTAGAGACTCTTTTACATGGGTTGGGTTTAGTTTGTATTCTCTTTTTCCGTTGTTAGAGCATCATTTGACTTTTAAATTTCTATTGTAATAACTTATGTCTTCCTTTTTCTTTTAACTATGATTTTGACTTTGACTTATTTTAAGGGTGACTATAATAACCTTAGATTCACTTTCTTTTATATTCTTGCTCTTGGATTATGTTATATAATATTTTTGTTATAGATTGGTTGCGAATCGAGATCCTACGAAGAGCATCACCCCCACAGGTATTCGGGTGTGTCCAGAACCGGCTGCGTGGGGGTGTGATAGAGGTGATTGAACCGACCGTGGTTGGACTCGGTTGGTTATTATTTTTACTTATCACCGTCTTATCTGAGAACCCACTGGTATTTGTTAAGGGAGTTTATAACTTTTTGTGGATGGCAACCAAGCATCCTCCCAAATACCTATCATTTCCATTGTGCTAGTCTTCCAAATCAAACCCTTCTTAATTACCTCCCCCACCAACAAGATGCTTCTCCAGCCCCACGAGAGGTAGTTCCCTACCGAAGCATAAAGGATATCAATTCGAGGATAACAAATTGCCTTCATGATTTGACTCCAGGGGGTAAGAGACTCTACAAATAAATGCCACGTCGGTTTTGCTAATATAGAACAATTGTGAGGAGAGGGGTCTCTCAAACCGATACTTCCATGGTCCTTTGGTAAGGATATTTTTATCCTATGAGAACCAATGTATTTCATTTTTATCACTGTCTCCACCCCAAAAGAATCTCCTTGTGGCCTTTTTAATCTTGTTGTGGGATGCCTCTGGTAGCTTTAAATGAGTCATCACATAATTGCTTGTAAGTAAATTGACAACCTTCAATAGCACCTCTTTTCCTGTGTAGGTCTTATTCGACTTTGCACATCTATGTATCTTCATCGTAATCTTATGACTAAGCTCATGAAATAAATCAACCTTACTCACCCTAAAACATGAATCCTTAGATACTTGGTCGAGCTCTTGTTATAGAGTTTGGATCATCTCTTCCTCGATGATTGTTGACCACGAATTGGGGGGGGGGAGGACCCACAAGGTTAGGTGATGGGGAATATTTTTGTAGTGCTCTATTATTTTTTACTTGTGGGCCCCACACAATTTGTGGTTGTAATGCCGTCAAGGGAGATGATCCACACTCCTTGTTATAGGATGTCTTCAATATTTTGCTCACCCATCTCTTGAAAAGCCCTTGACACATTTGGACTAAAGATCAAACATGATTTAGAAAAATTAACCTATGTTCTAGACCCGAGAGTCCGAGACAAAAAGTTTGCAAACACTCCTTTAGGTTAAATATCTTGTTAGGCTTCACCTCTGAGAAAAGGATTGTATCATTTGCAAATGAGATTTAAGAATTGACCTATTTTTAATCCTAATCCCTCTTCTCTTTCTAGCATCTTCTGTTCTTTTCGGATAAATTGTCAAATCTTGTGCATGCAAAATGAATAAAGTTGGGAAGATTGGGTCACCCTGGCGTATTCCCCTTGAAGGAATGATCTGACTCTACTCTGCCTCATTCACCATCACCGAATAGGAAATAGTGGATACATGCTCCATTACCAATTCGATGAATCTTGCATGGTCACCAAACCTCTCCAAGATTTTTCCAAGATACACCCATTCCACTTGATTATAAATGCGCTTCATGTCGGATTTTATTGCCATCAAACCAATGTTCCCTTTAATCTGGTGCTTGATATAATGGAAGACCTCATGTGAAAATAATCCCATTGTCCAAGATGAGCATCAAAGCCGCACAAATCCTCTCCCTCCAACCGCCTATCCTCCCATCTCCTATCCCCCTTCATATCTAGGCTTCCCCATTTACCACTGCAGTAAGGGTGTCAATTGCATACCAAAACCATTTAATTGTACCGAACCATGCCGTCTAAAATAACACAGTTCAAAATTCAATATGGTACGTGCCGAAATTGAATTTCTTGGTCAAGATGATTCTGGTTTTAGGTACTTATACCGTCGGTATATACCGTTGTACCGAATTGATACCGTAACAAATTAAGGGATATAAATGTAATTTTACACTTAAAATACTTTACCTTTACCCTATCCTTAATTAGATTTACTTGCTTTGTCCTTCACTTATCTTCTTAGATTTATTTGCTTTGTCTCTATTTATATTAGATTTTAGGGATAATTACTGTTGCCCCCTTGTACTTTGATTTTATTACTAATAAAACCCTGTTCTTTATGAAATTACTGTTGCCCCCTTCCTTGTAACGGTGTTAAGTAGCCGTTAAGTTTGAATATGTAATGTCTAACTTGCCCTTCATTAAAATTAAGAAATCAAAAGACAATGATACCCCATTTATAAAAACCAAATTAAATGTCAATTTTACCCTAAACTTCATTTATTTTGAATTAATGAAATGGACAAAATCCAAATCCAATTTGGTTTCCCACCTTAACTAAACTTCATTTATTTTGAATTAAAGAAATAGGCAAAATCCAAATCCGATTTGGTTTCCCGCCTTCACTAAACTTCATTTATTTTTAATTAAAAAAATGAGCAAAATCCAAATCAAATTTGGTTTCCCACTTCACTAAACTTCATTTATTTTGAAAATATTTTAGGTGATATTCGCGCTCCAATTTGAGTTGAATTCGATTTTCCTTCTTCTTTGGTTTTTATTTGAGTTCTATTCAATCATTTTTTCTTTATTTAGTGGTTTCTTTTTTAGAATAAAACGGATTATAGTTACTTTTTTCTCCACAATTAATTAAGGGTACTACTGTAACTTGACAAAAGGGTAAATAAATAAAGAGATAAATATAAGGGTATTTTGGGGTTTTTGAGAAAATATAAAGATGCCACATCATCAAAAAACTAACGGAACTTAATGGTAAGGGGGCAATAGAAATTATAGACAAAGTTAAAGGTTGGATTTGTAATTTTGAAGTCCTGTCACTTGATCGTCTTAAAATCAAAGTAAAGGGGGGCAATAGTAATTATCCCTAGATTTTATCGATTGTTTGATCATAATTTCATTAAGATCTTAATAAACTAATAACAAAAGTGGCATGGGTTCATTTGTATCAAAATTTTACCACACTAGATGCTATGTTTAAATCGTTTTTCCGCACCTATTTAATACCAAAATCGTACTGAACCATTTTTCCAAATCCAGAAACCGTATCATACTGTGTAAATTCGATACCACACGGCTCTAATTTTTGGTATTCAAAGTTAGTACCGTAACCAATTACCGAAATTATATAGATTGACACCCTTAGTCGGGCAAGTTTGTGTCATGCCCTTGGTAAGAGCATGGGAGTGAGGGAATAACCTGCTTGGGCGTACAAGATATGGATTTCCACAACTGCATTTTTTTTTTTTGGCCAAAAAAAAAAGACAGAAGATAATCATGGATTAGATTAGCTGGGCGTTGGTGATACTAGAGGCCCTGATTCGTCCACGTCAGATGATGTGGTAAACTGATATGTATCACACACCCGATACGGGACAATAGTTGACAAAAGAGAAGTGGGAAAAAATAGAATGATTTGTAAACTGAAACGTGTACATAACATCCTCGTGAACTCAGAGTGCCTAAGTAAAGGCAACCCAAGTTTCGAAATCCCTTTAATGCCCATAATAAATACATAAGAAAAAGAAAAAAAACCCAAAGTCCTTTATTACGAAACCCTAATATCCAACGGCACCTGTTACCTTAGCCTTCAACTTTACAACCCCAGCCGTTGGATTTCTCCTGAAAAAGCCAAAACGTCGTTTTGTGGGAGAAAATGAGAACCGAGATGCGATACAGAAAATAGAAGCCGAAAGAGATATTTCCTTTTTCCTGTCTCTCTCTTTTCCGATCTAAAAGCTTACGTGGCTAAAATTATATGCCAGCTGGACATACGCCTGTCACATTCCTTATTGAGACAGAAACAAGGGAAAGGTTACAAAAGCGGGCGCGGTCGTGTTTGGTTCTCGCTTCTCTCTCTCCTCCCCCTCTATAGTCTATATATTTGGTAGTCGGTACCTTAAATCTCACTTCCCTTAACTCGTTTTCGGAGTTTAGGGTTTCGTTTGTGCGCTGTGTGTCTCCTTTTCCCCATCTGGGATTAGGGTTTTGAGATCGAGGAGAAATGTCGCAAGGAGGAACCAGATCTACCGGAGTGGTGAAATGGTTCAATGCCCAGAAGGGTTTTGGATTCATTACTCCTGATGATGACGGTGTTGAGCTCTTCGTTCATCAATCGTCGATCAAAGCCGAGGGGTATCGAAGCCTCGCCGAGGGAGAACAGGTTGAGTTCTCAATCGATACGGGAGATGATGGGAGGACGAAGGCCGTCGATGTGACTGGTCCGAACGGAGCTGATGTTCAAGGAAGCAGCCGCCCTGATGGTTTCGGCGGCGGTGGAGGAAGAGGCAGTCGTGGTGGGGGTTACGGTTTTGGAAGCGGCGGCGGCGGTGGTGGTGGTTACGGTGCTGGAGGCGGTGGTTATGGTGGGTATAACGGTGGGGGAAGAAGTGGTGGTCGAAGGGGCGGAGGTGGTTACGGAGGAGGTGGTGGTGGTGGTTTCGGAGGCGGAGGCGGTGGCGGTGGATGCTACAATTGCGGTGAGTCTGGGCATTTGGCCCGTGAATGCCAGCAGGGAGGCGGAAGGTTCGGCGGCGGCGGAGGTGGTGGTGCCGGGGGTGGCGGTGGCGGCTGCTACAACTGTGGGGAGCAAGGTCACTTTGCGAGGGAATGCCCTACCAATGGCGGTTCCAGAAACTGAATGAAGTAAAAACGCTCTCTCTTTCTGTTTTACTCTGTTTTGGTTTCTCTCCATTTCGATCTGGGTGAACCCAGTGTGGTCTGCTTTCTCCTGCACAGGGTTTTTTGGTATTAGGTTCCGTTCTTCAAGTTTGCGATCCAGTGGTTTTGCGAGAGAGTGGTCTATAATTAATCCGTGTTTGGCTTCTTCGTCGTATAGTAGAATGAACCTTCTTTTTTATTGTTTCTCCGCTAAATAGACATGATTAATGATCACCTATTTTTGTTTTATTTCTTGGAAGAAGGTGTAAATGAAGGATGAAGCTTTGACATTCTCTTTTGTTATTAATAGTTGATAGTTTGGTTTTAATCAATCAGAATGGTTACTTACTCTCATCATTGTTTCAGTTTGATGTGGGATCTGTAAAGCTTTTCTGGTTGCTGATATTATCATTTTTTTAATGCTAAAAAGGCTTTCTTGGAAGCCTCAATTAGAGCATGAATTATTCATTTCTTATAAAATCCTTCATTTCTCTTCGGTTATATTATTGATTATCAAAGGAGTAGTCCATAGATCTCTGAATGTGATCTCTGGTTTTCTTTAGAACACCCATCACACGCAATTATATGTGCAATGTCTGATTTTCATTCTTCTCCTCCAAGACCTGAGATTGGAATTTTCACAAGGTTCAGTTCTGAATCGTGCCCAGAAATCAAGTGGCTCATCATCATCATCCATTAGTTCTTTTTCCCAAACGGTTAATGGGTTTCGATCTGGTTCAGGTTTTCCATCTTGGTTAAAGTATGTATTTCAACTAGCACTATCTGAGCCATGAGATATGGGCAGCAGCAAGCAATCTATAAGAATCACGTCTTTCTCAGCTAAGATTGTGGTCAGTTTGGCACTTGCCTCCCTCCTTGATTTCTTCCTTTTGGGCATCAACCCAAGATTGCTGATTTCATCTACAATCACCTTAGATGCCTTTGTGGTTTGGATATGCTTTGTTGAGTGATTTTGATTCTTCTGAATCATTTCTTAAGATATTGAGTTCAGTGAGTAGCGAAAGACCCAATATAACCCCAAAGAGTTGAACTGGTCAATGGTATGTCAAATATTTATAATTTTTTTTAAAGAAAAATAGTTACAAATTTCTTATAACTTGGGTGGTCACAGCTGAAAGGGATGGTTTTCCTTTTCTTGGGAACAGGTAGTTTTATTTAATGGGAAAGGGAGGGGGGGGTTTGTTACTTATTTTTTAATATCCGTGCGCTGGTCTTTGTCAACCAACTTTTTAAGTGGTTGAAAGTGACGGTTTGGTTCTCCACCATTTTAGAAGAAGAAGAAGATCAGTTAAAACTGTTATTGAATCCGTGCTTTTGCAAGGCTGGTGCGTCTGATGAGGTGTTTACCTGTTACATATGACTGCATTAAATCTCAGTGGTTCGGCTTGAATCAAGGAAAACCCAGAGTTTTACTTAAATGGGTATGATATATGTGTCTTTTGGAATTTATTAATGGAATTTATGTGGGGACGCCACCTGGACCAGCTTGCAAGATCTGGTTTTCCCAACTTGGGTTTACCCTCTTTAGAATCCAGGAGTTGTATAACTGATTCAGTTGCCACTAACGATGATAGTAGTAATATCATATCCGCATTCTGTTATATTCGGACAGATTCAGATAATATCTTATCGGATTTTGGACGGATTCGGATGATAATCGGATAGTTATTTTCGTGAATAAATTGTTCTAAATGGCAATGAATATAGATTAAATATAAGTTTTCGTTTACCTACTAACTTCTTTACTACTTTATTTGTGAGGGTTTTAGGTTTCAAATTTAAGAATTTAACAATTTTAGTAGTTATTTTAGCAAAAAAATCTAGAAAAATATTCACATATTTCAAGTAAAAAATATATAAAATAAGAAAAATAAATCCAAATAAGGAACTTAATCGGATTTTATCGGACATAATAACCGGATAGAAAGTGTATACCACATCCGCATCCTATTAGTAATCGGATGGATTTGGATACTCTAAACGCATGCGAATTCGGGAGCGGATTTCGGTTATCCATTTACACCCCTAGTTGCCATTCCAACGGGAAAAAAATCCTCTGATGTGGACATTTCTCTACTATGCACAGCAGTGCACCACCACAGCATGCCACATGGAATATGTTAAACAGTTAAGATTAAATTTTTGATTTTAAGTGAAAGGAACCCAGTTTTGAAACCCATTTTTAAAAATCCGTAAGCTTATACCCGCTGATTTCTAAAAGTTACACTTAAAAATTGGGAAGAGCTAGGGTTACCTTCCGGAGGAGATAGGGTTGCTCACAGATTTCGCATTGTTGTATATCAACTCCAATCGGTTTTGTGGGACTGTGCCTCAAAGTTCATAAACCTGAAGCTTCTTTACGAGTTGGATCTGAGTAACAATCGGTTTCGTCGGCAAGTTTCCCCAGGTAGTTCTACGATTGCCGTCGCTCAAGTCTCTCGATCTGAGATTTAATGAGTTCCAAGGTGGAGTCCCTAGAGAGCTCTTTGATAAAGATTTTGATGCCATTTTTCTCAATGACAACCGCTTCCATTTCAATCTGCCAGATAATTTTGGAAACGAAGTATAGTGCAATTACTCTTGGGACATGAACAACTCAGTATGTGATGGATTTGGCCAAGGATTTTAGTATCTTCTAGTGATCCAAGCTAAATTTTAGGGTAATCAAACCACTCATTAGTTTTGAGCTTGTAGAGAATGATTAGGTTTCTCTATTAAATCATTTCTATACAAACATTTCCATGTATTATATTTTCATACAAACATTTTTATGTATTGTATTTCCATATTTTATATATTTCTTTTATTGTTCATAGTTACCTAACATCATGGGATGTATGCTGCTTGTACATTTGAGGTTCTCTCATATGAAATCACTCAACCATTTTTTCCATTGAGGTTGTTTCTTAATACTCATTGTTCTTACTTCTTACCCCTCCTGTGTTAAAATGATTCAAATGCCCATCAAAACTTCCAGCACGTTCGAAAGTGGAAGGGAAGAGAAGAGAGAAGGAACCAGAGAGTAGGTGGAGAAGCATGCTGACAAAGTCGAGTACCAATGCTCTCCGCCACGCTAGAGAGAAAGTAGAGTAGAGAGCTACCCCCATAATGTCGACCTCATACCTTTGCCATAGTTGTTGCCAACCCTCATACCAACCAATGGAAAAAAATAAAATATGTGGACCCCATGTGTAGTAAGGTGCAGCAGAAGGAAAGGAAATGAAATGATTTGTGAAAAAATTGGGTTGCCACATCACTAAACAAGTTCTCTAACTTGCCCACTCCAAACAACTAAACAATCCATACTTTTTGAATTTAAAAGAAAATTTTGTTTTTTGAAGAATTTTTCCACCCCACCTTTGTTCTAGCAAACAAACCCAGCCTAAGTTAATAAGCAGATGCAACCTACTTCAATTCTTTCCTTCCTTGGTCAGCAGGACCTCTCTACCTTAAATGCTTTGCAGAACCATATAAAATAATAATAACCCTTCCCAATGTTGCAGATCTTCTAACCCTTCTCCCTCTCTTGTCAAATCTCTATCTCAGCCAAACTTTGAATCTAACTAAGGCCCAATTATCTGTTCTAACCCAAGCCATCGAGACCAGCAAAATCAATGAAGCTCATTACAGAATGAAGCCCATTATCCTCTACAAAGCCCATTACAGAATACCCAAGCCCATTACCCTCTACAAAGCCCATTACAGAATGAAGCCCAAGTTATCAGAACAAAGAGGAATTCCCTGAATATGAACAGCAGGGGATGCGCAGAGAAAGGAGTTAGAGACAACGTAAGGAGGAAGATGAGGAGGTGGACGATAGCAAGGAAATGGAGTATGATTCTGAAATAGTGGAGGAGCCGTTTTCAGTTTTGAACCCAGTGGTGGCTGAGGGAATTCAGCCCCAAAAGGATTTATGAGTGCCTCAGCTGGAATGTTCAAGGATTGGAGAGGAGCCTTGCATTCTAGTCATTGAAATTTCTCACCAAAGATGTTAAAATGGATATTGTGTTTCTAATGGAGACTAAAAGTTCTCAGACTAAAGTTAGAGCTGTGGGAAGAAGATTGAAAATTTTCAATTATGATCCAGTTGAACTTGTGGGTAAATTTGGAGGATTGGCTATTCTTTGGCCTAATCTTTAAAGGTGGAAGTAATATCAGCAAACAAGAGATTGGAATGCAAGTTGAGCTCAAGGAATGAGTCCCCTTCAATTGTTCAAACTCAATATAGATATATGATTGAGAGTCTCTTATATCTAACAGCATCATGACCAGACATTTTACAGGCAGTGTGTCTAGTGTCAAGGTTTCAAGCAAACCCAAAAGAGACTCATCAACAAGCAGTGGAAAGAATTTTCAGGTAGTTGAAAGTGTCTATGGAACATGGGATATGGTATTTGAAAGTGTCTATGGAACAGTTTGTTCTATGAGTGCATGGTTTGTACTAAAATGAGGGTCCCATAGAAGGCTTTATGTTTTTAAAGAGTGATTAACACTACAACAATGTTTTGAGTGTGTATAAGAAGATTTAAGTGTTTTGGTTGAATTGAAGATTCCTTAGGATAGTGGATTTCACAAGTCACTGCACAAGGATAATCTTGGATGAATTTTTGGGTAGTCATAAAATTGGTTTTTGGGTTTAGCTTCAATTGCAAAAACGTAGTTCATGGAGTCTTTTTTCCAACACATTTTTCAGGTTGTGATTCTGATATCAAACAAGGAAGTTATGATGCTTCTCATGAGAGTGTACAAATATAGAAGCAAATTTGGATAGTATAGATAGATGTCTGATGAAATTTGCTCTCTGTTATGTTATCAATATTCAAGGGTTCAAAATTAATTTTTAAAGAGTTTGGGGGTCTTTTTGAAAGAAGGTTTATGTCTCAGGGAGGAACGTGTAATTTTGAAAGATTGAATGGTGTGAATCTAATGGTCATTAGAAGGACATGGATGAAAATTCAATTTTAAGGGCCGAGATTGATGTGTTTGGTTTTCAAGTGTTCAAGACGGAAATGATTCCATCTTGAGGTTTTTGGTTGGCCAGGAGTATACATATACGGTACACAGAGAAGTGGTTAAAATGATCTAGTGTGTTGCATGTTTAAGATAGAATAAAAAAGATATTATATGAAATAATCTTATGAGGTCTCATATAACTTAAGACATCCAACGACCTAGATCTCACCTGCCATTTTAAAATGGATATGCAATGGTTGTGTGATTAGATTCTCTTTGGAACTCATCCAAAAGATAAAATTAATCCTATGATTCTTGTACATCAACGTTCATCCTCTTTAAAAGCCCGAATTTGAGCTAAACAATAGCGGGTTTTTGAGGTTTTTGGCTTGTAGATACTAAAAAAACAAGGAGGATAAACCAATAAGCAAAATTGGTATGGAGAATAAGTTCGGATGAATATTTTGATGAAAACATGGAAGAAGAAGGTGAGTAATCTAGTATACCATCTCTTATTTGAAAAGTTTCACCTTTCAAGTAGTTGATTGTTAGGGTTGAGTTTTATGAGGTTATACTTTTATACTTTTGTGGGTGCAAGAGTTCACAATGGAATGGATGCTCCATGTTTTGAATGTATTGAAAGTGGGTGCTCTCTGATTATTGTATTGATCAACATTTTAGTTGGAAAGTATTGAATAAAAACGAAACTCTATTTATGGCATTATTTCGTGGATGTAAACAGTTTGGCTGAACCATGTAAGTTTGGTATCTTCTGTGTAGTTTATTTTGCATTGCATATATTGGAGTATTTTGATTGCAGAGTGGTGGTACACTTCTTGGTAGATCTAGCAACATTGTAGTATGTGGTGGACGTGTCTTCGTGTAATTGATAACTATAAAATTATATTCATCAACCTTTTTTTGAGATTTAAGAAATTTCATATTAAAGAGAATTTTAGAAGACACTGATTCACCCCCCCCCTCTCAGTGTTAACATGGGAATAACAAATAAAATGATGAAGAAACCAAATGCTACACTAATTACGACAACATAAAAGATGTATGAACTTCTGGATGAGTCATTTGAAGAAAAGAATCTTTGAACCTAAGATCTTCTTGATCTTATTGTTTCTACATAAGAAACCTTTGTACCATAAGTACTTCCACATTACACAAATTATATGCATCCCTTATAGAAGAGGAGAGTGAGTGTAGGTTATGGATAGGGGTGTCAATTTGCAACTCGATCCATTAAAATCAAACCAAACTGGCTTGTTATAGCCAGAATTGGCCCAAACCAAATCCTAACAAACTGTGTTTGGGCTGAGGGGGCAAAGTCCAAGTTGTTTCAGGTTGGTTCAAGCCAACCAAATGAGTCTTGTTAGTAAAGTACCTCTACAATTTAGCTCTATATTTCAGATTTTAGTAGCTTTTTCCCCCCTTGGCATTTCTGTTTTCATCAATCTAGTTTCTTCTCTCAACAATGTAGTTGTTTTCATCAATCTAATTACTGATTTCCTACCATTATCTCTCTCTATCTTATATTCCTTATCTTAATTCAACGAGAGAAGAAAAAGGAAAAGAATGATGAAAGCTAATAAATTTTTACCCGAATCCAAACCACAACAAATCGGAACTATTATATTGCAAATGGGTTGCAGGGGCGGACCCAGGATGGAATATTGGGGGGGGGGACGAAGAATGAAAGCCAGATAACCTTCCGCGTTTTTTTCACATATATTTTGTGGGACCCACATATATTTGAAAAAATGGTAAATTATTGATAATGATATTTTTTTTTGGTTGAAATATAAGTAAAATTAAACAACAATATAAAAAAATATATACACATGACTTCAACCCCAAAAAGCTAGATGCAAACCAAAAAATTTTTTGGTAAGAGATGTAAACCAAATTTTTTTTTTTTTTTAGGTAAGAGATGCTTCCCAATGATAGTTAGTTAATAAACATTTTATTCACAATACAAAATCAAATAAAAAAAACTGTAGAAGAAATAAAGAAACATATAATATAAAATCAAATAAAAAAATAACAAAAAAAATAGAAAAAGAAAAGGAGAAACGAAAAATAAATTGAGAAATAGAAAGAGTATTTAATTGTAGAATAGATATTTTTTCAAATTTTCTTAACCCACGCTTATAGAAAGGAAAGAGAATAAATAGGAAGAAAAGAGGAGAGAGGGGAGAATACATAGGGATTGAAGAGTTAGTTTCCACTTAGAAATGACATTTGATTTTTGAAAACTTAATAAGATTTTTTTTTTCAAAAATTTCCTTTAACTTTTATAGAAACAAAAGAGAATAAATAAGAAGAAAATATGAGAGAAAAGAAAGGAGAGAATAAATAGAAATTGGGGAATTAGTTTTTAATCAGGAATGACATTAGAAAAAACTGGCAAAATTAAGGGAATTTATATAAATTTTTAAAAAAATCCGGGGGGCCATGGCCCCGGGCCCTTCATAGGTCCGCCCTTGGTTGTGTTTGAACTTGCTGCTTTTACCTAGAAACCATTCCAAAACGAAATCACCCCAAACCACAAGGTTGACACCCTTAGTTATGGTAAATAACTATTTAAAGTAATCGTTTAATTTAATTGTGTGTTAACCTTATGATAGAACTCAAACCTTAATGTACGTAACATTTTTACCTTTATGTGTTAAGATTCCCTATCTTACCAAGTTCTTTTGGAAAGTAACCTTCAACAAAGGTGCAAAATATCAATGAATTTCGTAGTTTCACCCCTTCGCGAAATGGGTGAAATGGCAAAATTCATTGAAATTTCGACCCCCAGTATTGAGGGGTATTTTGTGTCGTTTTTTTGCTAAAATTCAATGCCTAGCCTAATTTGAAGCCAATAAACACATTGTGAGTGCTTTGGCTTAACCTGATGTTCTTGATTGGCACATGTTCAATAAACTGATGTTCTTGATCGGCACATGTTTTTTTTTACGGTAAATCTTCAAATGATCGTAACTTTTCATCTGGGAGGAGTTACAAGACCCACAACATATCAAAGTAAAAGGCTTGGAAAGCTCTATAGCATATCTACTTGGGTTTACCTAGTGGGTGTCGTTTTGACTACCCAAATTCCGTCATTTACTGGATTTTTGGGCTACTTCGGGTTTTAAGTTAAAATTGGGTTTCTTAGCTACACACACACATACTAGTTAGAGATGAACGCGCAAATGCACGTCACTCTAAAAAGATCCCTTTCAAATAAAGGAAGGATGAGGGGTGGTAGATAAATCGTAGGGCTTCTTAGAGGCTATAGAATATATATGGTCCATTAGTATAGTAATTTTGATTTATTACTCAAATTAGAAATACAGCCCTTGGTGTGCATTTGTGTATTGTACTATAACGGAGAATAACTACTTCTTTGATTTACAATGATAAAATTATGTCCTTATTTCAAGTGAGCATTGGAGCATTTGGACTTATCGACAAGAGACCACACACACGACAGCCAATCCATAGTACACTTTTTACCATGTTGGCTCTCCCATTTTTGCCATTTACATGGAGAGGATGGGAATATCTGAATCAAAATTCTTTATCTTGGATTGATTGGTATGATTACCAAATAATTAAACAAAATTTGTTTATTCTTTTCATTTTTATGTTACCTCGAAAAGCAAATAAGCTAAAAATAGGTAATATGAAGTAGCGCACATACTTTTTCCCTTCTACTAGCATTGGAGAAAGCTAGCACGGGTACTCTTATACTAACAAAAGTCGCACGCCTGCCATTTCTAGATCACTATAAATTCCTTCTCTGCATACTTTATTATTTATTACTTTGTGTCTTTCCTTGTTACTTTGTTATAAACTTTACAGGGGCGTAGAAGATGTCCATGAACAATGGAGAGATTCTGCTCTAATGTGTGACATTTTTCTGTTGCGTGTAATAAAATGATGTACTTGAGAATTTTTACGGTCAACACTAGAAACATGTTTCCTATGAATTTGTCTCAAATGATACAAGGGAAGTATTATTGCTTAGCTTAAGACCATTGGTCACCTTCATGTACACAGCATTTTGTTCTTTAGACACTAGTCAGTCTTTGTAAACCCAGATCCAAGATTGAACAAAATTTAAATAACAATTTTCTAGGGCTTCAACAGAAATTGCAACCAATGCCTCTCATTAAAGAGGGGAAAAAATTTAGCTGAATTCTTAAAAACATATAGCCACTTTTTGCAAGGGATGGTTGAGAACAACAACAAAACTCTAAATAAAATAACATCCTTAATACAGTAAACAATTAAGGAACCACCTAAAATTTCTTGCCTACCAATGGCTAACCAGAGGTTAAATGGACGGGTGAGTAGGAAATTGCTTGGGTGTTGCGTAATTAATGCACAGTACCTGTAGCTAACGGTCAAGATCTTGATTGTCCAAGTTTGTTTTCACACTACATTCCCTATGTTTTCACACTTTTGAGAAATAGACAGTTGAGTCGATCTTGACCCTTCCCAACACAGTGATGCGCATTAATTGCGCAATACTGAAGTCGAGTTTGAGCAAGTATCAAAATGCAATCCAGAACCCTTCTATCATGATGTATCATATGATAAGTGCCAACCTTCACATGGAGAAACACTTTGCTCATTCATTGCTTAAAATGGAAGAACAATCTCATAAGCATAAACAAAGCATGAAATCAAACAATAGGATGGTCAAATTTTCTTTGCATGTTGCATCAATGTGAAGATCAAAACAAAATAGTGCAAGAATATAAGAAACTAGTGAGAAAAACTCTGGAAAACAAAGAAAATTTGAGCATAAATTCACCCAAAAACATCATAAGAATTCGATATCTAATTAGTCCTTTTATTTTATTTCACTGCCTACCAAATCAACAAAATATTGCTATGTTTCAACAATATTTTGTCGATATTTCCTTCTGTACCTTCAACACAAGCTACCTGTAAAATTTGAGGTTTAAGTTATGAACCTTAATAATAGTTCAATATTTGAGAAGAACTTCTCTATCGTTGCTGCTAACACTATTCTTGCCTCCTTTCTCCAGCAACAAGAAAGCAAATCATATCTTAAACCTTCTCATTATAAAGGATAAGTCTCTGAATTCAAATTCAAATAATATTAATATATATGTCCAACTCACAAATTTGAGTGTGGAAGAATTTTTCTCTCAATTGAGTTCTCTCAAATGAAATTCTAACTTGGTATCAGTTTCCTTTGACTACAATCCACATGATCCTCATGACCTTCTTTTCTCCCCCCACAATGAGCTTGCGGGAGAGTGTAAAGAAGCCAACCCGCAGCCCTGAGTTAAAGTATCAATAAGTTGTAGAGTTTTGATTATAAATAAGTTGTAATTCAAATATAAATATTCAAATTGTAATTCCAAAAACTCTCTCAGCTGAGTTCTTTTTGAAACGAAATTCTAAGTCTTATCAAATCTATCTTATACCCTTCTTGTTGCTTCAAGAGTAGTTTTTTTTTTCCTTTTTTTCTCCTGATAAACACTTGTTGCTTTAGTAAAATTTAATTATTAAAGTCTGCATGAAATTGAAGAGACAGACGGAAATCTATTGTTTTGGTTTTTTGTCAACAAAGGGTATAATGTAAGATGGACGGAATAATGCTGAACAGGCTTTAATTTTTCATATGGAAAGAGACAACACTTTCTGTGCTTCGCATGCGCTTGTGAAGGGGTCTGGTCTCCCATTCCAAGAGAAAAAGGTAACCCAGTTGCAGAGTTTCTCCTCCTTTCCATATTTCTTTAGGAACACTCTTTCATAAAAGCCCTTGATGGATTCGCAACACCATTTCCTTGTCTGATAAAGGTTTGGCTTCTAGCTCTTGTTCTTCAGAAAGCCCAACCCTTTGTGACGTCAACATTCTTCTCTCTCCCATCATCCCATCACTCATCTTTATCGGATTTGAAGAAAGAGCCAAAAAACACTGTTTTTGATATAATGAAAGTATTTGCTTTGATTGGATTACTAAGGTACAAGTTACAAAATTTCTTGCTAAAAATGGAAAACTACGATACAATCACAGTAATTAATCTAGTCTAAACAGAGTCAAGATACCTAAGAAACCAGAGAGAACTCCTGGGTTTTTTGAATTGAAGGAAGACATGCAAGACTCGGAAGAAGAAGGTAACTGCTAGTGGAGGTGATGGTGATGGAAGGCAGAGGGGGCGGACGCCGCCGTAGGAGGAGGAGCGACGATGGTGGCGGTGGCGTTTTGAGTTTGGGGAGGGAGAGGGCACTGGTAACACTTGGTGAAGAGACCGAAGGTGTCGATCTGATGGACGAAGTTGGTCATGCTGGCCCATCCTCCAAACCCGAATCCGACGATGAAAACCCACACCACGATACATACGTTTATCGTATATGCTCCTGCCCATCTTCCGAGGTACTTTGGCGGTCGCTCCACTGCATTCTGCTCCGACCCACAAGTCCACAAACAAATAAAAATCCATAATTAATTAAATCTCCAAATAGCTAATAATAATAAAAAACATCCGCTTTTCTAGTTTTGTCCTATTCAAGCACCGATCCGACGGCCCAGAAAAAGCACCTTTTAACATTTTTTATTTTAATTTAACTCGACAGCTGGACCCCTAAGACCATCTTTGTCTCTTGTACCGTTACCTCTCCAACTATCCAAGTCAAATTTCAGTCAAACCGAGACCAGTCCCCATCCGTTCACATTGGTTCTGGTGTGGGCCATCTCTTACGTGGCAAAATGTGATCCCATTCACCGGTTAATGTCAATGGAGAATTAGTGGAATTGTTGAGAATTTCATTTTTCCATGGAGAGTTGAGCTGCGTCTACCCGGAAAAAAAAAATACATACCTCACGAGAAGATGCTGATCGGAAGGTGAAAATGTAAGCAAGAGCAGGGATGATGTAGACAGTGAAGCTGACAAGAAGAGATCCAACGGTGGAGTTGATAGGGCCAAAGAATGGGAAGATGATGGCCAAGAACCATATAGGTATCACCACCGGCAATCTCGCCGCCGCTCTCTTGCACAGGCTCTTGCACTCATGCAATCCTATCGCTTTTTCCCAAACAAAGTAGAGCGGCGTACACGCGAATCCGAACGTTATAAACTGCAAATTTCAAACATGCACACCCCGTCAATCTATGAAACTTGAACGACCACAACCGTACGATCAGAATCAGAGACGCACCCACCTGATGGATAAGCATTAACACGACTGCCATGTCTCTGAAAGGAGACTTGGGGAGTAAAGCGAAGGCGTTGGAGTGGTTAAGAAGCAAATCACCAAACGCCCAATACACAGCTACGGCCGATGGCAGCGTCAGTGTCATCACATACAGCGTTGCTAGCAAATATATAGCTTTAAACTTCTGTGGCTTCCACATCGCGTGCATTATTTCCCTGTTTTAACCACAACCACCACCACCGTAAGGGAGACATTGAAGGTCAATTTTGTAAATTCGGCCCACTTGGGGAGAGTTTTGTCTTACACAGTGACGGCGTGCCCTCCGAATGTGTATAGAATGTTTGTAGCTCCGGTGAAGTAGAGAACCAGTTTGGCCGGACCTGAATGCTTTACTCCTTCCACCTTTGATTATGTATAAACCCAGAAATAAATGAATACAGATAGATTTGAAGAAGATTAAATCAGAAAAAAAGAAGAAAATTTCTTAAATTTAATTAATTACCTGACCATGGAGGATGGATGCAATGGTGAGATACCAAGCTGTGTAAGTAGTCATTACCAAGCCCAGGAAAGACCAGACTCTGTAGTTATGGAAAGAAGGAATGAAGACTGTAGTAGCACAGCAAGCTCCGAAGATGTATGTCCATGTCCTCTTGTCCAGATTATCGTTTATGTAATAGATGTTGCTGCCATTAATTACATTTACGACAAGAAAAATCAATTACCCAGTTGCGGGGACTCGTTAGCTAAGTAATAGAGAACTGCTAAAGATATGTATATATACCTTGCGCAGGCTATTAGTTGAATTACAGATCCGAATAGAAGAAATGTACAGTTGAAAGCTAAACCCACGTTCCTCCAATGCTTTCCAAGAAGACCATCAAGAACTTCGAACCACTTCAGTTTAAATAAGAGAGTCAGGAGAAAACAGAGACTTGGATAAACTAATGAAGTTCTTAATTTGAGAAAAAATGAAACAGAGCTAGACCTGTATGACATGGTTTCTGAAATCCACTTTTTCTCTTTCTTTTCTGGCTCTGTATTCTACATAGAGAACACTAATGAGGTAAGCAGTCCAACTACCCATCATGCCGTAGAGCAACTGAAACAGAATGCCTGATAACATTCCCAGCTGAGAGAAGGAATATGGTAAGGTCAGTAGAACCTGAGCCACCTGACAAGAACAAACCAGCAAAACCCAAGAAAATGGTTAAAACACTTGAAAAAAAAAAAAAAAAAAAAAAACCCATGACTACATTGAGTTTCTATAACAAAGTCACCTGATTGGAAGCACAGCTAAACCAGGCATCATAAACAGAACCACCATGCCAGAAGAACTTTGATAATCTGGTTTTCAAGTCCTTAGGCTTCCATTCTGTTTCCATCTCAAGATAACTTCCAACCATTACCGGCTCTTCCACCTTCTCCGACGCCATTTCTGTTTCTCTAAATGCTTCTTCTTCTTCTTTATTGTTGTATATATTCACTGTCTGCTTCTCTAATTCTTGAAGAACTTGAGATTCGAAATGAAATGGTTTCCCTTATGTGTGATACTTATACAAGACAGAATCACTTCTCGAAGGGTGAAAAAGTGGGCCCAAAGGGTATTATTCCCCCTCGGTTTGGGCTTCACTAGCTCACTAGCCGAGGGCCCAAACCCAAAAGTCCAAACCAGGATCTTTGACGAAACCAGATAATACAATTCGTTAATTTAATAAATTAATTAAAATTAAATATAATAAGCAGCGTGATTTGCTTCTCCCGCACGAGTGGTTTTCCAAGCTTCACTTCCCGAGCAGGCATGGATAATTACACTTACCTCTCGAATTAATAAATCCATGTTTTAAAATCTACCAATCTGACCAAACTTTACTGGTAGAATTACAAAAGATGCCATTATTCGCAAGTGAAAAGGGTCATAATGGAACGAAAACGATGCATCGGGGGAGCATTTCGAAAAAGAAATTAAAGAAAAGGGCGTAATAAGTAGGTGAAACTAAGAAGAGGGGACATTGGACAAAAAAAGGAATTATTCTATTTGAACCGCATGATTGCAACCAAACGGAGCGTGATAACTGGTTCGCTTTACATGAAAAATAAAGCTACTTTAGCACATGGGAGGAGATGGGGTTTTTGTGCAATTTTTTTTGTGGACTCGAAAACTGGGGTCCACTTGATTTAGTTGGTCTAGGAATGAGGTGACATCTGGACATTTTGAGGCTGATCATGCACCCTTGGAAACGGTAACTACTTTTTATTATACTCCACCTTTGTACAGTAACACTGAGTCTTGTCTCTATCGATTACAAAATTTGCAGGTGCAGTAAATCGAATTATGCGACAGCGTGTGGCTTTAAAATTCTTTTTGAACGGTTTGATCCCGACCGTTTGATGCTGGTAGCGGAAGTTGGCGCGCCAATCATAAGGAATGTAGGAATCTCTAGACAACGCAAAACCCGATGGAGCATTTTTGGACAAGTATGTGTGGTATTCGATGAAGACCAATAGGCACGGGCAAATCATGCTGTGGGGTCCATTATTGCATCATATGATGTACATGTCTGTACTGGTTTATAACGGTTTAATTTATAAACTTGTCGGACCGGGTCCAATTCGCCGCACGCAAATGCTCCAGTCAATTTAAGGATGGATTTTTGAAGATAAAAGAGACCCTCATTATGCAAATTTATTTTTTAATGTTTATATGCTAAAAGACTTTGTTATTTAAAAATAGGTGTTTGATAAATTCATTATAAAAATATTCCCAGAACACTATTAGAATAAATCGCTATTTGATAAATCCATTCTAAGGTTTCTATCAGGACCAATTTTATCACTTTTGTTTCTGTAATTTGATAAAAACATATTTTGATGTTCTACAAAAGGTATTCTTCAAACCACTTTTTAGTCAGACCATTTTTATAGAACAAAAAAATGAACTGTTTTAACAAATGCTTCTAGTTCGTTCTTCTGTATCGTTCTTCTGTTCCCAAATAACAAAAGAACGCCAAAAATATTTTATGAAAATGTCACCAAACTCACCCTTAAACATTCTTGTTAGAATATAAATAATATTTCACATAAGATGGGCTTTATTGATTGTGTTACACTTTGATTTGATTTCTTATTGGTCTGATATGAGTAATATACAGTTACTAAAGCTCTTATATAAACTGGCTAGTGTGGGCTAATATGGACCGTTAGATCTTGATGGACGATCTAATGGATTTGCCTATATAAAGGATGTTAGATCCCTCCTCTAACCCTAATCATAATCACATTTGCTTAGTCAGAAAGATATACCATCAAGCTAGTGAACATAGAGGAGTTTAGAGGAGAAGATCCAGCATTAAGTTGATCATAGAATCAACTTCCATCTTAAGTTCATTCCTAGTGAGAGACAAAAAGAAGATATTTCACTATGCTTCATCTCCAACGAATCCTAGAAAGGTATGTTCATCATAATCTTGTGTCATTATCATACTAAGGTGTTTTTAGTCGATCTATGCAATATTGGATATAAATATTCTTACATTTCTATTTGAAAGGAGACGAAAAAACAGTTGATCAAGATCATGTAAGTGAGAATTAGGATACCGCAACCTTTCGATGAGTCTGATGCTTCTAATTAGGTTTTATACACGTCAAATGATTCAAAACCTATAGCAATAAGACAATGACCACCAACAAGATTTAAAGTACTGATATCAAGTATCGGTTATGTGATTTTAAGAGATATATTGTCTTGTGTCAAGTATTGTATCATATTGACTAATACATTTTAGTATAACTCAATAAATATACGTATCATATGTGTTATATCAATTTATCTAATATGAATACGTATCAAATAATATAATATCGTTTCATGGATACTTTAAACCTTATCCATTAGTATTAATTTAAAGCAAGTCATTCACAATTTTATTTTATTTTTTTTAAAACTGATTCACATTTGTATGATAAGCAAGCGCACGCTAGGTTGGTTAAGGTACGGGCATGTAGACAGCTCAAACATAAACAATTGTTCGCTTATTATGTAAGGGTGTGGCTTAACTTTTTGTCTTTGTGATGTAAATTTTGTCAGTTCTTGTTCCATATCGTGTAAGGGAGAGAGAGAGATTGATTTGGTGTTGCGCCATAATAATTTGGATAACCTTATGTACTCAGGCATGCGGAGAATTGTCTCAACAATGTTTGTCTCATAATCAACCATATGTGAATTGCCACTATATTTAGCCAAAAGAAAAAAGAGTGCCTGCAAGGTTTGTTGTTCCACTTATAATGATTCTATCTTTTTATGTCTTTCTCTTGGGAGATTTTATTAAGGATAAACTTGAATTCATAAGAATGAAAACTCTCTTAATTGAATAGGAAAAGAAAAAAAAATTATTTTCTTCTTAAATGGACAATTTTTTATAGAGTTTTTTTTGCAAGGCATCACTTAAGTGGGCTAAATTCTACATCCCTACTTTGTACTTTTGTGAAATTATGAGTTATTCACGGTTAACGGTCAAACATTTTTTTTTTCTTTTTCCAACCCCGGTTTATAAACCGGTGGTTCGACCTGTGTCGCACACCTGGCTATGGTGGGTGAGTCTCCCAGCGGGGATTTTTTGCATCCACAAGGATTTGATACCGGAACCTTGCTTAAGCGAACCAAACTGCTTACCACTTGGACCAACCCCCGTTGGTAACGGTCAAACCTTTGATCCGTGCATTAATTATTCAAATGTACATTTTTAAGTGTAAAAAGACCAAAATACCTTCAAATAAATTTTCTTCTTATTTTGCTCCTTAGGTGGGTGAAGGAATTTTTCCATCTTCTTCTTATATCTTGCTAGAAATCCTACAAACTGTTCATTCTCCTGCGAGCAACCATGCCTTTCCCCTAGCATCGCTGGAGAAAGAAACAGTGAAAAATTTCAATCGAGACTTCCATGGGATCAAACAGCTTGAACGGAGCTAGGGGTGTCAATTTATAGCCCGAACCGGCCTGAACTAAACCTTAATGGGCCGTAATTGGGCTGAGGGTTGTGGAGCTGCATCGACCCAAAACCGAACCGCAACCCGTTATAACCCGTTTTGTAATTTTACATTAAATAGTATTTGAATCATTATATTACCATTAAGTAGTTGGTATATACAATTAAAAAAAATCAAGCATGAATTCAAAGATCAAATATTCATTTTACTACTTAATATTTAGGTTCTTGATTTCTATAGAATAGATAGTTTTTTTTTTTAATGGAAATTGATCAATAGTAACTTTGCTTTCCACATAATTTTCATTTTTGTTGTAGGATGCTTAATTGTTTCTTCTTGTTCTTTTCCTTACACACCATAAACCGTTAGTCAACCCAAATATAAACCGTTAACTCAAACCGTTAGTTAGCCCAAATACAAACCGCATCAAACCGAAATTGACCCGAAACAGTTATTTTGCTAATGGGCCGTGTTTGGACTAGGTATTTTTCCGCCTCAAACTGCGCTGTTGACACCCCTAAACGCAGCCAAAACCAATGACACGTGGTCCTCCAATTTCTTAAAAAATGGGTAAGAAGAGAAAAAATGAAAATCACCTATTAGAGTAAGAAATTCACAAACACTTCTACTGTTTTTTAAGTTAGTGATTCCAAAGTCCAGAGCTTAGTGTCCCAGAAGACGGGTGAGATGAGCTTTGCAGCTACTTTGGCACTCCACTCACAAAAGTCTAAAACCATATCTCTCTGGGAATATGAAACGAGACCTAGAAAGAAAAAGATCACCTGCCCCGATAAAGATTTTACTTACTTTCCTATCTGAATAGGTTTTGTTTTGGGGCTTTTCAGTAAGTTTTTTTCTTGACTTTTCAAAGTGATATCTGTGCAAGGTAAAGTTTCAAAATCTAGGGTTTTTTTTTTTTTTTTTTTTTTTTTTTTGGATCATCTCCAAGGTCTTTTGTGCATTTATTGTGACAACTGCAATATCGCCTCCTAGAATGTCGCTGAGTTCTTACCGGGATAGTCACCAAAGGATCTGAGAAGAACCAATTTTCCTTCAGATATGAGGTTTCTAGCGACGCTAGCGAGTGAAGACAGGGAGATGGGAGGGACGATGACAGGGTTTTTAGTAGGGGTATTAGGGTCAAAATCGGAGAACGATCCACAACAAAAAAAGAAAAGAAAAAAAAAAAAAAACACAAACCCTTGATTACAAACTAATCCACTAAATTTTGGAAATTAAAAAAATCTTATCGTGGAAGACGGTTACATATTTATACCAAAAACCCTAAACCGAAATATAATCAACATCGTTCATATCTCAGGGAAATCTGAGCCAATCAAATGAAGAATTTTCATGTAAATCAGGTAAACAAAAATTATTGCTCGCTTTGTTCCCTTTGTTCCCCATGGCCATGAGGGGCTGCCGCCCCTTGCCACCCCTTAAGTCATGCAGAATCGAGCCTACATATATAACATAGAAAGAAGCAACAATTTCTAAGATCAGCAACAATTTCTAAGATCAGCAAGTGGGAGAAATTCCAACATTTGAAATTTAGAAAACCTTGAATATAAAAGATAAATTATATTTAATCAATATATTATGACAAAATGGTCATTTTAGTTTCAAAGTAACATAAAAGTTAAACTTGGATAATTTGCAATTTTATAAAAGGTGGAAAATTGGTGCCATACAATTTTAGTCTATTTAAGTGGGCAGTTAGGAATTATAAACCCACTTAAGTGGGCAAAAAACTCTTTTTTTTTTTTATTATTTTTTTTTATCAAGGATGGGGTATAAAACATCTATTTTCTATATTTATTATTCTTTTTTTTTCTTCTTTCTTTTATTTTAATTTTTAACATATGCATCCTCATTTAATTACTTTCATCGAAGAAAAAAGGGGAAAAAAAAAAAAAAACAAAGAAAATTAAGCTTTTCCAAACAAAAATTCCCAACACAGGATTAATAAATGTTGTATAATCAAAATAAAAACTATCTAGCTAGTCCCACGGTTAGGGTGCAAGTTTGGCTCTGACAACTTTAACTTGCCCTAATTCTCTCTGAGCTTGAACAAAGTCAAGGCTAAAGATTTTGATCCTGAGGATAAATCAGAGCCAAAATATCCTGGCTCTAAATCAGGACCAAGAGCAAACCTAGGATGAAATTTATTTTAACCAATCTGTTCTAAACCAGTCCCTAATTTTTTTGCCTGCATCTGACTTTGGTGCCAATCAGATATGAAATCAACCTACAATAAAGAGATTGAGAAGGTCAATCCATGTCAAATGTTATATTCTTTTAGGGTCTGTGTTTTTTGTATTTGTATTTAAATGAAAATTTTGGTTCAAACGATTGATCTTTTATATTAAATTTACTGGGACTATGGCCATTGTTAGGAATAGCGACAAGGCTTAGATGCCAAATTGTCTTGTTCCAGTCCAGTCAACGACAATCAAAATTCTGCTTGGCTTGGCCATGAAGGTTTAAAATCAAAGACAAGCATGATGGCCTGTGAGTAAGGTTAGAACAATGAGTTTAGTTAAGAGCATTTAGGGAAGTGATTGGGTAGTGTGAACCGATATAAGCTACAGCATCTCCCCCTCCCCCACGCCCCCACCCCCAAAAAAAAAAAAAAAACTCAAAGTTTGGATCAGCTCTTTTTTGTTTTTTGTTTTTGTTTTTTTTCCAAAACAAAATATTAGAGAATATATTAAATGAAAGAGTTTAGGTCATAGGATCTATACAAAGGAGAGAAATCCACAATAAACAGATGTGAAATACTCCACCAGGATCTATCTAGAGATAACCTGTAAGCACCCTTAGCAAGAAAATCAGGAAAGCTATTGCCAACTCTAGGAATATAACTAAAAGAAACCCTACGAAATAAAGAACATCGCTTCAAAATATCTACCACTAAGCTAAGACACATTTAATCTAAAGATGATTGAAGACTTTGGAGAGCATTTATTAACAACAGGTAAACAATCCGAGTGAACATATTGCGTGGAGTCTACGTCTAAAAGTAATAAAATAATTCAAAGCCGAAAACCCCATGGACCCCACACCATATGTAAAGTGAAAAAGCTCCACTAACCTGGAGGTCTTCCGAACTCCCCCAATCCCCACCCAAAAAAGAAAGGGAAAAATAGGGTGGGATACGAAAATTGGGGCAGTGACCATCTCCTTTTATTTTATCGGAAAACTAGAAGGGGCAGTTTAATGGCCACCAGCTGCCGGATTTCGCCGCATTACAAAAAATAATCTAACGGTGTGGGATCAAAAGGTAGGGTTAAATTTTGAATATGACTTTCTGTTTTTACATTCAACAGTTTAAAAAATTTGCAAATTTACAAAACAGAGCCCCTCACACTACTTGACTCTAATCCCTTTTCTCCTTTTACCCTTGTGAAAGGAGACTTCAATCTGTCAGTCACTGCGAAGGGGATTTTTGTTCTTCGTTTTCTCCATCTCCGATGATCTAATCCAGCAGAATTAGTTTTATGCAGCAGTTAATCTCTTCTACATCTTCCTTGTCTTGACAACCATTGGTGGTAGTATTGCAAGAAGCTGAACCCATTACGGTAAGTGAAATAAATTGGTTTCTCTCTTTAGGATTCTTCTATTTTCAAATAATTATACTTGTGTTTGTTCGTTATCCTGATTTTTTTTTTGTCTCCTTAAGAGGATATACATTTTTGTTTTAATCAATTGAATCCTCCTTTCTGAAATCAGTCGATCTCGTCTTTAGCTCTCATAAAAACAGAGAACAAGCAAAAGCCTCTGGTTGTCTCAGGCTATTAGTTCTGCTTCTCAATGTAACTTCCTTTTAGTCCATAACCATATAGACGCTTATACAACTTGTAATAGTTATCGGTTGAACTTCATTGTTCGTTTTAGTTTGTAATGTGTGGGTTGTAGTTTCAAATCATCATTGTTGGGAAACTGTATGATGAATGGTGTTGGGTTTTAATTCTGTTGTATCTTTTTTCTAATGGAATGATAACCAAAAGCTTATTTTGCTCATTGTGTTCATTTTTATAATTGCAGGTGGAGAAAAGACAAAGGAATGTTAGGGCCGGTAGAGATCGAGCCTCTTTGGACGGAAGTGTTAGAGGATGTGAAGAGGGTTGAAGATGAAAATGCTCTTTAAGCCCATAACTTAAAAAGAGAAGGTCGAGGATTGTGTTGCTGTGGCTGCTGCTTCAGTCAAACACCACCAGCAACCACAAATGCATTTTAGGATTGGAAATAGATTGCTTCAGCAGATTGGGGTACCTAGTTGGGCTTCAACTCCATGAGGTGCTGCTTCGCCTCATGGGTTTGATGCCATAGCGAACGAGAAAGACAGCATCATAGCTGTTGTTGCTGCTGCTACCATAAGAGGGCATCCAAGGTCAACATCTCAAGGATCGAAAGAACACAAATAAAAAAAATTCAAGAAATGGAGCAAATGGATCAAATGGATCAAATTCTCTACATATACATTACATTTACATGATTGTTATGGGATCTAGAGATGGGTTTTATGCTTTGGACTACGAAAAACAGAGAGTGGAGAGAAGAACGAGAGATTGGTTTCCCTAGGGTTATTCTAAAGACATGGCTACTCGTGTGAGCAGCAACAGTTCCAGTAGCAAGGGAGAAAGGGCAGCACAAGAGCTCCATTGACACTGGTGGAGAAATCGGTGGAGAGAAAGGGCATTTCTTTCGCTTTCTAGGGCTTGCAAAATAGGTGTTTAGCTAGGGCGAAACGACACAATGGATTGGGTAGAGTAAGGGGCTTCATTTAGTAAATTTGAAAACTTTTAAAACCTTTGAATGTGAAAATAGAAAATTATATTTATGATCCCACATCGTTGGATTTCCTTTTATACATGTGGCAAAATCTCCACTGTAGGCAGCTTGTAACAGCCGCAAATAAAATCCAAGGAATGGGGGTCTGGCAAGGTGTTGTTTAGATTTTTATTTACATCAGCCATTTCTGGTTGTTTCCAACGGTGGTGATCGTACCATGTAATCAAAATAAGATCGAAGAGTTGATAATCAAATGACAAGTTTACTTGTTGTTTGGCTTTATGGCCATTAAAATTTTCAAATAAAACCAAACCCATTTTACTGAAATGGGAAAATAAATAGAGAAAAACATGGGATGCGGGTAAATTGAGATGTTTACATTTTGATCTTTTGCATTTGGGGGTAGAGAGAGTCTTCTCCATCTAAGTCACGGGGATTTGAGCAGG
Source organism: Hakea prostrata (assembly GCF_041222555.1). Taxonomy (NCBI): domain Eukaryota; kingdom Viridiplantae; phylum Streptophyta; class Magnoliopsida; order Proteales; family Proteaceae; genus Hakea; species Hakea prostrata. The sequence continues at coordinate 11,032,522 of NC_142604.1, read as the reverse complement.
CAAAATAAAATAGGGAGGGAGTAAGGTAAATAAGGGACCAGATTTTATAAATTAATAAACTTTAAATTCTTAAAATGTAAAAATAAAAAATAATATTTATAGATAAACTCCCGCCATTTTATTTTCAATTGATTTTATTTTAATTATGTGGCGCGATCACCACCGTTGGCAGTACCTTGCAAATAAAATCCAAGTTCACTCTGTATTCTGATCCATCTGAATCGTGAGTTCCCGAAAGCAGGAGGGTAGGAAAAAGGAGTAGAGCTTTGGGAAGCTTTACGTGCAAGTGGGTTGGAAAGGTTTAATCTTTCTGTCATCCTCAACTATGGCTTCCCGACATTACTCATGTCTAGGGTTTACCAAAGTTCCTCCTTTTTCGTTACTTTCCGTATGTTCTGAAATTTTTATGTTAATCGAGTTCCTTTTTACGCATACTGGGTAAGGTCAACTCTTCTGATCTTGTTGAAAGTTCTTATATAGTTGATTGTTTATTATGATTTCCTATTCGATTATGGTATTGGTGATATGTCGTTCAAGGACCAGCAAAATTTAATGGATTTAATGTTTTAAATGTGAAATAATATCTGATTGTTTAGTGATTAGTATTTAGTAGATGGGATTAGGTTATTCTTCGAATCCTGTTCTTTTAAGATAAGTTTAAACTGAAGTAACTGGGGCAGGATGGGCGAAACTTGATTACAACTGATTATGCTCAGCCAGAATTAACTCCATGGATATCAGTGATTTCCTTGTAGCAACAGGCAGAAGGTAACTATACATCAGTTGGGGCAATTTGAGGGATATTATTGCTATTCTAGAGGACAGATGGTTACGTGGTTAAGGATAACTAGATGGAAATGCTTAGCTTACCATGGGTTCTCATAGATTGCTCCATGGCTTTTATGAAGTAGTCTGTTAGGAAAAGGATAGCTTCATTTTCTGTAGCTAGATCAAATGGTTTTTCAACTGCCTTTGCACTGTCTGCATTTTGTTGGGTTAATTTGGATGTTTATGATTCCTACAATTGAGTATCTAAAATGCACTGGTTGATTTCCCCTTTGATTCATGGTATCCATAGTGCATGCGCTTTGATGGGCTGAGAATAACATCATCAGATTCTCAATCATTCTCAATGCTAACAAGTGCAACTGCACCAGCAATGTCAGGTCAAAGGTAAGATTCAAATTGCTTGTGCCATAAATGGAAGTCACTGCAATGATTCCTCTTTTTTTCTTTTTTTGGGGGGATGTATTTTTTCAACAGAATGTTTGAAACACATCTGTAATTGAATTGCATATCACACTCTGCTGGACTTCTGATAGGATATTTAACAATAAGGGAAGCTAAATCAGATAATTTTTTGGGCGACAGCTGGCCATATATCTTCAGATTTGGGCTTTAACATATGTTGTTCTGATAGTAAATGTATTTGCTGATTGGAACTTAACAGAATATTGCAACAACCAGCAAATACATGATAATGAACCAGTATTACATCAGCACCCCCCCCCCTCTTTTTTTGTTTCTCTGTAAATATTTAACCAGGCTGAGTCATAGTTAGTAAATCTAAGGTCGGGTTAGTGAAATCAGGTTCATTACAGCCTAACTTGCCTTGGTCATTATCTGTAGGGTACATTTTAGGATCTCATGCCTGTGTTTGGTTGTATTAAAGTTCATTCCACCAATGTGTAGATGGAAGTGGTTTCATGTGATGAAGGATCTCAAACCCATCTCATTAATAAAATTCTGTACCTACACAAGTGGGGAGTTAGGAAATTGAGTTTTTTTTTTTGGTGAAATAAAAAGTTAGGAAATTAAGTTAAAAGTTAGTATAAACCTTGAAAGATTGGCAAGATTTCTGTATACTTGAAAGATAAGTTTTGCAGTAGAAAAACAATCAATAAGTACAAGTCACATAACTTTACTACTGTCATATGGCACATACATCATTGCCATGTTATCTATGGTCTGTGAACCTTCAAATATTACTTCTCTACTTGCTCTTTAAATTCACCTTGGGATCAGTGGAAAATCTTGTTTGGACACTTCAGTTTTGATGCTATCTGTTTAACTATTGATGATGGTAGTGAACTGTGATACATTCATGTGGCTTTATAATTGGCATTCCAATAGTGTGCTAATTTCCTAGTATGGTGATTGTTCAGATACAATACCGATTTGATTGACCAAAGTCTCCTCCATTACGGTATCTGCTGCCTTGGTCCTTGTTAACTCCTGCAATTTATCAGAGGTTTGGTCTAGACTCTCTAATTTTCTGCTTAGACTCTGCTTCCCCTTCGGATCTGAGAAAGATTCTTTGGCATAAGATCATTTAGTTCAGTTTCAACATTACCTCTCTTTACCCAGAAGTCCCTTCTCAAGAGAAATTTAATTTTTCTCAAATTGCTTTTTTTCCTTTATCCCTCCCAATATAAGATCAAAATTGTAGTTAAAAAAAAATAAATAAATAAAGTACATCAACTAATCACTCAGACTATACACTTTTACCAAGCAAGAAACAGCTTGGACAAGAACTTAAACATTGAATCTACATCTAGGCATTGTTGCCACATCTCTTTCAATCTCCATTTATAAGACTCTGGCGCATGTAGCTAAAGGGGTAGATACTTGTTGCATTTCTGCCATTTGTGCCAAGTAGTCTGCCAACTTCTTTGTTTGCCCTGAGTTTTTTTCTTCCTTTCAATGGAATTCAAGAAAGGTCTTAGTGCTTTCCACCTCTGCATTACAAACCATGGCATTTTCTTTTGTTGGAATTCAAATTGTTGTTCTGCTGGAACTGTAATGAAAATGTGGAGCACCTCTTCTTGCTCTATAGCCATTTAAAAATGTGTTTGCAGTGCTTGTTGGCCTCATCACAGAATTATCCTTTTGTAGAGAGAATGAAGGTCTATCTTGACAAATTTTCAGTAGCGAGCCTATCTGTATCTTGCCATCCATTCTTGATGAAGTTTTGTCATTCATCATATTTGAGGGGAAAGGAATAGAAGAGGATGAAATTCCTTGATTTGCATTCTTGAGTAAATCTTGGAAGTTGTGACCTTTGAGATCAGAAGTAAACTTTTTCATAGCCAAAGGACAGCCATTCAGTTCGGGTATTTGGTTGTATTCAGTTCTTTCCCTTGATTTCTCTTTCTTTCACCCAGAAGAATTACTATAACTATGTGGTCTCAAGATTCTCAATTTCCACCATAACTGCTGTTTTAAATATCAGATGAATGCTACCACCAGGGTCTAGACCATCATATCACCTTCCTCATCATTTGGCAGCATTGCCAACACTACCATTTTATCAGTAGTCTTTCACTGCCACTATCATTTCCAATTTCTGACAAAATTATGATTTCCTTAAGTATCAGAATCATATCAACCATCATGAACTTATGACCTCCATCTTCACAGTACCAAAATATATTTTCAAGTTTGCTAGGATTGGCAGATATAGGCTGACTCGATGTTTCCATCAGCTGATGTGCAAGTCAGTTCTCTGATCCCTTGCTTCTCACTTTGTCCAACATTTTCTTTCTTTAATGTCATTGCTTCCTTGTTCTTTCTTACTGCCTATGCTCAACTTTGGTAGCTATGACTTACTCTTGGACTGAATCTTTTGACAACACAGAAACAGAAGCTTTACTGGAATCCATCCAGGACTATGATTTTAATATGAAAATTGGGGAGGAACTGAGGAACTGCAACTTTTGATCCACTGTTGATTTGGAATTTCAGCTGAAAGTACCAGTTTGGTGCTGTAAATCAGTGGTCAGTTTGGTTCAAGTCGCAAACATGTTTCTTAACACGTAAATTGGACCATTTGGAGATGAAACATTGTATCAATGGCATAATCTTATCCCAATTAAACAGGGTGGCCTACATAAATCAAACAATGTGTGATTGATGCACTGTGTCTTAAAATCAAATGACAACTAGTTAGAGGTCACCCTGGCTTCTATTTTATAATTTACGTGTTTGATTTTATTTGCAGAGCATGAGGCTTAGTTAAATTTTCTTCCTGTATATATAAACCTTTACGAAAACTGAATCAATCTACCGAACAGCCAGTAGTCATTCTAAATATAGATTCTTCTTGGAAGTGGCCGTAAATTTGCAGTTAGCAACCTTCTATTCTATTGGTTTTTTTCATAATTCATCTTAGATTTTAGAAACAAATGAGTTCTAGCTTGTAAAAGCATAACCAAGGGTGTACACATTTGGAAGTTCTTTAGTTCACTGGATTAGTTTTGTTCTGGAGGTTACCTGATCCTTCCCTTAGAGGTAAGCTTTCAGTGTTCAGACATGGCAATCGTTACTGCTGAATTAGTAATTCGGAATGTCTTGAGAAGAACACTTTTTTTCTTGTGTAACCTGGGTTGTTTGCATTTGGTTTGGGTGCTGCGTAATTAATGCACAATCTAATGGATAAAAGACCTTCACAGGTTTGGTGCTTAGCAAACTCTTTGACCTTGGAGTATCAACAGGCTTCACCTTCTTATGGCAGCAGAAGTTTATCCATCAAATCCAGTGGACAGCACCAGCTCAAGGTGTCAACACTAATGTTGATGGATCTGCAATTTAAGTTAGAGATAACTACTTTAGAGCAGGCGCAGCAGGAGTTGCCCGAGGAGCTCAGGGGAACATGATATTCTGTTTTGCTATTCCAGGAGGAAACTTAAACTCCAATTCAAGCTGAAACTGCAGCTTTCAAATGGGCAATCCATCAGGCTCTGAACCTTCAATTAAGGAGGGATATCATTGAAACTGATGATGCAACAATTACCAACCTACTTCAATCCAGAACATCTGAGCTACCATGGAGAATCAAGCACATCATAGAAGAAATCAGATCCAAAGTTTCAGGCTTTGGCTCCATCATTTTCTAACATTATTCACAGACAAGGAAATTTTGTGGCCGATCATCTCGCATCATTTGCTATGCATTCAATGTGAAAATTTCTTTTCTACCTCTTCCCTTTGTGTAAGATTTGGGTAGGTGCTGGGGATAATTCCATAATGCAGCGGAATCAAGAAGAATAAAAAAGACAATTGACAGCGATTTACTTGGTTTAGCCAAGTGATCTACATTCAACGATGATTCCAAAGGACTCAAGATGACATGCACAACTAAATTAATATCAAGTTGGGTACAAGAAACTCTACAAGCATGCACAATCCTCTAACACAAGAAACACTTAAGAGACCACCAAACACAATAGGTGTTACACGACCGAACACCAAAGTGGAACGATCTCACGTAGCTTCATGCACACCGCAAATCCACAATCTTGAAGCTAAAACCGAAAGCCATAACACCATCGAACATAAAAGGAACAACGGATAAACCCTAGAACCAGAGAGAGAACCACATAGATATAACAACCTAGAAACAGAGAGCAACCCAACAAAGAAACCTTTAGAATCAAATGAACCAAAAAGTGGCCTTAGGTATACAACACATGAATGGACTGAAATACCCCTAACTAGAATTACATATTACATACAAAACCACTTAAAAAGAATAACCAATATGCTCTGCTGAGAGCAACATATTCCAACAGTAGGCTATGTCTAATCGGTTCGACTAATGTCAGTCATAAGACCAACAACCATTTCGTTGGGCATGGAGAAGGTATTCCATCCAGTTTAGTAGGTAATTTTTCATCTGAACCCCCTAAGGTTTGGTTTATGTCATTTTTAGTCCAAAAAAACTTTGACTTTGTATTTTCCTCTCTTGTGATATATAGAAAAAGTCAATTTAATGACAAATTATCACTTTTATGATCAATTTTTCTCTTTTTTTTTAGTATAAATTTTTTACATATACACCCCCACCTTCCATGAAACTCGTGACTCCCATTTTAGTCAAAAAAAATTATAGAAAGTCCTAGAATTCAAATAAATTTTAAAATATGACCAAAATACCCATATATGTAAAAATGATTCAAGTACCCCTTCTTAGCTTAACCTATTTGCAAAGTAGAATATTAGTCGAGATGGATGAAGAGATTCCCCCTTCACCCATCTTCTTCATTTTCCATTTGCTCAACTCAACCAATGAGCAAACACCCATCTCCATTTAAGGTTATACTTGCAAATAGGGATTTAAGCTAAGGGGTAGTTGAGTCATTTTAACATGTAAATGTATTTTGGTCATATTTTAAATTTTATTTGAATTTTAGGATTTTTTCTATAATTTTTTTTGACTAAAAGAGTAGTTACGAGTTTCATAGTAGTGGGAGGGGGGGTGTATGTAAAAAATTTTAATTAAAAAAAAAAAAGGGCAAATTATTTATAAAAATGATAATTTATCCTTGAATTGACTTTTTCCGTAACACCGGTAGGCAAATGCAAAATCTTAATTTTTTTTTTTTTTTACTATAAATGACATAAACCAAATCTTAGGTTCCATATGAAAATTACCCTTTTCAAAAATGATGAAAATGAAACGGTCTGAAAATTAATTTGAAATACCTAAGGAGAATATGATTCTTAAATGTTAGCAAAGCAGTTTTGATAATTAACCTATCCGTAGTCTCTTCTTCATTAATTACTTAACCAAAATCAACTAACAATTTAATAATACAACATTTTAAGGGTCTAATTGAAAAATAATATGATTTAATTGAGAAATATTTCCAAAAATCCACTAAACATATTTTAAAAGATAAATCGTCCTATATTTCTTTCCAACCATGATTACTCATTGAAAGGAAATGCAAATTCTTTTCAATAGGTTGATTATCAAAATAGATATGAATGATTGATACAACCTTTTTCAGTTTTGGGTATTAATCATAGAGTCCCAAGCTCAATAATTTTCCTTTAATATTTGTAAATTATTTACTCTTATTCTATTTTTGTGTAAGCATAATAAATAAATTGCATGTGAAGAGTGAGACTACTTTTTTTTTTCTATTTTTTGTATAAGCATAATAAATAAATTGCATGTCCGATGATTTTTGAGGAAAGGATGGACTCAAAATATGATTTGTAGTAATTAACCTATCCCTAGTCCCTAACTCATTATGATTTAACCAAAATCAAGTAAAGATTTAATGATACAACATTTTGGACAAGAAAACCCTAACAAATGTAGGATCCACCCTATTTTATCATTGTCGATCACATAATCCTCTCTCTTCTCTCTCTCTTTCATTAATTTCTTAACCAGTAGCTAAACCTTGAGCACACGCCTTCCAAATGAAACTTTTCACCTTTGGCATGGTCTTACTCTTCTATATGATAATCCATGCTCTAATAGACATTTGCTCCTACTTGTGCTTTCTAGAAGATAAAGGTTGAAGATTCATTCTCTGATCCCTCTTGTTATTCAAGAGATGATAGGCTGACTTGGAAGAGAAAATCCCATTTTTTGGAGGCCGCCCAAACTAACCTATCATGTGATGGGAATAAACTAAGTTAGATGCTTTGGATTTTCATTTTGTCTTCCTCTATGAAAAGTGGTTTAGAAAATCAGTTCTTCACTCTCTTGTAGTGGGATTTATCAACTCCGACATGCTTAAAATAGAGCAATTGACTGGTTTTAGCATTAAGACCTTGAAATTTTCAACCATACCCACCCAATTGTCATCTCAAATCATAACTTCTTCTCTCAAGCCAATCTTCCATAGAAGACTATCATACAATACCTCTCTCCCAAGTAGGCATTCCTTCGTGCCCAAGATGGATTGTTACCATTTTTTGGTTTAAAAAATTTAGTGGAGGAAAAATAAATAGCCTTCATTAAAGAAGTTCAAAGTGAGTTAGGATCCTCAAAAAGTCTCCATGTCACCTTCGCCAAGAGAGCCCGATTTTGTAGAACGGGATCTTTAAATCCAAGCCCTCCCTTTTTCTTAGATTGCATAGTCTAGTCCAGGAAATGTAGTTGACCTTATGCTCTTCCTTATTTGTCCCCAGAAGAAATTACTAAGATCATTCCTTATAGTATCATGAATAGAATTGAGAAGTAAAAAATGAGATGCAACATAATTTGGCATAGTCTCTCCCTACATATGATAATAATTGATTCTTCCAAATATTCACCCTCTTCTTTCTTTCTTTTTTTCTTTTTCTTTTTCTTTTTCTTTTTTTTTTTTTTTTTTTTTTTTTTTTTTTTTTTTTTTTTAAGCTATTTCTTTGAAGGCCACAAACTTCGTCACTCCAATCTTAGCTAGCAAACCTAAGTATTTTGAGGGCTCCACTCCCTATGAAATCTTTAACAACTTGAAAAATCATATTTTATATCTAGGTTGAGTGTTGAGACTGAAAGTGAGCAATGATTTCTTCAAATTTATCTCTTGTCCACTAGCTTGACAATAGATGTTCAAGCACGCCTTCAAATGGCCCACATCTACTAACTTCAACTTCGAAAAGAGAAGACAGTCATCTGCAATCAACAGATGGGTCATTCTTAGAACTCTATTCCCCACTGAAATTCCTTTCACCAGACCATTGAATTCAACCCTTTTTGATGACATCATGATTATAATAACAATTAGATATAACATAATCATTCATCATCAAAAGATGTATTTAGTCATCTAATTTCAGGCATGCACCTTTCCCTTCAGATGCATTATCATTGATTTCAGTGTATCCGTTCCTTTTAGATGTATTTTTGTCGTTTGATTCAAGTGGAGGATCGAATGTTTTGACAATTGATATTAATGGGTCACCAATTGTCAAATGCTGACAATTTAATTTCATGTTGAACATGTTGAACATGTTGAATTTTTGTGGGACATTCGCGGAACCTTGTTTGTTAATGCTACCAAAAGCTTTGTATTATTTATTTGTTTTAGCTTTGTATCTGGAGCTGAACATGCCCTTTTACATGGGAGCCTGACAAATTTAAATTAGCTCTATTGCATTATACTATTCTTTGGTATCTAAATATGTTTTATAATTTATGTTAGGATTAGAGCAATCAATTAATCACACACAATTGAATGAAACAAGAAGAAAATGAGAGACAAATTTTACCTTGGCTTATTTTAATGTGAGGCTACGTTCAACAATAGATTTTCTATTATATTCTTCTCAAAACAACTTCATACGTACCGATGTTATGTTACAATAATATATACATACATATTGGCCAAAGTTGTTCGGCTGCAATAGAATATGAAGCATGAACCATAGTCAACAATTTCTAAAATACTTCTTAGATTGATTTGGATACACTATAGAAATGCATACATCTCTCACCTCCACATTCCTTTTTACCGGTGGAAACCTTCTGGAGACCTCGTGGTCATGGGATATCATTTATGGTGTCACCTTATACATCTTGACCATTTGAACTGGAAAATGTTTTTTCTCCCTGCGAAATTACTTTTGTTGTGTAAGGTTAGTTGATCCAAACACGGCCTGCTTTCCAGTTTATAAATGTGAACGTTATTGTGACAAATTATACTCAAGTAAAGGTAGTTTATCTTTTAACATAATCAACATCTATTAGGAGCGCAAGCAAGAAATTAAGGTCTCTTGGTTGGTGGTTGGCTTGACAAGTTAAAGCAGCAGTCTTCTTCACTCTTCAGCAACGCAATAAGTCATGTTATACATTTCGTTTTCATCGATTCAATCTATTGTGTCCTAATCCATCTAATTTCTTCGTCTTCCCCATCATAATCACCATGACTTGATGCCTTTGAGGCTGCATGGCTTAAGCTAGCAGTCAAATTCACGGGTCAAACATCACCATCACACAGCTTTCAGCTACCATCCCAGCTGCCTTTCAACGATCTGGGTTCATACTGATTTGGTGATACACTGATACTTCTGAGTGTTTTTATTATTTGGTCGTCTTTCCTAACTAATGTTCAAAGCAGACTATATATATGATGATGGATCCATTATTCCGCAGTGCTCTGATCTTAAAATTCAGCATTCCAGCCACCACACGGCGGTTGTTTGCTCGAATCGAGATCATCTCCCCGTCAGTGGAGCACAAGGGTTCTAATCCTCTGTGGCCATCAAAAGAGCGGCCATCCAGCGGCCATTACAGATGGCCGCCATGTGTCATTTAAAATATCAGAACTGTTGAAAGTTTATGGAGTTTTCCTAGGTTTTCCCATTAAACCGATTACAAAGAATGCGGTTCAGATAGATGAACCGATAAACTAAACCAAACCGGATTATTAATTTAAAAAAAAAAAAAGAAAACTCAAAACCATCCCTGCATCGTCTTCTATGTTCCGTGAAATCCATGTTTTCCTCCCTTTCTCTCTCTCTCTCTCAACGTGTTTCCTTTCTTTCTCTCTCTCAACACGAATCCATCATCTTCTATCTTCTATCTGGTCTCAGATAGATATGATCGGAAAATCGACAGCAAACCCTCATCACCATGCATGAACCCATTTAAGCGTTCGGTTTTGGCGATAGAACCCAACACACACACACACACACACACACACAGAGAGAGAGAGAGAGAGAGAGAAAACAATGGGTGTAGGATCAAAGGCACTGGCACTCTGTTACTGCTGTAAGGTATGTAAACCACTTCCTTCTTTTTCACCTCTCTCTCTCTGTAATTGGAATAGAACAGTTCTTTTTAATTTCTGCAAATTGGTCTGATGCAGGTGAGGTGAAGATAGGAAGGATACAAAAAGATGAATTGGTGGAAAGGCAATGGAAGATGGGAAACATTTATATAATCCCAGCTGGTTCTACCTTCTACATGTTGAACACTGGGGAAGGGCAGAGACTTCACATCATTTGCGGCATTGATACATCAGAGAGCATTGGACGAGGTCCTTTGGAGGTGCCACCATGCCCTACTGATCTGAAAATCGATTGCTATGAAGATGAAAGAAGGATTTTCAGATCAGTAGGGCATGGTGGCACCTCCAAAGGACCTCGTCCAATGAAAAATCCTTCTTTCACCTTCAACGGTTCTGATATTTTAAATGACACATGGCGGCCATCTGGAGGGGCCGCTTGATGGCCGCTCCTTTGATGGCCACAGAGGATTAGAACCCGGAGCACAAATGACGACTTCCCAACTACAAAAACACTATGGGGCTCATTTGTGAAACTTAATTATTATTTTTTTATTCATATGAAGTTTGAGTTAGGGAAGAGCTATCACTTACCACTTAAGAGAGCATAAACTGTAGTTGGGGAGTAACAGAAAATTTTCTTTTTTGGATTTTGGTTTAAAAAACAAATAATATAATATAATATATTATTGATAATAAGTTTTAAAAACGGAAAAAATTCTATCTCCCTAGTTTTGTATTTGGAATATTGTTTGATTCTTACCTTTATAGGACTCGTCCGAATATAAAGATTTCAATCCAACGTGCATAAGGAGCTATTAAACCGGGTTTATTGAACGGGTTAAAGGAAAAATATATTGTAAAACACTAACGATTCAGATTTTATTATCTGACACGTGGTGCTCATCCGAGCATCCACTGGATGGCCGCTTGAATGAGCGCCGCCGAGGATTTAAACCCAATAATGTTAATGGCAGAAATCTAAACATCTAACTAATAAAACTTAAAATTTAAATTGGTATTGGTAGGAATCGAAACTTTACGAGAAAGTTTAGGGATTCAAAAATAAAATTAAATGATTATGATTAGATATGAAAAAGTTAAATGATTATGATTCCAATGTTTGTTAACTACTCCAATATTTTGTGAGATGTGTGAGAAAAAAAAAAAAATAAGAATAAAAGAGGAGATTTATGAAAGAATAAATATGAATGAAAATATGAGAGAGAATATAAGGAAAAATTCATGTATCGTGAGTTAGTTTTTAGTTAGAATTTAGTTTTTTATTCGTTAAAACTAAGGGTTTAATGATAACCATTAAATAATGATTAAGAATGACATTTGTACCTATCATCTATATTTTAAATTTTTATTTTTAATTTATGGAGGGCCCAAATGGTGATATTTCAAACGTAAAATGAGAGAAATAAGGAAAACAATATAGGTATTTTTAAAATTTCAAAAATCCGAGCGCCATAGTCCCATCCGGCCCCAACATGGCTCCACCGCTGGCTGTTCTCATCGTTGCAGCATTAATGGTGGAGTAATTTCCATTTGTTTGATGCTTTTTCTTCGGGTCTTCTCTGCATATATGCTCTCTAGATCTATGTGATGGTTTTGCTTTTCTGCTTGCACTTTCCTGCTTCACATTTTTGTTGTATGTAGCTGTAACAGATGGTGGGACTTGGGAGAACACGAGACAGAGAAAGAGAGAACTCAGAAAGTAAATGAGAGCAAAGGCCCATTTTCAGTTTTCTTTTCTGATGAGAAGAAAACCATCTACACTAATGAGAAAGCCGATTACAAGAAGTGATCGATGCTGGCCTGTTCTTATTGGGCAGATGGAAATCCATGAACAGGATGATTGCTGCAACTGTGTATGGGTGGTTGTTGGTGGTGATCACGGTGATCCTGATGCCCTTGTTGTGAGAGTTCCTCTAGAGTTGGGCGAGTTGTTAACAAGTGAAGGCCAAGTTATGGCAATACCATTGACTAAACCACCATACTTTTGATCAGTTACGTTGTGTTCAGGGGCGGAGCCAGGATTGAAAATGGAGGGGGGCCGAATGTATGTGGGCCAATGTGGGACCCACTGTAGGTCCCATCTCAAAATATATTATTATATTTTAATGTATAGTCTCCATTAAAAATTAGGTAAATTAATAGAAAATTCGTTAGTGTGAGAGAGAGAAATGAATAATTTGAGAAAGAGAGTGAATATATGATGTGGAGAAGATTTAGGAAAATTCTAAAGTTTGCTAACTACTTCAATATTTTGTGAGACGTGTGAGAAAAAAAAGAGAAAAAATAGGAATAAAAGAGGAGATTCATGAGAGAATAAATAGAAATTAAAATAAGAGATAATATATACGGAGAAATTCAGGGATCGTGAGTTAGTTTTTAATTAGAATTTAACCTTTTATTCCTTAAAATTAGGGATTTAATGATAACCATTAGATAGAGATTATGAATGACATTTGTACCCATCATTTTTATCTTAAATTGTTATTTTAATTTTTGGAGGGGGCCAAATAGTGGTATTTCACATTTAAAGATAGAGAAATAAGGAAAAAAAACAAGGATACTTACAATTTCAAAAAATCTGGGGGGGGCCATGGCCCCCTCCGGTCCCAACGTGGCTCCGCCACTGGTTGTGTTTCATTCTCTTCATGTAGCTGACATAGATTGCATTAGTACAGAGGACAATCAAGCTCTTTCATTTCAGTGCTTAGGAAGGAGTCTTTGGATTGGGTAGTTTCATAACAATGTAAGTATGGTGACCCTCAGAAGATTGCAGAGAGATAGAATTAATGGGAAACCCCTCTGTCATGGCAGTTTTGACCTTGTTTCCAACACCCATTGCTCGTTGCAGAGATGCTGCCAGCATGCTAGCCCAAAGGGGCTTTGAGATAATAATTGGGTTATACTGACCACATTTTGTAGAGCTGGTGTTGGTAGAACTGCTGGAATTAACCAGAAGAAATAGTTTTGGTGGATTCACTTGGTCATTAATCTTCCTCTACTTGTGAACAAATAAATTTGAGAAACTCAAATCCGAATCCCAAACTTCTTCCTCAACTAAGGACCGGCCACGCTGATAACTGCAGTTCTAGAGATTGTATTAGCAAAATCTTACACTCAGAACAGAAGTTACTTATTTAACGTGAATGCCAAGTGGCTGGAGGTGATACTTTTGTCACTTTTTCCCTCACCAATGCTGTCATCCCATGAAATTCTGAGGACAAAGACTTGGACTGATCATCTCTGCTGGTTCTATAGGATGTGCCAAATGCGAAGATGCATTACCAATTTACATTGGTGACAACAAAACAGAAGAAGATTGAAGATGTATTCAAGGTATTTGATGTTTTGTTGATTTTTCACCTAGCAATTTATTGTTGTAATTTTCATTTTAATGAATTTTTTATTCATTCATTGTCATAAATTAAAATAAAATGAGAGTTTTTGTTTATGCTTTTTTATGTAGGTCTTCAAAGGATAGAGGGCAAAGATAGATTTGAATTCTCGTCTCCAAAATTCCAAAGGTTTCAAATGCCCGGACTAGAAGACCATTTTCCTATCTAAAAGAAAAGTTTTTTTTTTCCGAATGGAATGAAGAGCAACAAAAGGAAGGGGGGGGGATGAAATAGGATTTTTTTTCCCTTCTACCTAATTATGAGTCTTAGTAATTTTGGTAGGAAGTTCTGTAACTACTCTTGTATACAACGAAGATGATGATGTAGAGAGCAATAGATCATTACAGAGAGAAGATATTGAGATAAAGAAGTCCGAAGCTTGACATTTTATTTTGGTTGCAGTGGCTACCACTTAATCATTGTTTGAATAAATGGCACCAATGCATCAGTGTTGTTGCTCCGAAGAGTCTTAGTTCTCTTGGGTAGTTGCAAGAGTTAATGCCCCAAGTATTTTTTTTTTCCCTCAACTTTTTTACTCTTCTAGATGAATATCATGTCTTTCTGTGGAGAAGACGAACCCTGACCATCAGATCCTCCAAGCTTGAATGAAAGGCTGAGATTTTTAGTAACACCAATCTTGCAGGAGAAACTAAGGGCTTGATGCACCTTCTCCCAGATCTGACAATGACTCTAACTTACGTGGGCTTTGAATGTGACGTGTTTTCCCCTGAACTTCAGACAAGCCTTGAGGAAGCAACACCCAAGAAGAGATGGATAGATTGGTGCTCCCTTGATAAGCATTGAACATTTAATGTATAAGTGTAGAGCATAAATGTTGAATGCTGACATATGTGCAGAGAGAAATGGATTGTTTCCCATCAACTTGCTAATCTCTCTAAGATGACAGACCATCAACTCACTACTCTCTCTAAGATGTAACATCTCAGACATCCATTGAACACCTATACAGGTATGACAAAACCTCCACGTGGCATTCCCAAGGCAGTAGTCTCAAGGACGAAAGTTCACACCGGAATGTAACTAGCTGGCTCTTTAACGGCTTTGTTTTTTTAGTAGACGAGTTTATATTGGGGGGAGGCGAATATTACTAATATAGGTGCCGCCGGTTGGGTGTGAACTCAAGACCTTCTCATAGGAGGTTGGGCTTTTAACGACTAAACTAACCCACTATTGGTTCCAAATTAAATGATTTTTATTAATGTTGAGTTGTTGACATCTTCTCTGTTTCTTCCAGGTCTCTTTCGAGTTTCGAGCTCCTCCAATTATGGCTGTTGAGGAATCCAGACGCAGCAGGGTTCAAAAGAGATGAAGACTCGATATCACAGAGCTCAACTCTGTTTCGAGATATTATCATTTATCAAATGGGTTCCTTTTACGGGGATGAAGTATTGAAGTACTATCACTTCGTCTCTGTAAAAGAAACCCATTTGATAAGCTACGAAATCTACTTCGGAACTATTTTTTATTCCCCAGATTACGGTAGCGTTTGAGGGGCTGCGTTGAAGGAAAGAAATCTCGAAAACAAAGATGCAATGAAATTGATGTGAACGAATAGCGACATGTTTGTGCTCGACTCTAAAAATTCCAATCTCGATTGGGGAAGTAAACAACTGATGAAACCATGCTCCAGAGCTAGCTGTGTCACGTAAAAACCCTTTACCAACATCTAATTGGCCAAATCGATATATATGACAATGGAGAGACCACATGAGCACTTTGGGTTTGACAATAATAGCAGCATTGAGAGTTCCATTTTTACTCAACACTCACTTCAGAACGGTGCCTTGAGGGTCCATCTGTCGTCTTAATCTTAGACGTTTGAAACATAAAATATCTTTCTTTTGGCCAAAACCACATAATATCTTCAAAGACGTGAAAGTGTCCTGTGACCAATTGATGAGCACTGCAATTCAATGTTTCACTGTTTTTATCGAAGGTTTTCAAATGGGTTTGTTAGAAACCCTATCAGCAGACATTATGTCATCATCAGCCGTTTCATTAATATATACAGCCCCCCAGCGGCTGCTGATGGAAGATAAGAAAACTGCTTCAGGAAGAAATCTTGGAGAAAAATATCTTCTGCAAAAATCAAATAAGGCGACCGAAGAGTCGACCAACCACAGAAGGTTAAGCAGTGGTTGTGAGTCTTGTGAGTCTTGTGACATCGGGGAGATGGAGAGAGCTCTAACTGCTACTAGATTCTAACGAGCCACTTGCGAGGAATATTCCTGCTAACGACGAGGTAGGAGAAAGATAAGAATCCAAGGAGAAAGATATATATATATTAATTAACAACACCAAAACCAAGGCTTACAGGAATGAGAGCTTTGACCAAAATCAAGGTTCACAAGTCACAAGAATGAGCGAGAGCTTTGACGATCTCAAGAACCCACTAATAAAACACGTGTCTTTTCTCGATCTTCGATTCAAACGGTCCAATGTGCTTCAACTTCAAGGAGACTGGCGGCGCTGCCACTCTCCGCCCCCATCTTCCCGTCTCCGACCTGTACCGTTGATTCCGGTTCGTCCTGTCTCCTCTTTATTTTTACATTTGAAATACCCTCAAGTACAGTTTCTATTTACGACAGAGCCATCACTGTATGAAGAAAAAAAGAAAAAAGTAGGTCGGAGCCGCCGGTTTATGACCCGAGGGTAACCCAATCGCCCGATAGCTAATGTCCTCTTTGATTAATTTATTGAGAAAATAATAAATAATAAAAATAAAGAAAAAGTGTTTTTTTTTTTACTCGGTTTCTATTTTATTTCCTTTCACTTTTCTTATTTTCTTTTTCCCCTTTAGTCCTTGTAATATAAATTTCTCTTAGAGTGTTTGTATGGGTTGGCCATACTTACTTTCCCATGATACGGTACAAAAACTTCTATACTCAACAAGAGATAACACCACTTAATCACCGTTCGTTTAGAATCCTCCATATCTCAATCTACGAATATAACTTCCCATTTTGGTTGCGACTGCTACCTGACAAACAGAATCAAGGAATGAAGAATCTTTGACGTGGCAGCTTACCTGGATTTCGATAAAGATCACACTTTTTTCTTATTGCTGATTAAATTACAGCTCAGCTCAAAGAAAAATTGGAAAAAAAAATAGAAACACATCAAAAGTTGTGTACTTTCTAACAAGAAACGCGTAAGTATTTTTGATTTGCAATCTATCTAAATATTTTTTAAATCTATCTTCCCTTTCCAGTACAAAAAAAGATACTCCAGCTGTATAGGAGAGGTTTCCTATATTGCTTCCAATATTCACCACGCGCTCAAAATTTGTGCCTCAAAAATGACCATAGATTTTCCGCGGTAGTATGAACTCAAATGATATAATGGAAGTCTTGTGATGCATTCAAAAATTGATCAGCTCTTGAATTCATGCAAAATAATATCAATTGTGGGCCAACTCAGTTGTTGAAAAATAATATCTAAAAATTAAATCAATAAGAGTACCACAGTTGTAGAGTTTAATTGAAAAATGAGAATAGAGGGAGACGATTCAATTACCTTTCATTTGTGTTGTGCTTCAATTTATATAGGGTTTACCTCTTATTTTAGACCGCTGGATTAATTCACTAATCTCATCTGTAGTCGTCCAATCGTAGGTATCTCTCTCCCTCAATCTAAGTTAGTTATGGTTTTGATATAAGGCACAATTATCTATTGCGAACTTGGTGGGTTCACATTTCTTTCCATAACCATCAAGTTCCTTCTTGCCCATGACTTCATTTGATTCACTTCTGGAACCGGTCCCTACCGGGGCGATCGTGCTAACTATGGTTCGACCCGATTGGTTATTATTATTTTCTACTTATCACCTTGAAAAATCCAACTTATTTATTCTCTTTAAAAAAATTAAAAAAAAAAAAAAACATTTTTCATAATTATTTTTTTATATTGGATTTTTTTAATCTAATATTAAATACCAACTATGAAAATATTTATTTCATGAGAGTTAAGGTTAAGATTCAACATTAAAGGTGTAATAGGGTTAGGTTGGCTAGGTTTTTCAAACCCTAATCCTAACTCCAAATTTGTTAGTTTGACTCTAACCCTGTAGAGTTGGGCTAGGGTTCGGGGTGTCATTGACCTTGATCTTGACCTTACTCTTACTTACAGAATAATTAAATAATGTATTATTGTCTTAATTTTATCAAGAATACCTAGAATCATGTCATAGGGTTGGACTGAATCCAACAAGCTAGTCTTGGTAAAATACTCAACCTTGATCTAACCCTAACCCTAAGTAGGCAAACTTTAGGTCAGTCCCAACTTGTCTCTCAATGCCAAAATTTTGAGCTAAACTTGTTCAGATTCAAGGCAAGCTACAACAAGTCTGGAGTCTCGACTATCAGAGCTAAACTTGTACCTCTAAATAAAGCAACTACATTATTTTATGGGACTTTTATGAGTGTTTGATTTTATTTTTTTAATTTATTAAGATACAAATTAACCGGATACCAACAATTAGTTAGTCGGAAACCAAATGAATTTGGCAATGATCGATTGGATAGGGAGAATTATTATATTCGTATTAATCAATTTTCAACGGATTAAGATTGTCCTAAGGTAATATTTATATCTATTATTAGAATACGAATTTTAATTATCTATTTATGTCACTAACTAATCTCCTGCGATCTCTATTGTTAAGTTGGATTATTCATGAGAAATCATTTCTAATGTATTGTAACTAATATGAATGGTTTTATATATATAACAGATGACAAAGATTAAGGAACTTGAATAACTTTTAGAGTCATTCTCTCATGCATGACTAATACAAATGGTGAAGTGACTCACTACCAAAGGGCCAAAATAATACGTGAGGTTTTCCTTATCGCTCTCGAATTTCCTTCTTATATATAATTTACAAAGGTTTTATGTTCTATCCAAAGGAGAAATATTAGTTGCAAGGGAGTTGCCTTTTGCTTTCAAGTTTGATGTTGGGAACAGTGACTGTTGTCCAACTTACCTAAATATTTCACGAAGAAGAAAACAGTTAGAATCAACCAATTAAATAAATAAATAAATAAATTAACATATATTTCCATGGATCAAAACCGATTGAAATTTCAAATCCAACGGTCCAAAAGCTTGCAAGAGCGGCAACACGAGTTGCAGAGCAACCTACTAACCAGTTTCCTCTCCTTGCTCGGCGTCTTTGAGCCCCTCCCCTGATATTATTTGTGTCGGGTCTTTTGTGCTCACTCTCTTCTGAAATATTCATGTAAGTGTAAAGGTGAATGAAGTATGAGATATGGCAAATGTTAAATCTTACTATACTAGTAAACGTAAGCATTGGAGAAGATTAAAGTCCACCAATGATATGACCATGGTTAAAGATGTCTAAGGGTATCAATTGGTACGGTTTGATTCGATATTGTAAAGATGCAGTATCGGTATTGTAAAAATGTTTCGGTACAGTTTTGATATTAAATCGGTGTTGGAAATAGTTTAAATACGGTATCTAGTGTAGTATAATTTTGACACGAACAAACTCATGCCACTTTTGTTATTAATTCATTAAGATCCTAATGAAATTGCGATCAAACAATCGATAGAATTTGATATTAACAGAGGCAAAACAAGTAAATCTAAGTAATAGAGACAAAGCAAGTAAATTTAAAAAGAAGAGTGAAGGACAAAACGAATAATTGAAACATGGAATTAGGAATAGGGTAAAGGTAAATTGTTTTAATTGTAAAATTACATTATATCACTTAATTCGGTACAGTACCAATTCGGTACGGTTTCGGTACATACTGACGGTATGAGTAAAAGGAAGCCGGAACCGTCTCGAAGAAATTCAGTTTCAGTATGTATCGTACCGAAGTTTGAATGGTGTTGTACGGTGTGGTTTTAGACGACGTGGTTTGGTAAGATTTAACGATTTTGGTACGCAATTGACACCCTTAAAAATGTCACAACATTTGGGTGACTTTTGGAGTGGTGTCAGTAAAAAATTGACACTGAATTTTGAGGGGCATCTAAGGTTATTTTGGCTTGAATTTTGTGGTGTAGTCTAACTTGAGCCAATAAACACACTGGGAGTGTTATTTTGATCTAAAACATTACATAAACTAATAATTCTGATTAGCACATGTCCGGCTATATGCGGCCGAAACTGAAAGTTTGAAAAACTCATATAAAACAATGTAAACATGCAAAAAAAAAAAAACACAAATACACAACTAGTGAAGAGAAGCACTAAACTCTACAATTTATTATATAATTACAAGATACAACCCTACTATAGAAAGTACAGCAATGTAGGCAAGTACATAGAGTCATCCTGTTGAGTATGGTTCATGTTTCACATTCTGTTGCCGACGAACACGGATCGCCTTCTGAAGCTTGTAGAAATCCTAAGTGCCTAGATGGAGAGAGAGAAGCTCTGGGAGGCTTTAGAGAGGAAAGAGAAAATGAGCAAAATTTTGGTTAAAATTCGATCAAAAAATTGATTGACACTCCCCTATAGATCATTGATTTATCGGCAATATATTATCGACTTATAGTAAACCCCATGTTAACCAGGAGTATCGTGTTGCCCTCATCCGACATTCGGTACATTGGATATAACTAATGAATGTACTACATTCAGACAATGTCATACCGACAATGGGTATGGATGGAATATATTTGAATCCTCCATAGGAAATGGATCCCACATATCCTCATGAAACATAGAAAGACTGTTTGCATTCAGTCTTTCCATCTGTGCCCACATGGGGAGTTGATTTGAACTCCCATTGCTTTCAAGATAAAAAATTTAAAGGAGGTAAGGCCCAGGGTTTTGGAAAACACAAAAAAAAAAACCGCCCCAGGGGGCCACCCGGGGGGGGCCCCGCCCCCCCGGGTGAGGATCCAGATTCGGATAAGAGATGTAAACATGCAAGATGCCAACAGTGCCAACACATGATATACCCATGTATAAGAAGTC
The DNA here is from genome assembly GCF_041222555.1 of Hakea prostrata. NCBI lineage: Eukaryota > Viridiplantae > Streptophyta > Magnoliopsida > Proteales > Proteaceae > Hakea > Hakea prostrata. The sequence goes on along the minus strand of NC_142604.1, from coordinate 11,011,622 downwards.
AACGACATAACGCGATATATCACCATGTCGGAAGGACCCAGAAGAGAGATATTTTTCTAAAAATTGCCGAAATATCACGATATATTGCAATAAATTCCGGAAATATTGATAAAAATTCAAAATTTTGAAAATATCGCATTAACTAGTCTCTCTCATCTAATAATGTTAAAATATCACTGCGACTGTTGATGAGTGCAATCTCTTTTATTTCTTTTCTTTCTCTTTCTTTCTTTGTAGAATGGAAGCTGTGGCGATGTTGGTGATGAAGATCTGAAGAAGCCGTTAAATCTCGTGCTCTCTCTCATCTTTGTGATCTCTTATCTCTAATCTCTCTCTCGGTCTCTCCCTCTGTAAATCTCTCTCTCCTGCTTCCTTTTCTCTGCATCTCTCTCTACACCATGTTAACTCTGCCCCTCTCTCTCTCTCTCTCTCTCTCTCTCTCTCTCTCTCTCTCTCTCTCTCTCTCTCTCTCTCTCTCTCTCTCTCTCTCTCTCTCTCTCTGCAAAAAACTCCAATGAACAATGAGAACGAACCCCTTTTAAATGCCAGAGAAATATTGTTGACATTTTAGGATTTCAGTGGTTTCATCGGCCACCGATACCCGAAATTTGACCGACTTTTCGAACCTTGGATATACCATTAATATATACTATCATTAAGATACATATCTCTATTTAATTAATTTAACAAATAATTACTGCTCGTTTCCTATCTCTTGTATCCTATGAAATAAGGACGGTTTCCTATTTCAAGGGAATTTTGTTTTTCATTTTGGTACAGAATACTGAATATATCTACCTTTCCAAAACCCAAGAACACAAAGGATCAGAGTCCAGACAGGGGGAAAATAAAATATGAAATAATTCACAGTTCCTGGATTCGTTTCTGTTATGAAAAAGAATGGTAACCCTTCTTTCGTGTGATTTTGTAATTGCCCTTTTTCAAAAAACTGTACAAAAATATGATGTATATGTACATTGTACAAATGCATATCTTTATATTTTCTGTAAAAAATAAGTTTCTAGTGGTAAAATCAACAACTCTTCCTGAGGCATCATGCCCATCTCCAGTATTAATAAATAAATAAAACAGAAGCGACTTTCTAGTTTCTACCACCCAAAAAAAAAAAAACCAGCTTCTCCGAAGCGAGCACTGCAGTAATAAATCACAAGAGAGGGCCCACTACCTTCCTTGCTCCTGCAAGTCTATAAATGAGAGCTCATTCTGCCATTCTGTTTTTAACTTCCCTTTTTTGTTTGTCTGGAATTGGAGGAAAGATTCAAGTCTTTGATTACCAAAATCTCAACTACTTCTTCTTCTTTATCTTTTTTCATTCAACTTGTTCTTCTCTTCCATAATGGCTAGAGTTTCTTCCTCTGTTTCTCTCCTTTCTTTCCTTATTCTTAAAATCATCTCAGGTATGAATTAGAATTAGAATTCGAAACAATCTGTTTTTCTTCGCTGTAATGGAGATTTTTCTAAAACCCATTTACGTTTTTGATATTGCAGGAACATATGGAGTTTCATTCACTCTAACAAACAATTGCGGATATACAGTATGGCCGGGGATTCTCTCCGGCGCAGGAACGGCGCCGCTATCTTCCACCGGTTTCGTTCTTCAAACCGGCGAGTCGAATACCCTCTCCGTACCGGTTGGTTGGTCCGGCCGGCTATGGGGTCGGACACTTTGCAGTCAAGATTCAACCAGTGGTCAGTTCACATGCGTCACCGGTGATTGTGGGTCAGGAAAGATAGAATGCGCCGGTGGTGCTACACCCCCTGCTACGTTAGCCGAATTCACTCTTAACGGTGCAGGTGGGCTTGACTTTTACGACGTTAGTTTGGTGGACGGTTACAACCTGCCCATGTTAGTTGAACCGCAAAACGGTTCCGGTGGGAATTGCACCGTCACGGGGTGCGTGGTGGACCTTAACAGCGCGTGTCCATCGGAACTCAAGGTGACCAGCACAGAGAGCAGCGACGGCGTAGCGTGTAAAAGCGCGTGTGAAGCGTTTGGTGATCCACAATATTGCTGCAGCGGTGCCTATGGGAATCCAAACACGTGCAAGCCATCTTCTTATTCTGAATTCTTTAAGAACGCTTGTCCTCGTGCCTACAGCTACGCCTACGATGACGGCACCAGTACTTTCACCTGCGCTAACGCGAATTATCTTATCACTTTTTGCCCTTCTTCTGCCTCTGGCACCAGGTTCGTTCTTGCATTAAAAAAAAATGTCATTCTCGGAAATCGTTAAGGGTAGTTGGGTCTGACTAACTTTATCTCAATCGTCAAAGAGCCGTTGGCGTTCTCGTCAGGAACTAACCGTTGGATTGGGATCTTGCGTTTCACTTTTGTTCCCAATGCCAAATCAACGGTGGTTTTGTGGCACGGTTTACGATAACTGCAACGGCTCGCTGAAACCTGGAAACGACAGAAACCATCAGGTTCAGATAGAGAGAAAGCAACCGATGGATGCTTCTTCTTGCCGTTTTGCCGACAAATCACCTAATTTTTATTATTGCACTTTGGTGGTGCCGACGTCGCCGACCCATTTTTACTAACATAAAAATTATTTTTTTTTCTTTCTGGGTAATATTAATTAATTTATGAGATTGGGGAGTGATGACTGGTATTTGTGGTGATGCGCATCACATGTTTGACGAAAAGCCTGACTGAATTTTTCTGGCAAAACTTGTGGAAGCTTTACGGCCCAGCATAGTGTGTGAGATTTACAGGTGTGGGTAGTGTTTTTAATTGACTAAATAATTGGAGTCTAACGTAAAGGTGTTTGAATTGGATGCAGCCGTACGTCATCCTCAGGGAAGAATCCACAGGCAGCAGACGCACCGCCGGTGAATGATACGTCGATGATATACCTCGGCGATCCATACTATAGCGGAGCTTCATCATCGCTATCAAGGGGAAGGGGAAGAGTATTGATCATTGCTGTCGTTTTTGTGGCAATTGGGCGGTTGTGGCTGCTGTTCTAACTTATCATCAGCGACCAAACTTTTCAGAAGATAGATTCTTCCGTGCTAACTCTAGTGGAGGGTAGCGGAATCTGGGTGAGCTGGGCTTGGACCTTGGCCCCCTCTTCACCTTACAATTATACAGTTCACATCAACCATCGTCATTACATTGCGGCCATGCCGGTCGAGATAAGCTGAAAGCTGAGCTGAGATCGATGCGAAAGTGATCGAAAGAAAGCATTCATGATAGGTAGTCAAGTTGTCCTTTGTTAGGAGAATGGATAGCAAGGAAGAGTATGATCAAAGCAAAGGCATCATTTTCCCAACTTTCAACGTTTTCACAATTTGGCGTTTGAGGGAGAGAGATGCAACTTGATGAGACAGCATGAGTGAAGGCAACAACCCAATTGACATTCTTGGAAATGCTCTACTTTTTCTTATAGTTTATTGCTTAGTGTATGATCCATTCTATTATTTTTTGTAGCTCTAATGAGATGATACAATAATTTAGAAGGAAATGAAGGGAAGAGGTTCATTTGTTCTGTGTTTTTGGTTGCTTCTGGTTGATTCATTCTTTGTATTTTGCTCAATTCCATATGCATACCTACTGTAGCTTTTACTTATTCTACTTTCCTTTTCACTCTTTTCTTAGCTGTTCCATGTCGAATGGGATTCATTCTGTTGTATGAATATCTGATATTATGCTACTAAGTCACAAGTTTCCATCATAAACTTTATCTTGTTCAGATGTTTTCATTTGTTAAATATCATCATCAATCTTCCACTTGGTAAAACAAGTTGATATATAATTGCAATTCAAATGTCAAAATCATGGTGACAAGAAATTTTCTCTTTCCCTGTATATATAAATTAAAAAACTTTTGGTGCAACTGGGTTCTTAGTCCAAGCGTGCATGTGATATTATTCTTTCTTCTTAAATTTCATCAACAACTAGGAATATTTATCATATCTGCAAATAAGTTATCTTGCTATGATGTGGATTGTTTCAAAAGTAACAACAATTACATTGAGCCACGGTTTCTTGTTTTTATTAAGCATGATTTGGTTCATTTTTAATTTTTTAATTAAAATGATTAGGTTGCACTAAGTGGTAGTGATGGTGTGACCTCACTTATACCCCTCAATAGGGACTTGTGGGAAGGAAGTTGCTCTCTTGGGGTTAAGAAGGAATATATATATGGGTTTGTGGAAGAGGTCTTGCAACCCTTAGCCACCCATTGTGAGGTTGACCTCTTTTGGGAATGGCAAATCTCAACCCTCAAGAATGCTTGAATTTGAATCTTTCTGTGCAGAGCATCATCATCCTTCATGCATGGAATAAACATCAACCCAAAAGACTAAAAAGAAGATTCAATGTCTGTAAGACCTTCTCCAGTTCTTTTACTCTAATGAGGATTCCCACCCCAAAAAAACCCAAAAAAAGTGTCTTGTGACCAAGAAAAAGATGCTATCATTCACATGGAACTCATGTATTGGTCGGCCTATAATGCCATACATGAGATTTGCCAGATTTTTCATATGGGACCTTATGAATTGACTGGTTTTCATTATTAATCATTGAGATCATACCTTTTTCTATGTATATATACGACACGAATAAGTACAAGAACATTATAAGTATAAAACTACAATAGTACCCAAATACATATAGACATATAGTAATTCTTACAAGTTTGAGTGATCATTTACGCGATTTTATGTCTAAATTAGACAAGCAGCTGGTCCTTCTAGAATCATAAGATTCAACCACATTTACAGAAGTTCAAACATCGCTGCTGATGGAATGGCGAAGATACCAACAACGTTGGAGAATCCATCGCTTTTCTATTCGGATCCCCCTTTGGAAATTGTGGAGATCCTAATGGCAGACAAGCAGCAAGTTTAGTAGTTTAGCATTCAGGGTTCTTTAACCCCGTTTATATAATCCAAAAAAAAAAAAGTCAACACTTTGTCAGCACTTACTGTATTCCAAATCACACCTAATTAAATCTTCTTTTAATAGAACCCAATAGCTTTGGATATTCTATATCCATCAATCATATTAATCTTCCTTCTATTGTCTGTATTGAAGTCACAAGAAAGGTTTATTTAAAAAAATAAAATTAGTTGTTGTGTGTTCCTTTTTATTATTTTAAATTAATATTAATAATAATTATTACAAAATTTCTCTTATTAATTAACATTTTAATTTTATTTTTTGGAGAAATATTTGAAAATTTGAGGTAGCTTAAGTCGGTTATAGAAAGAGGCACGCATGTTGTATCTTACATTATAAAATACCAAAGATGAATATCAATATTGTTTTAATTTTATCTCTTCTTACATTATATTTTAATTTTATGATATGGTACATTATCTTGCAATGATGGACATGTGGGATGCCCTAATAATGTAGTCACTTTAAACCGTGGTTACAAGGTCATGTGACCCAACTAAATAAAAAATCACATTTATATTTATGCATCTAGGTATAATCTCATTTGCTCCTACATTAGTGGAAACACTTGTCTAGTTGTTTTGACTGTAAAATAAGAAAAACGAGTTTTTTTCATGGCATCCACTTAAGTGTGAAAAAGAGAATGCCAAAACAGAGCAAGACCAAGAATCATAATAAAAAAAAAGGTTGAGGATTTTAAGCAATTAATTATTAGATGCCTAGAATTATTGAGGTCGCTTCCGTAATGCCAACACTGCAAAATAGTTCATGGATACATATGAAATTGCAAGAATCTGCAACTGCTACAAAAACCTGACTTTCAATGTATATTATCTAAATTTTTTGCAATATAATATAAAGCAGGAACAAGCGAATAAGAAGAAGAGGAAGAAAAAGAATAAAATAAATTACAAGCATTGATATTCATTGAATTCCAGCAAATAAGGTACACAAAGTCACGTTTAGACTTCAATTTACGTAGATCTCCACAACGAAGAGAAGTATTAGGTTTGGGCGTCTTGTATTATATGGGTTCATGTAATTATAATTTTAATTGTATTTATAATTGAATGGGGTTTGGGTCACTTGTAAAGTTTCCTAGAAATGGTAGAACTTCTTCTCTCTGGTAGACGTAGGCAGGATTTTGTTGAACCACATTGAATTCATCTTGTGTGTTTTTTTTTTCTTTTATCTTTCTTTCTTTCTTTCTTTCTTTCCTTTTTTTCTCTCTCTTTTTTTTTTTTTTTTTTTTTTTCTTGTGTTTTGTTAAATCACACTGGATTGGGAAAAAAAAAGAAAAAAGAATATCAATGATCGGTTTGATCGTGAGGAGAGACCGGGGTGACGATCGGGTTTTTGACGGTCTAGCTTGAAGTTTTTTATTTTTTTTTTTTTTTATTTTTATTTTATATTTCTTCTTTTTTAATGTGATGTAATGTAATGATTGCATTGCAAAAGTTTGGAGAAAAAAATAATGAAAAATTGAAATATGAGTGGAAAGGGACGTGGAACTAGAAAGGTAAAGGAACAAAAACAGTGAGAAAGAAAAAGGCCAAAAAAAAAAAGGTTGGTGGGAGAAAATATAAAAAATGAAATATTCTTTTTTTTTTTTAATTATCGGATCGGGGCCGTGCAAGTTATTTCCACAAGATTTTGTGTAAAGGTGTTTTGTACGGAGTTAGGTGTTCTTAAGATTTTTGGGCATTCGAGCCTAAGTGGAAGTGACAGATCAAGGAGATTTTGCTCCATTGGCATTGATTTTATGGGTTCATATGGAGATCAACGAACAAGTCTTTTAGGTTGATGACGAGTATGAAGGACAAAAATTAGAAGGTGGTAAAGAGTTTTAATTTCTCCATAGAACTTTTAATGCTCATAATGATTTTACCTTGTGGCAACAACGAATGAAGAACATCCTTACGCAGGAAAGGACTATTAAGATTCTCAAGAAAAAATCAGAAAAACTAGAGGCAATGAAAGAAGACGAGTGGCAAGAATTGAGATATCTAATCAATAATACAATCCAATTGTATCTCGCAGATAATGTTTTTCGTAAGATCATCAAGTTGGCAGATCTAAAGGAAGTCTGGGCAAAGCTGGAGAGCAAGTACAAGTCCAAGTTGTTGACAAATTGGTTGTTTTTAAAGAAATAGTTATATGGCCTTCAATTGTCAGAGGGAGCAAATTTTGACAAGCACCTGGATAAGTTCAACATGATTTATATAGACTTGTCGGCTCTTAATGAGGAAATCAAGGAGAAAGACAAGGCATCACTCTTGTTAACATCATTGCCTCAGTCATTTGATCACATTGTGACCACATTACGTTTTGGTAAGTATACTTTGAAACTCAACGATGTTAAAACTGCATTGTTGATGAATGAAACACGACGGAAATGTAGTGCCTTAGTTGTAAGGGGTGGTTATAGTAGAGGAATATCAAGTAGGAGAATGGAGAGATCATGCTAGTCAAGCAAAGTAGCTTGTTACTATTGCAAAGAGGAAGGTCATATAAACAAAGATTGTCTAAGGCACAAGGAGGATAGGAAAAGGAAGGATGAGGAGAGTGATGAATTAGCTATTGTTGTCTTATGGAGCGATGATGTCCTTCTGACTTTATCATCAAGTTTGGATATTTAAGATTGGATTTTAGACTCTGGGTGTTTGTTTCACATGTGTTTAGTCAGAGATCAGTTTGCTACATATCATGCATGTGAGGGTCATACTGTCAAGATGACAAATAATTAGAAACCAGGGTTGTGAGAGTTGGGACTGTGCAAATTCGCATGTATGATGGGATTGTGCGAACTTTGGCTGGAATTAGACATATGTCAGATCTAAGAAAGTATCTGATTTCATAGAATATTCTGGATTCTAAAGGTTTCAAATTGTTATCTAAAGGTGGAGTTCTTAAGGTTTTAAGAGGATCCATGGTTGTGATGCGGGGAAAGATGGTTAGTAAGTTGTACAGGCTTGTAAGGAGTGTTAAAACAAATTGAGCTCCAGTTGACACTCGGGCAAGGGGTACAAGTAGGTATAATTTGCAGTTTGTTCAAGCACCAAATAAGGGTAAATCTAGAAAGAAGTGGGTGACTTTCGCTTCCGATTTGGTGAGTGGCGGTGATCTCTCAAAGCCGACTGTGACAAAAGAAGAGGTGAAGCTATGTCACATCGTATAGTGGTGATGAGCTGTACGGGACACCCCAATTAGGGTGTGTGCACTATGTTGTTTAATGATCGCAGTCAGGAAAGCATCCCTAGAGGGGATGTGGGACATGCGGTAAGGTGTGGTGGATACATAGAGACGAGTGATCGTAAAGAGATATCATCAATGGTTTTCTTTAAGTTGGAGATTGTTAGGTCTGGGTGTCTTGTATTCTATGGGTCCCTATAATTATAATTTTGATTACTGGTACTGTGTTAAAATTGTAATTATATTGGGATTAGGATTTTAGATTTTCCTATAAATAGTCTCTGTGGGATAACCTAGGGAATAAAACAACTAAAGAGTAACACTTTGTGAGGTGTGAGAGTGGTGTGAGGTTTCCTGAAAATAGTGGAACTTTTTTTCTCTCTGCTAGATATAGGCAGAGTTTTGTCGAACCACGTTAAATTCCTCTTGTGTATTTTGCTTGTGTTCTTCTCCGTTCGTGGTTGTGCATCCATATCCCCATCAAAAATATCATTTGACACTAGAGTAAAAACCCATATCAAAATACCATCCGTTAAACGACTCCATCATATTCCGTACACATTGATTTACGATCCTGACGCTTCCAAGGTTGAAGAATTGTATCCGGATACTTTGAAGGCACAACCATCACTCTCTTTTTCTCCTTTTTTGGCTTCCTAATCACCCAATTCCATCATCTTGATTTATCTCTTCTTCCTCCTAGTACCTCATGGATGGAGGTCGTTTTTCGCTCATCTAGAAGAAGAATTTCAATTTAAACTGATCCATCATTCTAATTTTAAATCATAGATTTAGGGTTTTGAATCATTTTTAGAGAGGCAACTACAAAACATGGTTGCCACAATCAAAGAAACATTGGTTTGGTTTTTGGCAACAGCAAGGGAGGGGCGGTGGTACCCAGCAGGGGAGGAGTGTGGTTGCTGGTGATGATGGGGTTTACGGGGAGGTATAGGAAGAAGATGTATGAAGGGATTCTCCCTTTACACAACTAGGGGTTGGGTCACTTAAGTGAATGAGATAATATTTTAATAATTTGATTAGTAGATGTGTAGTTTAGTCAGTTGACCTATAAAATTTGAAAAACTAAAGGTCAAATCTTTGGATTCAAATAATGGGTAACCTGAAATTTTATAAAAAGTAAAAACCGGAGAGTTTGGAATTTTACCTACTTAAGTGGACAGTCAAGAATTAAAACTCCTCTTAAGTGAGGCCATGAAAAAACCTCAAAAAGAATAATCCAAAATGATTGGATGGTCAAGTCATTTTCTCAATGAAGATCTATCATTGTTGTTAAAGCTTAAGATGCTTGATTATAATACATAAAGAGTAAGAATCTAAGATTAGGGCATCACCGAAAGACTTTCCAACAACAATCTTCCACATAGATGTATGAAAATCTCATAGTCCATGAAGTATTTTAATTGAATGCACTCGTTCTAGAAATGGGATTTCATGAATCTACTTATTTAAGATGTACGTGATGGGTTGAACAACCCTTATATTCTTAATTGTCAAAACAACTTTTGTTAGATTCTTTCAATAAATCACCTAGTGAAGGCGTTTCTCTAAAAACTAATACCTGGTGATTAAAAACGATCAATATATATGTGCAAGCATGATTCGACTAAAAATTAAACCAGAGAAGGACATTTGGATTCAACTTTATTAATTTTTCTTGGAAGCATCTGTTGAATGGAAAAGCATTACTTTTCATTTTCAATATTCCTTTCTTTGTTATCAATCATAGTCATACACTTCATATTATTCAGATTCTTTGCACATTTTATATTTCTGATCTCCAAATGATCAAAAACGTTACGTGGCTTAATTAGAGCCCAATTGTTGTTAAAACACATTCATAAACGTAGTAATCCTTGAATCTCTAGTGTTTGTTTTCTATGATTTTGAACCCTAATCTTTATTATTTAAGTAGTGATTGAGATCTTTTGAGTGTTGAAATCCTTTAAAAGGTGTTGCATATTTGTGAAGAGTCAACATTCTTGTACTATTCCATTCCTAGAATTCTAACTAGTTTTATGTTCACAAACAAAAACAAGAGGGCCTAAATTCAAGACTAAAGAGGATCGAAGATGTTTGATTCTCCACCTAATGACTTGATGTTAACCTCACACCAACCATTTTACCTAATAATTAGGATTTGATTAGAATATAAAACCAACTAATCAATTGTCATTAAGTAGATGCATTGCATAATTATAGTAAAAAATTAAATTCACAATCTTGTTTATGAATATTCTTTTAGCCAATAATTGCGCATCTACATCCTTATTCAGAACCTACATATGGTAAATATAATACACGAGGCCATGGAGACTCATGGGTTACGATAGGAATAGCTTACACCTACAAGTACGAAACTATGCTTCAATGCATGTTTTTACTAGTTACTTTCTAAAAGCTTTAAAGATCTAGATTGCATTTTTATGTATGTTTACACTAAAACATATTGAATATATACCACAGGGAGAGTTGAACTTATGATTTTTTTTTTATTGAGAGGTGGATGCCAGCTGCCAATGTCAATTATTATCGGCTAAACAGCCCTTCAATGATATGGTCATCTCTCTATTATGTCTATTAGAGCAAATTGCACCGACACGCTAAAATGGATGCCTTAAGACACTAACATCTCATTTTATGTTTAAAAAGCACAAAGACCCAAAAATTGAATTTTCATTAGATATATTTGTCTAACTTGTCAATGAAAACTTTTCAAACATTGTTTATTATAGGGATATTTTTGAAAATAAAAAATCATTTAACTATTTTCAGTGATAAATTTGACAAATATATCCAATGAAAATCAAATTTTGAGGTCTTTGCATGTGCTTTTTAAACATAAAGTGAGGTGTCAATGCTGTAAGACCTCCATTTTAAGATGCCAATGCAATTTGCTCTATCTATTAATGTTTCCATAGCACCATTGGTGCTTTGATGAACACGCATTGACATACTTTCACCATAGAAAACACTTCCTTTCAAATGGTTATGTTTCTTATCTACCAAACAGCACTCTTTCCTATTATATATATGAATGAATTGGGGGATTACTGATTTTAGGTAATTTTAAAAACGTGAAAAACATGTCTATGAAATATATAACAATGTTATACGATATACCGACTTGGCACCAACTCACCCACTCACCCACCACCATCACCAGTTTATCCACTTAAAATTGTGGGTTCCACTTCCACCACATTATCCGTATTAATCCAATTATAATTTTTTAAAAGAAAAAAAATAATATTTAAAGTAAAATACATTATCCAAAATAAACTCTTGATCTTCTCACTCGCAGCATTCACACGGTGAGTTAGAAGACGATTTGACTTGTGATTCTTGTAAGGTGGAAATGATGGTGGAAAGCCACCAACTGACCAACCTATTAATAATATTATTCTTTCTTTTAGCCTTTAAAAGGGATACTTACTTAGCCGCCAAAGGCATTGAATTGAGTATTGACTAAAGGTCACCCCAATTTTCTTTCTCATGAGATTCTTATTCTATACATAGAAGCTGGCACTTTGAATTTTAGAGTTGCGTGGAGGAATTAATAGCACAACTACAATTGACAACTCTTTGTTTTTTTTCTAAAGATATCGGTCCCATAATAATTATTAGGAGAATTAAACCTCACAGCAATTGAAGAATTATTAAAATTTTTATTGTCTCAAGTCCATTGTAGTGTCTTGTACATCTGCGCATTTGATATATCGATTAGGTATTGTATCTATAAATCAAGTTCATGTCATCACATACGCATTACACAGTAATATTACTATAAAAAGCTAAACCTTAGCTAGTGATGCAATGGATTACAGATATTGGTTGGCTTTCATTTGAAAAATTAAAACGAAAAGTTTCGATAAGGGTCGATTCTAGGATCAAAAGATACACGAAATCAAAGAAGATGACTCTAAAGCTCTCTTTCTGATATCTTCTGTAGAGGATAAAGAGATCGAACAAACTTGAAAGAAAGATAGAATTGTCACAATCCCCTCTTAGCTAGCTTCTGCGTCATTTATCGCTGTAGATCTTTCCGGTGTCTTTCTTCTTCAACCCTGTTGTATTAAGCTCTTAACAATGTAATTAGTCCCACCACACAACCTTTTCGGTTTTCCTTTTCACTGAAAAGCTCCAGCCATAGGAACTCTAGAGGAAACAGATTCTCTTTCAGAGAACTTTCATTTGATCTGAATCAGTGTAGTTGTGGAGGTGATGTAAGATACTTAATAAAGAAGAGGAATGAAATAGAGAAAGAAGAAACAAGAAAGGAAAACAAAGGAAAGATTAAGAAAACTAAATCCTATCTTATCCACATATGACACTTTACACAACACTTTGGCTCCTCAATGGACATTCAAACAAGTCAAAAGAGAGTCTTTTGAGTTTCAATTGATAAGCTCTCTCTACTTTCACAATTCGAAAGAGAATATCTAAATGGGCTCAGAAAAGTTTTGGATAATCAATGAAGAATTAAATGAACCTGCTTGCATAATCATGTGAGGAAGACCTTTGCATGGACCAGGTTCGACGGATTATTTCATAGTTCTTAAAAGTAAAGATTGATATAATGGTGATGCAATCCGATGATCTGAACATGCATGGAAAGAACCCTTTTGTAAACTAAAGAAATGCATATCTTCTACAAGATTAAAAGCATCAAAAAATCCAAAACCTGTCCAGGCCCTACTGATTAAGTGGGTAGTTGATGGGAGTCACAAAATATTAATTGAATTCCAGAAGTTTGAAGTTCATGCATAGAAGACAAGCTTTGGGATCTCTGTTCCATGAATGTTTACTGGAAGGGGGAAGTTGATGACTCAACTCAGACATGTTTAGTAATTCTTACAACTCGAGTGGTCATTTATGCGATTTTATGTCTAGATATGGAGATAATAAAAGCGGTTAAGTAAGAAACATAAAAGAAAAAAGAAACTCAATATTTTCCCAGCAATGACTGTATTTCAAATCACATTCCTTCTAAATCCTCTTTTAATAGGTCCCAACAACTTTGGATATTCCATTCATAACCTTCTTCTATTGTATCTATTCAAGTCACAACAAAGGTTTATTTTTGGGTAATTTTCATCTGGACCCCCTAAGGTTTGGTCTATGTCATTTTTAGTCCAAAAAAACTGAGACTTTGCATCTACCTCCCCTGTACTATAGAAAAAGTCAATTTAAGGACAAATTATCACTTATATGACGAATTTGCCCTTTTTTTTTTTTAATTATATTTTTTTAGTTTTACATTTTAAGGGTTGAACTTTATTAATTTACAAAATCAGACCCTCCTTCCTTATCCGATTCCCAAATCCTTGTTTCTACCAATTCTAAATCTTGAACCCTAGATTGTATTAAAATCGATACAGTATTATTCTCTCTTGCAATTGATCTTTATCTACACAGCTGAGAAAATCAAGAAATAAAAGCCTTAGTTGAGAGGAGTTCTGTAGGATTGTCTTTTGTGATTTCCGCTAAACTTCCTGTTTGAGACGCACGCATTTTTGCCTTTTGGAAGATTGCTTGCTTTTAGCTTTGTTCTTCTTGAGAAGTTCAACGACCAACAACGCTAAAGATCCAGCAAATACCTAAGATATTTTTCTTCAACCAGGCTTTGATTACATTGGATATTATACAACCAGTAGACCTTTTCGTTTTCCTGAAAGTAAATTTCCTCTTCATTGAGGTAGCTTGCTAATTCCCCCCTTTTAATCAGCATGATGACATGCAAGCATGGTTTCCATCCGAATCATTTTGTTGCATATGCATTTAAATTTCTTTTTGTTACTTGCGTTGCAATCCATCCTCCCTGGAACCCGTATTGGACATGCTCCTCGCCTTCCTCATACGCTCTTCTTCTTCGGATGGATATTTGGGTGCTTGGACATGGCTCACTAGGATTATTTTCCGAATCCTAGTTGAAGATTTTAATACAATCTCCAACTAGGGTTCAAGATTTAGAATGGGTAGAATTAGGGATTTGGGAATCGGGTAATGAAGGAGGGTCTGATTTTGTAAATTAATAAAGTTGAACCCTTCAAATGTAAAACTAAAACAATTTAAATTAAAAAAAAGGGCAAATTCGTCATAGAAGTGATAATTTGTCCTTAAATTGACTTTTTTTACCTAGTCAGGGAGTTGCAAAGTCTCAGTTTTTTTGGACTAAAAATGACATAGACCAAACCTCAGAGGGTCCAGATGAAAATTACCCTTTATTTTTTAAAAAACAAATTTTAAGTTGTTGTTTGTATTTTTTACTATTTTAAATTAATATTATTATTAATAATTAAATAAATAATTTCTCTTATCAATTAACATTTTAAAAAAAAATTTTGAGATAAATATTTGAAATTTTGAAGTAGCATAAGTTGGTTATAGAAAGATGCACGCATGTTGTATCTTACATTATAAATTACATTGAATTTGTAATATAATTTGAATTATATAACTCCATTCTAATAAAAAAAAGACAATCAATCTTGCCAACACAAAGTATTTCTAGCGGTAAGATTCATGCCTCTAGTGAAGAGGTCGTGGGTTTGATTTTCATTGAGGTGTCTCTTCTGAGAATGTAGTCGAAGTGCGCACAAGCGAATGAACTTCAACTCCCAAAAAATAGAAAAGTCACCAAAAATAAAAATTAATATTTTTAATTTTATCTTTTGTTAGTCACTATATATGGATAAACCAGCGGAATGAACTTGTTATTTTTTTTATTTTGTACATTATCTCTTGCAATGATGGACATATGGGATGGTCTTATAATGTAGTCAATTTAAACCGTAGTTACAAGTTAAAGGTACCCAAGTAAATAAAAAAATCACATTTATATTGATGCATTTAGGTACAATCTTTTTTTCTTTTTATTTTTTTTTTTGATAAAAATAAAGACTATATTACTAGGAAGGACAATTACATAGTTTAGTTACATCTATTATAGTCCAAGCATTCTTTAGAGCTATTGATGATCTATATGCTAAAGTAGTGAACTACAATTGCAGGTTGAGGTTCAAAAAATACTACTGTCTATATGGTTTATACAAGAAACTAGATGTACCAAAATAGAGACATGAGCAATCGACCACTGATTGTGCTTCGAATGTGGAAGAATGTCCACTATTTCTTGCAAGTTGCACCAGATGTTTGCTAGTTTGACTTGAGAAGAGTGGGTTTGATCTATTCCCATACGAAATCCAATAATAGTAGCTTTAATGATGTCACCACTTTCTAAGCTTTCCATGTTAATATATTGCAGTTGTCCTCTCCAAAGTAAACCCACACTCTATCCTGCAGGGTGTAGTTGTGGGATAGGTACCCCTGCACATAGTAAAATGGGAGATTGAAATTCATTAGTGAAGCACATATTTTGACAAAAACAAGTGAGTGTGGTCATTACATCCATTGTATCATCATTAGTTATGGGTGGCTCAATGGTTCTTTTTGGCATTTGGTGAAGGGTGTCAGTCCAGTAAGAAATACAGTGTATGACTTTTAAAGGGTTGGGAGTGTGATTATTGAAAAGTTTTTGGTTTCTCTCCTGCCATACGTAATAACATGTGATTATAAACATAGAAATTAACCATTGCTTTGATGTCTTATCATGGTAGAAAGTGCTAGAAAAGTTGTGCATAATTACGATTGTTGCGTAAATTCATCCATACGCAGTCCTAGAGGGCCTAAGGCCCAAATTTTTTTGGTCCATTCACAAGAAATGAAGGTTTGCCAAGATGAATCCACATCATTTTCGCAGAGAGCACATTTGGGATGTGATGTTGTCCATTGTGCAAGTACTGTATTGATTAGAAGTCCTTGTAAGAGTCGCCAAAAGAAGATTTTGAATTTAGGGTGTAGGGGCAACTTCCAAAAGTACTTCCACCATGAACAAAAGGTGATATTTCAATCACGAATTCTCTGTTTTAACAGATCTTTTAGTGTTAGCTTGGCTGTAAATCTTCCATTGTTAGATATAAGTGATTGCCAAGAGTACCAAGATCAACTCTGGCTAGTCCTCTCAGAATGGAAGAGAGCCACTACCGGAAGAGAGGAAGAAATTAACGAATCACCAAAACCGCTCGGTAGTGTCGACAGCCACTAACACCCGAAATGTCGGCAACATTTCCAACCTTGGTTTCTTTCTATGATTTTGAACCCTAATCTCCATTATTAAAGAAGTGATTGAGATCTTCGTGAGTATTGAAATCCTTTAAAAGATGTTGCCTTAAGCAACATTCCTCTTCTATTCCATTCCTAGAATTCTAACTATAATTTGTTAGAGTTGTTTTCACAAACAAAAACAAGTGGGTCTAAATTCAAGACTAGAGAGGAAGATGTTTATTCTACACCTTATGACTTGACGTTAACCTTAGACCAACCATTTTACCTAATAATTAGGCTTTGATTAGAATATAAAACCAACTAATCAATTGTCATTAAGTAGATGAATTGCATAACTAGAGTAAAATTAAATTCAAAGTCTTGTTTACGAGTGTTCTTCTAGCCAATAATTGGATTAGAATGTAAAACCAACTAAGCAATTGTCATTAAGTAGATGAATTGCATAATTATAGTAAGATTAAATTCAAAGTCTTGTTTATGAATGTTCTTTTAGCCAATAATTGTACACATACAATCTTCAAAACCTTTACTACCATAATACACGGAGCCATCTAGACTCATGGACTACGATAGGAATAGCTTACCTCTACAAAATATGAAATGATGCCTCAAGGCATATTTTTATCAATTACTTTGAGAAAGCTTTAGAGATCTAGATTACATTTTCATACTTGTACTAGAACATATTGGACATATATCACACAGAGAGTTTAACTTATGAGTTTTTCATTGAGAGGCGTTGGTGTCTAAACATTGCCAACTAAGTAGTACTCCTTCAATGATACGATCATCTCTCTATCATCTCTATTAAAATTTCTATGACACTCTTGTTGCTCCAACAACTCTTGTTGCTCCAACAAATACACATTCACATACTTCCCTTTAAATGGTTATGTTTCTCATCTACCAAACAGAACCCTTTCCTAATATACATGAATGAATTGAGGGATTACGATGTGTAGGTAATTTTAAAAACGTGGAAAACATGTCTTATCAAATATCAATGGTATACGATATACCGACCTAGCACCCACCCACCATCATCACCACCAGTTCATCCACTAAAAATTGTAGGTTCCACCACATTATTCATATTAATCCAATAGCTATTTATTTAAAGAAAAAATAAATTTTATATTATCCAAAATAAAGCCATATCTTCTGACTCGCAGCATTCACACGGTGAGTGAGTTAATGGACGATTTGACTTGTTATTCTTGTGAGGTAGAAATCAATAATGGTGGAATACCATTCAACCTATTTATTATTTTTCTTTCTTTCAGTATACTTATCAGCCGCCAAAGGCATTGAATATTGATTAAAGGGTACCCCAATTTTCTCCCTCTAAGATTCTTCTTATTTTATACGTATAAGCTGGCATTTTGAATTTCAGAGTTGCGTGAAGGAATTAATCGCACAACTACATTGACAACTCTTCTTTTTCTCAAGGATTTTGGGTCCCATAAAACTTATCAGTATAACTAAACCTCACATTAATTGAAGTTTTGTTTTTTATAAATATAATATAATTAAATAAAATCTCAAGAAATTAGTGTTATGTATTTAAATTCACATTTGTATTCTATTATTTCTAGCTAGTTTGCAAAATTGAATTTGGACGGCTTGAATCATAAATTTTAAGAGAGAGAGAGAGAGAGAGTTGTCAACCTTTGAAGAATGACCTGACTTTGTATGTATGAATGTAAGAATATTTATGGGACTAATCTCTCTTAGATTACCTTATCAAAACTTATTTATTATTATTTAATAGGTCTATATGTAATTTGTCTTTTTATTATTTTAGTTGACTAAGTTGTTTAATAAGATTATGAACACAAGAAAAATGCAAATGAATGGAAGAGATGTATCATAATTCCAGTTTACAAAAATAAATGAGACATTCAAAGCTGTAATAACTATAGGAGCATTAAATTGATAAGTCATACTATGAAATTATGAGAGAGAGTAATTGACACATGTTTAAGATACTACAATTACAGAAAACCGGTTTGGGTTTATGCCGGAAAGATCTACAATGGAGGCTATATACCTAATTAAGAGACTTATGAAAATGTATAGAAAATGTAGGAAAGACCATCATATGGTATTTATTGACCTAGAAAAAACTTGTGATAGAGTTCCTAGAGCGTTAATTTGGCTAAGTACTAAAGAATATAAGTGTTGTAAGTAAATATGTAAACATAATTAAGGATATGTGTGATGGTTTAGTGACAAGTGTAAGAATAGAAGGGGGACAAAGTAGTAAATTTCCAATTATAATTGAACTACATCAATGATCAACATAAAGCCTATATTTATTTGCATTTGTAATTATGAATTAATTAAAGACATTCAAGATGAGGTCCCTTGATGTATGCTTTTTGCTGATGATATTGTGTTGATTTATGAGATTCTAATTATCAAATTAGAATCATAGAAATCAGCTTTAGAATCATGAGGCTTTAAACTAGGTAGAATGAAGACAAAATGTCTAGTTTATAACTTTGGTCATATGATTGGACAGATGATGAGGTGATGATACTTGATGATAAGGAGATTATTTAGAGTGACTGTTTTAGATACCTAGGTTCAATCATAAATAAAAGAGGCATATAGAAAATGATGTTTCCCAAAGAATTAAAATATGGTGGATGAAGTGGAGAGGTGCATTCGGGGTCTTGTGTGATTGGTGTATTCCATTAAAACTTAAAGGAAAATTTTGTACAATCGTTGTTCGACTAGCTATGATATATGGCGCAAAGTGTTGGCCTGTCAAAAGAATCATATAAATAAACTCAGTGTAACAGAAATGAGGATGCTAAGATGGATGAGTGGCAAAACTATGAAGGATGAGATAAGGAATGATCAAATTAAAGTTGGTTTGGGAGTTGCTCCGTTAAGTAATAAGCTTCGAGAAAGTCGTTTGAGATGGCACAGTCACATTCAACAGAGACCTATAAATGCCCTTGTACAATTAAATGATATAATCCAGATTGAAGGGATTAGAAGAGCTAGAGGTAGATCTAAGATAACCTTAAAAGAAGTGTTAAGAAAGGATATGTATAGTTTAGGCCTTGTATCTAACATGGCCTCTAACAGAACTGATTGGAAAGCTAGAATCTATGTAGGCCGCCTTATGCAGTTGGGCCAAAGCTTATTGTCATATCGATTAGATATTGTATCTATAAAGTTCATATCATCACATACGCATTACACAGTAATATTACTATTAAAGCTAAACCCTAGCTTGTGATGCAATGGATTATAGATATTTGTCGGCTTTCCTATGAAAAATTAAAACGAAAGTTTAGATAAGGATCGATTCTAGGATCAAAAGGCATGCAAAAGGAAGATGACTCTGTAGCTCTCTTTTTTATCTCTATTGTAAAGGATAAAGAGAACAAATTAACTTGGAAAGAGAGATAGATTTGTCACAATCCCCTCTTAGCTTCTGCGTCATTTATCGCTGTAGATCGTTTCAGAGTCTTTCTGCTTCTTCAACCCTATTGTATTAAGCTCTTAACAATGTAAACCCCCACACAATCTTTTCGGATTTCCTAGAGGAACTCTAGAGGAAACAGATTCTCTTTCTGAGAACTTTCGTTTGATCATTAAATCAGTGTAGTTGTGGAGGTGATGTAAAATACTTAATAAAGAAGAGGAATGAAAGAGAGAAAGAAGAAACAAGAAAGGAAAACAAAGGAAAGGTTAAAAAAACTAAATCCTATCTTATCCACATATGACACTTTACACAACACTTTGGCTCCTCAATGGACATCCAAACAAGTTAAAAAGAGAGTCTTCTGGGTTTCATTTGACAAGCTCTCTCTACTTTCACAATTGGAATGAGAATCTCTGATGTGTATTCAGAAAAGTTTTGGATAATCAATGAAGAACTAAATAAAAACCTGCTTGCATGATCATCGTGTAAAGAAGATCTTTGCATGGACCGGGTTCGAGGGATTATTTCATACTTCTAAAGTAAAGATTGATTTAATGGTGGTGCAATGCATGGAAAGAACCCATTTGTAAACTATAGGAGTACATATCTTCTACAAGATTAAAAAGCATCAATACATCCAAAACTTCTCGAGGCCCTACTGATTCAGTGGGTGGTTGATGGGAATCATATAATGATAATTGAATTCCAGAAATTTGAAGTTCATGCATGGAAGACAACCATGGGATTCTGTTCCATTAAAGTTTACTGGAAGGGGGAAGTTAATGACTCTAACTCAGACATTTACGCATCATCTTCTCATCAGCAAAGCATTTGGCAGCAAGTCAAACCTAATGTGGTTTGGTTGGTTTGTGTCTTACATGAAGGAAACATCTTCCAACCCATGTCATATTCAAATCTGGCTAAAGGTCATTTTCTTCTCCTGCATAATTAGATGACCAGAGGTCATGTTTCAGGCATGAAAAGAGGTTTTTCCTACCATGTGAAGTGCTTCCATGGTAAACCCAGGTCATTTTGACTCCCTAGTAATTACAATCGCCTTAGTTAGCTCAATTAGTAAAGACCGACATCTTATAGTATAACTTTCTTGGAGTTAGCGGCAAAGCCTCGCCGTACTTTTTTTGTCTTAGATATTCAAGTCTATACTCTATAGTAAAAAGTCTCGCAATATACATAATAGTTATCTTCCTCCTTCGCACCCAACCACCTTATATATAAAACTATCCTCTTTCAATGTAGTCAAATTACACATAAACTGTCCCAAAATGAAGCTCAGTGCTAAGCAAGAAAAATTAATTATAAGTTTCATGTGGCAATATGATTTAGGACATAAAATAACTGAAAAAAAGAGGAAGGTAAACTGGACCCCCTCGAGCCTAGTAAGGTTACATGGGCTTGAATATCTGAAACAGACCTTGGGCCTGGATGGGCCTAAGCTAAGAATTGAAAACTCCGGGCCGGGCTGGATTTTCGAAAGCCCAACTTGAACCCTTTTGTGGAGGCTCTGTTATTATAATCTTTCAAACTCACAAACAAGATCAGTACATTGACCCTACAAAGCTTTAAAAGGATCTAATTTCTTTTGGTAAGAAAATGATCCAATTTCCAAGAACCCAACTTTTGAGGGTGGAGAAATAAGATACAAGTTTTCCTGAGGATGGTTTACTTCCTTCTTTTTTTTCTTTCTTTCTTTTCTTTTCTTTTCTTTTCTTTTCTTTTTTTCCTTTTTTTTGTTTTTTGTTTTTTTTTGTTTTTTACATAACAGCTCTTTTGCTTGCAGCGTTTCTTTTGGTGCAGGCCGCAGAACAACTTCAGCTTTGGGTAGAAGTTCTTTAGTTCTTATATCGCCCCGGGGGGCGATCCGCATTTTCGCTGCTACCATCTCTACAACTATAGGAGTTATGTGTCTGCCCTTGAGGCGTGTTGTTTCTCCCCCTATGTGGGTGTTATATATTTGTCCTCTTATGTGGGTGTTAGTGCTTTATTGGTATTTCTGTTCTAAGAGTTTTGTGGATGTGATCCATTTTTGGCTTGACCCAACCCTTACCTGGCCCATTGCATGCCCTGTCCGCTCCTTGGTTCATTTCGATCCTTGTGTTCTCATGCAGTTATGTTTGTACTTCTTTTAGTTATATGCACTTCGAATGAAGTGCTGTTTAAAAAAAAAAAAAAAAAAAAAAAAGGGTTTACTTCCTTTAAAAAAGAGCACTTTAGCTTTCTCATATTTTACTTTAGTTCTTATATTCTGGAAAAATAAAACACATAATAATAATTTGTCAGAAGTGGGATTTGAACCCACGCCCTCTTTCGAAGACCAGAACTTGAGTCTGGCGCCTTAGACCACTCGGCCATCCTGACTGTTTGTATAATTATTTTAATTTTTTGGATATATTATGAAACTCTCTTGTCAAAAACATTACCCATCTTCTAATCAAAGAAGCCGTAAATTTTACCATGATGTTAGACCAAAAAATATATATATTACTATGATGTATGTAAATTCTAAGAGATATAAGTCCCCCAACTTGCTTGTTGAATAGTATTATTCTTTTTAAGAGGTGTAAGTCCCCAAACTCAGGATTACCCACTTATATGGTGAATATTACATGTTGTACACATTTGTGCACTTTAAATATTATGAAAATTCAATGTTAGTTTTTTACATCTTTAACTATTAAGTTTCAAATTTCGAAATGTGTTAAGATCTAAATGCCCCTCACTCATGTAAATGATCAAAATGCCCCTCTCACTCCACTGCCGGCGACCACCACCCCACCTCTCCCAAACCGTCGTTCATTTTCATCATCATTATCATTAAAATCAATATCAACAACCACAACCACAACCACAACCCAAAGCAGTTCAAACAAAAGAATTCTCATAGTGCTAAATTAACCATCGCCAACAACAACTTCTCGCAACCGCCGTTTAGGTTCTAGATGGTTTTCTTGGTCTTTGACGCTGAGAGAAACATCTGAGGGCCATAACTTATCACAACTTCCATTCGATGTTCTAAACAAAATTGCAGCTTCCTTCAACCTTCCAAACCTCCGATCAGCCACCCTTGTGTGCCATTCATGGAGGGATGCGCTCTGCCCCTTGAGGGGAGCCATGTTATTTCTTCGTTGGGGTAAGCGTTTCAAGCACGGCCAAGTTGGACTCCTCAGTGAGCTTAGTTCCTCATAATAAGGATTTAATTCTCTTCATAGCTGGGAAATGGAAATGGTGGATAAGGCATTTGTGAGGGTTAAGGGACGTGAGGGGGAGATCGGGTGGTGGAGTGAGAGGGGCATTTCAGTCATTCACATGGGGTGAGAGGCATTTAACTCTTGACACATTTCAAAATTTGAAAACTAAACAATCTAAGTGTCAAAAACTAACGTAAAATTTTTTATGATATTTCAAGTCCACTCGTATGGCTGTGTGGTCTTAAGGGTGTCAATACGGTATCAGTAACTTCATACGGTATCGTACCATACTGCATTTCAAATAGTCCAACCAAAAACATACCATACCATATAAATTCGGTACGGTATGAAAACGGTATTTTAAAAACGGTTCGGTACGGTATACAGCATATACCAATGGTATACCATCTGAAACCGAAACCGTACCATACCGATATGGTTAAACGATTTCGGTACCGTATTGACACCCTTAGTGTGGATAACATCTAATAACCAAAAATTTTATAAAAAAAAATCTTATTCTAATCTGGTCCCATGGATGGCCCAACGTGCCTATACCAACCGTACTAACGACCCACATATCCACATTATTCACCTTGTCTACAAACAATGTATCCATCATTTCAGGAAAGTTGAGGCCCACTTCTCGGGTGTCGGGTATGGTCCAAGGTAACGGGCAAAGGCTTTACTGCTTTATCACTTTTTTAAGTAAAATAAAAGAAGAGGGAAGAAAGAACCTAACGGTCAGAGATGACGGTGCCGACTTTTATTCTCTGGAGATGAGGCAGCACGCCGCCAGATGCGCAATGTTGGAGACTTGGAGTGACGCGAAAGATAACGGCGTTAATCGAGGTTAGTTGTAAGTTTGTAACGCCGCGTGGTATTGTCGAGGATTGCAGAAAAATGGTCGGGTTCTGACGGATTTTTGCATCGACATGACGACTTCCTCAATCGAAACTGACACGTGGGTTAGCCTGATAACGAGGCACCGTCAACCGTCCATCTCAACGAGGCCCAAGAAGCCCACAGATTCTATTGCCCACCATTCCTTAAAGCCCATATGATATCTTAAACAAAAAGCACTGGACACGTGTCCTCTTCCTTCTGAAATCAGATCTCGCGACATGTGGACAGAGAGGATGACAACCGTTGGATGAAAAGGTTAAAACAGAATCAGTCCGTATAGAAATAGCTAAAATGAAATCAATCCGTTTTCATGAAATGATTCCTCCTTATCTTACAGTTGTCATCCTCTCCGTCCACACATCATGGACCAGATCGCTTTATACATATCAGACCTAACTAAAACCATCAAAAAAAAAAAAATTTAACTCTGTGATCATAGCAGACTTGGAAATTTTGATTTCGGAGTTCTCAAACACCTACAAGACCGGTGAGGGGCAATGATTGGATGGAGGAATCATTAGAGAACCTGATACTCCTGTTTGAAATTTCAAGATGCTTAGTATTAACTTTTTTTTACCTTCACTTTTCATAAATAAATATAAAAAAATATTAAAGATATCCCTTTTTCAAGTAGACCAAGAGTCTAAAATCCATGCACAAAAAATGTTAATCAAAGATCGTACAAACTAGGTTTATTAAGAAAAAACATCTTCTACTATGCTAAATAACTAGCTGAGAAAGCAAAGAAATTACAAGACTATTTAAGACTTGTTAAATTTAAAATTAATTTTTAAATTTAGACCAATTATTTGGTATAAATTAGTAAAAAACTGTGCACAATAGATGATTTTTTTCATTTATTAATCACGATCCCTATTGGCCCATTCATTAACTTAAATAGCAACCCAACTATTAATTAGTGATGGAATTCCTTGGTGGCAAAACTTTTCTTTATTAAAAGCACAAACCCATCACTTCCTTTTCAAGAATCATGATTCAACTTCTTATTTACTCTTGAATCATGCCCCCACCATATTACCCAATTCAGATTTTTTCCAGAGTCTCTTGGCCCTACTTGTTTGAGTGACTTTTGTACATCAGATTACTCTCTTTTTGGTAGGACATCAAATTGGACTCTATTGTGAGGAAATCATGTCATTTCAGCAAAATAGCCCTTTGTGAATGATGAGATGTATCAAGAAATAATAATAATAGAGATTTAATTGTTATGGATTAGATCAAGATCCAAAGCTGAGTGTTGTTCATAACAGTTAAAACCTAGCAGAAGCACATTCAATTTAAGGGAAGAAGCCCAATCTCATTATAAAAAGTGAGAGATCCGATAAGGGACCATATCCCATATATTTTATTCTGTGTTCCCTCATTATTTCTAAACAAGGACATAGGCTTCTTCAGTTATTCTCTTTAGCATAGCAAGTTAGCAACTACATTATACTGTAAACATGGATCTGCTCTCCTCATGCTCTTCGTCTTTGATCTTCAGCTTTGTTTTGTTACTCATCTGTCGAGGTATGAGAAGACCCAGTTCAGGGTTTCCCATTTTAAGATCTGGGTTGCTCTCACATTTTCATTCCGTTATAAGCTGTTTTTCTGATCTTACTGGTTTCTCTGTCAACAGGTGCTTCAGGGGCTACATTTACATTTGTAAACAAATGTGACTACACAGTCTGGCCTGGAATCCTTGCCAATGCAGGTAGCCCAAGCTTAGATAGCACAGGATTTGAGCTCCCAAAGAGCAGCTACCGTGCCTTCCAAGCTCCAACAGGATGGTCAGGGCGGTTCTGGGGCAGAACAGGCTGCAACTTCGATGCAGCAGGGCAAGGCAAATGCTCAACAGGCGACTGTGGATCAGGCCAGGTAGAATGCAATGGCGCAGGTGCTGCTCCTCCTGCAACGCTTGCAGAGTTCACATTAGGTTCTGGTAGTCAGGATTTCTACGATGTGAGTTTAGTAGATGGGTATAATCTGCCCATGATGGTGGATGTCAGTGGTGGCATGGGTGCCTGTGAATCGGCTGGATGCGCTGCAGATTTGAACCAGCAATGCCCAATGGAGTTGAAGGTGAGCAGCGGAGATGCTTGTAATAGTGCCTGTGAGGCATTTGGGAGTCCTGAGTATTGTTGCAGCGGCGCCTTCAATACCCCCACATCTTGCCAGCCGTCGGTATATTCAGAGATGTTCAAATCTGCCTGTCCTAGATCTTACAGTTATGCTTATGATGATCCCACCAGTACATTTACCTGTTCTGGAGCAGATTATACCATCACTTTCTGTCCTTCTTCTGGTTCTAGGTAAGAAAACAAATCCGCCATGGAAAAGCTTCTTAAGTCCCTTTATACAAATGAAATTTCTCTGATTAGTTATTTATTCTGATTACAGTCTGAAGGACACGAGAGGTTCAACTTCTACTTCTACTCCAACTCCAGCTGCAACTTCAACTCCAACTCCAACTCCAACTTCTACTTCTACTTCTACTCCAACTGCAACTTCAACTACAACTCCAACTTCAACTTCAACTCCAACTCCAGAAACGACAGGAACCACAACAGATGGTTCAGGGTCAGGAATAGTGTCACAGACAGGAATAGATTCAGGGTCAGGGACAACTGCTATGCAGACAGATGAATCGATTTTGGCAGCGTTGGCCACCGGAGACTCAACCAGGACAACCCTTTCTTCCTCTGTTCTTCAATCTACTCTCACTATTGTTTCAACCATCGCTCTCATCTTCTTCCCCTTCCTTCAGTTATAGTTCTATTCTGTCTTCTCCTATCTTGACAAAAAGACAATGGTGGAAAAAGAGGACTTGACCTCTGACGCTTTTAGGGTTTTATCTTGTTTGGGAAGGCAGGTTCACCATTCAGGTCGCCTACAAAGCCAATTTGATGCTCCCTGAAGGTTACAGAACTAATGGAGGTTTTGGCTTTCAGTTTTCACCTTGTTTGGGAAGTCCAATTGTATCAGATTATAAACCACCCATTCCATTTTTAGGTTGTTCATATTTTATATTAATTTTTTTCTAGTCTAAGGTCATATTTAGTATTAATCTCTTATTTCTTTCCGAAAGCATCTTTGGCTGCATGAGAACTCTTGTGTATTTTGTGGATTCTGTGCCATTTTCTTGTTAAAAGAATAGTTATTGGAGGAGGATAATTGATATCTATGCTATTAGGCAATTAAGTGTGATACCCCTAGTTGAAGCCTCATGCCTGACCCAGTATTATGAATATAATAATGAGAGATTCTACTACATTGTACAATTATCAAGGTCAGGCTGTTAGGAGGGTTGAGCTTAAGACTCATAAAAGAGGGGCTAGGGTTACCTTTTGACTTATAATTGATGCTTTCGTTTCTGTTTCATGCGAGAATGAGCTTTCTGTTACAAGTTTTATGTTATAAACCTTCTGAGTCAGCATTCAAAAGAGCGATACGTTGAGTCCTGTTGAAACTATTTTCCAGAAAGCGATACCTTGAAGAAAAAAAAAGGGGGAATCCTGTTGAACTGTTTTACTTTTTTTTTCCAATATATGATAGCTTTCGTCTCTGTTGCATACAAGAATTAGATTTTTTGGTCAATGTTTAAAATTTCATCTCATCTAAGTGTCTCATTAAGGTGAGATACTGAAATCTCATCCAAATCTCAAAGCATGAAACAATGATGTACCATATTGGATTGAGTGTTTCAGTAAATTTTATATGATTTTTGGGTCTGATTTTTTGTGTACAACTTAATCTAGGGTTTAGAAGAAAAACACACCTAGAACTGGTTAGGGTTGGGAAGAGGAGAAGAATATGGCGTACCATGTAATAGCCAAGCTCCAGCACTGAGAATACTCCCCATTATTTCAGCTAATGTTATTTCCTGGTACATGTGGAAACATGGAGAGTGAATCGTCTGAAAGGATAATAATATTGGAAAACTCATTTTTTGGGCTTCCCTTCTATTGAGCATAGAAGCAAGTATAAGAGCATGGATCCAAAGACCAGAAGCCACGCTCCTGAACATTTTGACCTTTCCTTTAGACGAAGAGGCCTGGGTTGAATTAAGTTTCCCCTGGCAAGCAAATGTTCAAATGTGGAGAGACATTTCTGACTTCACAAATAGACCAACAAAATAGAGCAAGTCAACTGAACCATTTCTAAACTGCTTGGTGCACAAATCAGACATTGGTCTGACTTGAACTCAAGTCAATGGTGATAAGAAACTCAAACCGAATGAAGAACTCAAGTCAATAGGTAAAAGATAAGATATGTGAAATTGGTCCTTATCATCAATAACAGAAGTACATATCCCAGAGTCTAGTGGTAAAGAAAAGCTCCAATTTTAGGGGATTGACTCCGCCTACATTCTCTGAAAATTTTCTACTACATTGCAAAATTCTTGAGACATGCTAGCATCAACTTTTAAGGCTATCTAAATTCTTTCTCCACAAAACGGTCGTCTCCAAGAGAAACTAGGCTGTAAGAAAAATCTGAACAAGAAGGCCACCACCCCTTGATGAATTTACTACAACTCATCCTTGGCTGAAGATTCAGATTCTGTTTCGTGCTCGGTTTCTCCAGAATGACCACCCTTGGAAGTCACTTCCTCAGGCTCAGCCTCAGGCTCAGCCTCAGCCTCCTCTACGTCATCTTCCTCTTCCACTGCAGCATCTTGATTGATGTTCAAACTAGACTTCACTGAGCTGTAGATACTGGACGCAAAATCCTTAGGATCACTGAGGACGAAGCCACTCTCCATAAGGGCTGTTTGGTATACAAGACGTGCAGTCTGCTTTACATTGGCATCCTGTCAAGTGACCATTTCAAGTTTTTAGATTGTAACATACAAGATGCACATAAATTGGGGTGTGTGAGGTTGTGTGAACACTAGTAAGATACAAGGTTGGTAGCATAAAAGCGTATAAAGAGAGTGCAAAAAGCAAGAAGACAAGAGAGGGTTAGCAAATACACAAAAATGTGGTTAGTTCACCTAGAAGTTAATAATACCCTGGTAGCTTTAGCTGACCTGAGAAAATGGGATGACATAACATTTTTTAACATTATTCCTGGGACCAAAAATCAGGGAATTCCTGGGACCATTCAGGGGATATACAATGGCTCTGGTCTCATCAGAGATTACTCAACTTTCTGTCTCAACACAAGACCTAAGACAAGAAAGTCTCAAAACCATTTCTAGTTTTTAACAAAGGTGTACAAAGGTACCAAACCCATTAAACTACATGCAATAAAAGGGCAAATGTTTGCATTAGCGAAGAAAATAAAAACAAAAGTCTGCATAAGTGAGGTGCAAACATAGAAGTTCCAAGATATACCTCAGGATCCGTGACAACCCTCTCCCGAAGCACTTTGATGATTGGGTGCCTGGGGTTAATTTCAAGAACCCTCTTGCCACGCATATATGCTTGCTTGTTAGCATCAGATAGAGTCTGCGATTGCATAATTTTTTCCATGTTCGCACTCCACCCAAACTTGGATGTCACCACCACACATGGAGTGTTCTCGAGGCGGTTGCTTATCTTCACATCATCAACATTTTCACTAGCAAGAGCCCCCTTCCACCATTTTGTCAGCTCTTTGAATGACTCCTTCAGCTCCTTATCTTTTGAGTCCTTCCCAAGCTTCAGTCCTTCCTTGGACACATTCTGGAATTTCAAGTCTTCGTAGTCCATCAAGTATTGCATTAGGTATTCATCTACAGGATCAGTGAAGAAAATAACCTGGAATAATACAAAATCCATTATAACTCATCAGATAAGAGCAGCAGCATTGACACTCCTCGGCCATCAATAAAAATAATAACGGGTATCTGTTTGAGCAGGTGTCAAATAAACAAGAAAACTTGGTTAATACCTCATAGTTTTTCTTTGAGAGTCTCTCAAGGAATGGTGATTTCTCCAATTGTTCCTTACTGGTTCCTGTTATATAAAAGATATCCTTCTGTCCAGACTTCATTCTTGAGATGTATTGGTCTAGAGATGTCAGTTTGCCACCAGACTTTGTACTGCAAAAATGAATGCAGAGACAATCAGTTATCACTTCAGATGAATATGATCCAAAGATACCTCAACCGAAAGATGAAAAGTGCAGTAGGTATGAATTACAAAGCCCACCAGGACTCACCTTTCAAATCTGAGTAGCTTTGCAAGACGGTTTCTATTGGTGGCATCCTCAATGATACCAAGCTTTATGGACTTTCCAAACTCATTCCAGAACCTGGCATATTGACCTTTCTTCTCATCATTGTCATCTGCCTTTTCAACTTCTGGTCGTCCAACAAATAATATCAATAGAGAAACAAGAGAGAATCAGCTTATACAGCACTAATTTGAACTAATAAAATGTATCATCAACAAAACATAGAAATAGTTCATGTTAATCTCTCCCCACATAAGCCACCCAGACCGAAAGAAAAACAAGGGGTCTTTGGGACAATAGGCATCCGCTTAGAGGATACAACCATGCAATAGATCTTACTAGGATAAGGCTCCATACCTTTCTTGTCATTATCAATAGCCTCATCAGGATCCTCATCAGCAATCTTACGGATCATATCTAGAGCTTTGCGAATAAGTTTCTTCTTGATAGTCTTGAGACTGCTGTGCTGTTGAAGCATTTCTCGTGATACATTGAGTGGCAAGGTATCAGAATCAACAAGACCCTGCTCATGATGTAAGCAAGCATGAGAGTGAGATTGATTCCAGGGCCCAATAAATTGAAAAGCTAATCTTGGAAACCAACCATATTTTAAACTTTCTTTTGGACCAATACATACCAACCCCCCCCCCCCCCAACAAAACAAAATCCAAAAAAAAAAACTCACATTCAAAAAGCTCAGGTACTTGGGAAGAAGTTCATCAAATTCATCTGAGATGAAGACACGTCTAACAAACAACTTCAAGTTGGCTTTGTTGGAGTTATAGTAGCTTTCATACAGATCATGAGGAGCCTTTGGAGGAACAAACAGCATAGCCTTGAACTCCACATCACCTTCAGCAGTAAAGTGGCTCCATGCCAAGGGTTTCTCATCACCAAAGTCCTGTTGACATATGAAATTGTCAATTTAAAACACAGTTCTTTATACGGTAAGCTCAAAAATTTTAATATTTTTCATTCCATAAGTAATCACACAAATTGTGTAATGATTACCTTCGCAAGAGAGTGGTAGAATTTTGTGTACTCTTCATCTGCAACCTCCTTTGGATTTCGTAGCCAAATAGCCTTCATATCATTCAAAAGCTCCCACTCATAAATTGTTTCCTTCACTGTCTTAGTCTTTGGCTTTTTCTCAGAATCTTCCTCTTCTGCATCTTCCTCTGAAGTGCTGGTTTCAGCTGGCAATCAACAATCACAATGTATGGGCATTGAGGCAACCAAAATTACAAAATAAGAAAGCAGAAGAAAGAAGAGGGGGAGGTTTACAAGAACATGGACTTTAATCTATCATTAGTCTGTATTGGATAGATTATGAACATTTGAGTACCTAAAAGCGAGAGGGAATTTTATCATCTAATTTCTCAAAATTACATTTACCTGTTTCCTCTTCATCATTAGACTCATCTTCATCTGCAGGAGCCTCCACATCAACTTCTTTGCTGGCCCACATCTTTATAGGGAAGTTAATAAATTGAGAGTATTTCTTCACCAATTCCTGCATTCAGAGAACAATCTAAAACCTCAGACCAGAAATGGATAGGACGATATATCTAATCATCATTCTGGATCATCTAATGTTTATATTTGCAGATTGCAGCATGAAACGACAATGCAGATCATGTAGCTGGGATTAATTCTAACTAGAATTACTTCATCTCTTGAATGTCAAGGTAGGATAAATTTTCAATTAAAATTGAGAGGCTATTATGTAGTTCTTCCAGTTTTAAATACTGATCAGACATAAGGAGGCTACAGATATTCACATGTGCAGACCACAATTGACACTGAAGATAGTGACTTTCTGCAATTAACAATTGAATGCAAAAGGCATATTTGGGGAAATGTTTTCCAACTCGACTTACCCATTCAACCTTATCACAGAAAGCTTATTTCATATGCAACCGTAAATGTTTAGGACTGTTTGACCAATTCATCTGAAAAACGTCATAGTAAGAATAATAAATGGAGGGACCGTTATGGAACCAGAGGTCTTCGCCAACCCAACATTTTAACTATGGCTAGAAGCATCCACATTCTCTTATCTTTGGCTGGAAGGCTCTCTTTTTTCCCTCCTCCCTTTTTTGGGTGAATAAATGGAAGGTTACTATTGGTTGGACGATATAATGCATATTAGTTTTGATTTTTTCCATCAGTTGGATGATGTAAAAGTTAGGTTGTAGCCTTCTACAGTCCTTTCCCATGAATAATTTGTTAAATTAATGATCAGAAAACGGCCCAACAATTGCCAAACAAACTCTTTATTGTAACTTAATTATGGTAATCCAAGAAAGAAAGCTATAAAATTAAGGGCAAGAACACTCACTTTTAATTTGTCTTCTTCCAAATACTCCTGGGCTTCCTCTCTAAGATGCAATCTGATCTCAGTTCCACGTCCTAGTGGCTCATTATCTACATCTTCAGAGATTGCGAATGCCCCATCAGCCTTTGACTCCCAAATATACCTGAAAATTCAGAAAGGACGATTTGATATTTATCCACAGAAGATGATTCTTTTCTTTAATCCACTTTTTTCTTCTTTCTCTTTTTTGGAAGGGGGGACTAGAGAGGGGGTGACCGTTGAGAAATTAATGCCTTGAAAGCCTTACTGTTTGTCATCGTTGTGTTTACTAATGACTTCAACATAGTCTGCAACAAGATAAACTGAGTAAAACCCAACTCCAAACTGTCCAATGAGATTGAGATCACCGCTTGTTTGCATTTTCTCAACAAAAGCTGCAAACAAAAGAAACAATATACTCAGTAAATACTCATTCAAAAAGAAAAATGTGGAACAAAAGGCCAAGTTTTATTTCAGACAGTCTTCCTACGTCCTAATATCTTGAACAATGAAATTAACAGGATACCTGAAGTTCCAGACTTTGCTATGGTTCCCAGGTTCTTGATCAGATCCTCTTTTGTCATACCGATACCTCTGTCACGAATAGAAAGCACTTTCTTTTCCTTGTCTAATTTAATCTGCATTTTGTTATATGTAAACAGTTTCAGCAGACTTCCTAACAAGAAGGAGGCTAAAATTCAGCTTCAAGATTTTTATCATTTCAACACAGCCAATGACTGACCTCGATCTCAAGCTTTGTGTTATCACCTTCACCCAAAATTTCCTTGTCTGTGAGGGAAAGGAACCTGATCTTATCCAATGCCTGAAAAAGAATAGACAAATTGATATAAAAGAAGCTCCATTCAGAAGTGCGGAATAAAAAACTACTTTTAACATTTATTTTTGGATGAATGGACAAACATTTTAGTTGTTCAAGTTAGCATGGTAAAGGATTAGTAAAATCTTCTTACATCAGAAGCATTGGAGATCAGCTCCCTCAAGAAAATGTCTTTATTGCTATAAAGAGAGTTAATGATTATATCCATGAGCCGAGAAACCTCAGCTTGGAACTCGAACTTCTCCGCATTACTAC
Source organism: Hakea prostrata (assembly GCF_041222555.1). Lineage (NCBI taxonomy): Eukaryota > Viridiplantae > Streptophyta > Magnoliopsida > Proteales > Proteaceae > Hakea > Hakea prostrata. Next base: position 10,978,196 of record NC_142604.1, on the reverse strand, counting down.
GGAGTGATTTCTTTGAGATCGACTCTGCCTCCCTGAGTCCAAAGAAAATTCTCAAGTTAAAAAAGGTGAACAGGAGAATGGAATCCAAATCCAAAATTTAAAACGAGCAGTAAAACTCAAAGCAGATCCATTCAGGAAAAATCTCAAAATAAAACAGAAAGCAACCTTTTAACAACATCCGAATCAGTTGATAATCCATTAGGAACGGCACCAAGCTTGTCTTCAACCTTCGGGGGGTCTACGAGCTCTTCGGATTGACTCTCTTCTGCATTGGCATGTATCTTACGACCTAAAGAATCCGATATATCACATGTCAGGATCAGACACCTAATAATCCTTTAATCTTCATATCACTAAACACAGATAATTCAATCCGCGAGATGAGGCATTTCAGAAACTAAATAACATCTATTCTAACACTAATACCATGAACTAGATCAATTCCGAAAAGGATAAAACAAATGCTGGTCCAATACCGCATAAAAGTTATAGATCAAGATAAATTAATAATTGTCCACCAATTTGTAGCGCCAGAGCATGCAAGTGAAAGCACTGATACATATCCAGATCTACGAACTACTAAGTGAAAAAAAAAACTACAAAGTTTGAATCATAGAAAACCAGATCTAGGCGCATTCGAACGACAGAGAAGGCTCGAATCCAAGATAGAACAGAAAAATTACCTTGATCCGGCAGGAGGGAGAGAAGAAGTAACAGAAGCAGAGCAGAAGGGATAGTCCACTTCTTCATCGTCTTCACGACTCAAAAATCTCAGCAGGTTCAACACTCAAACTCAGTAGTGAATCTGTATTTTCGCACAAATCTGTTGCTCTAAAGCTTAGAATAAAACAAAAATGCGAGAACCAGAGCTCTAGTAGCGTCATTTGGGGTTGTGATGGTTATATAGCGAGCCCAATAGGCGGGTCACCCGGAGACTTGGTTGGAAAGCTTGACTTCCATTAAAACGTATAAGACGACCTATAAATTGCCAAGTGGAAGATCGGACGGTACGCATGTAGTTAAATGACACATGGCGAATTTCTACTGGTTCACGCTATCACGATTGACGTGGAAGAGGGGAGCAGGGTTCTGGATAGTTCGGATAGTTCCAATCCACCTTGGCTTTGCGATCGTGGTCTACACGCCGTAGACCCAAAAACTACTCCAACTGATCCAACGGACAGTTTTTCCATTTTTCTATTTTTGTTTATTTATTAGGTCGCTATCTGGTTCTACTTCTATTGGAAGAAGAAAAAAAAAACGGTGTCTGGTAAATCCGGATGGATTTCTTTTTTTTTTTTTTTTCTCCTTTTAATTTTTATAAAGCATACTCCATTTCTTTTGTCTTTTTTGGTAGAATGTCCTATTTCTTTTGGGTTTTTTTGGTAGAATGCCCTATTTCTTTTGGCTTTTTTTTTGGTAGAATGCCCTATTTCTTTTGTCTTAGCCTCTTATTAGGGTCCTTTTGGTATGGTTGTACCATTTTTTACTCGATTTTAAACTGGTGGTTTAATCGTATTCATAACTCTCAATCGAGGACTTAAGACGAACAGCAAGCTAGACCTTATGTGAGGGTGTCAATTCGGCATGGTACGTTACAGTATCAAATTTCAAATCTCATACAAAAATCCTACCGTGCATAATTTTTTCAGTACAGTATGAAAACGGTTCAGTACGGTATCAGTATGAAATTGATAAGATAAAAACGATACGGTTCGGTATGTAGTATGGTATAATTTCGTTATAAAAAAACTCATTCTTCTAATCTTTTAATTTGTAATGTTTCCAAATAAGCTTAATATATTGACTATAGTATATTAATGTTATTATTTTTCAATTCCCTTTTTCTTTTGCCCTCGAGTTCTTTCCTAAAACCTTTCTTTTTCATTCTAGAACCAATAACTATAAAATCTAGTAAGAAAGGAAAGTGGTGGCTGGAGACATTTTTCTTTTTGTTGGTACGAAATAAAATTTTGTAGTTGAAATATGATTTTCAATTCATGGGTTACATTGGATTTGTATTTTTCAAGAATAATGTCAAGATGGACTGAGCCTTAAATTGGGCCCAACCCAACCTAGAATCTAAAGCTGTCAAATTCGGTACGGTAATTCGCTATACGGTATGGTTTCGGTATGGTAATTCGGTACAATATTTGGTACATAACGGCGATATGCAACCTAAAATCGAAATTGTACCGTGCCGAATTCTAAAAAATAGTTTTCAGTACATATTGTACCGACTTTGAAAACGATGCAGTACAGTGCGATTTAAAACGATTTTCGGTAAATACTGTACCAAATTTGAAAACGATGCAATACACTGTGGTTTAACTAGCACGATTCGGTACAGTAAAATGTTATCGGTACACAACTAACACCCTTAACCTTCTTTCCTCAGAATAGTAATAAATTAGAGAACAAGAAGTCGGGATTACTCTAGCCTAATGAAAGGGACTTGGGTCTTTGCCAAAGAATCCTCACAGAAGATGCTCGAGAATACCCATGGCTACAAATGGAAAGGACTTGAAATATTGACATACAAACCAACATGAATGACGCACACTTTTTTTTTTTTTGGTAAAAGGAAATTTCATTTCAAAGAGCAAGACAAGGATGGGCTTCCACTAGGATGGAAGCCTGTAGTAGAAATTGGCCACTCTGTCTTTCTTGCTAAAATGAGAGCCTTCCAACTAGAGAAACTTAATATGAGTCCTAGACTTATGCCAATCGGGCTTTGATGAGTTAAACAAAGAGAAAAAGCCACCATAGGAGATCCAACGGACATCTATCAATAGGTAATTCTATGTAAACCATATATACCAACCTCAATCAAAGGTGGTTGAAATCTACATGTTGCAACTTGTATATATATGCTTGTTATCTTCTTCTTTGGCTCAAAATTCCTCAGTCGTAAGCCTCTAGCCGCTATCTATTGGAGATGATGTTGCATTCATGACTAACTTCATTGTTAGCTAGAGACGACCACCCAACCAACAAGGTCGAACTACTTTCATTTTTTGATCTTATGTATTGGTGTTGGGTTGGTTCCTAAGGTTCAACCTTAGTTCATCTGGGAAATCAGATTTGGATGTAACAGTTTTCAATTTTTGACAAGTTTTATTTATTTATTTATTTTGTGTGTTGGTATTTATCATGGATTTTTTTTTTAAAAAAAAGACCAAAACAAAAACTCAGAATCCACAATAGACTAAAAAGGTCCGCGTTAACATATGGTAAGTACCAAGGTTTGGCATGTCGGCCCGTGTCGCTAGGGTCCGACCCCGGACCCTGGCGACACGGCGACATGTCGCCAAAAGTCGCCCGACTTTTGGTTAATTCAACCCCATCATCACCATCTTTGTCTTCTATATAAATTCAGAAGCTCACAACTCTCAATTCCTCACAATTCAATCTCTACCACTTCAAGAAAGAACCCATAAACCATGGAAACCAGAGTGTTCACCTTCTTCCTGACTCTCCTTCTATGCTTCCTCCCAAGTCCCAACACCTTCTTCTTCTTCTCGATCTCTAGCCACAATTGTTCGCTACAACAAAGACGACTACACAACACTCATGAAGATCAAAGAAGCATTTAACAACCCATACCACCTGGCTTCATGGGTCGCTAGCACCGATTGCTCCGACTGGTACAATGTGGAATGTGATTCCAACACCAATCGCATCATCCAACTTAACATCTTCCAAGCAAACATCTCTAGCCAAATTCCAGATGCTGTCGGTGACCTTCCGTATCTCAAGATTCTCAACACCCTCGTTTTCCGACACATTACAAACCTCACCGGAAACATTCCTTCCACCATCACAAATCTCAAGTACCTCACAATGGTAAGGCTCAGTTACACCAATCTCTTCAGCAAAATCCCTTCCTTCTTAAACAAACTCACCAATCTCGGCGATATCCGAGAAACCATGGTAAGTACACCCTTTAGACTAAGGCTCTTTTTGGTATCAATTATCATTCTCAATTATGAGCTTTTTCATTATTTTAAATTGTTTGGCATCTATTATCAGTTTTATTTTTATTTAAAATAATAGAAAAACCTCTAAAATTCATAATGGACTAAGGCTCTTTTTTGTATCAATTCTCATTCTCAAAAAGAGCCTAAGATATTATAAAACACATTAACATTTGCCATAGCCAGCTAATTTGGTTTCTCATTGTGCTTTAAACAGCAGATGAAGAAGTGCTTTCAACCATAGGAATCTTTTTATTTGTTTATTTTATTTACTTTTTGTTTTTGGAACGAGGTTCATCCGGGCCAGCTTCCGCGCTCCACGACTACATCCTCAAGGCGCTTTTTATATAATTAATATAGGTGGAGATTCGCTATTGGTCCCGAAGAAATTCAAACTCTGACCTCTTATGTGGAATCGTTGGTCTTTGCCAACTGAGCCACCCCTTGAGGTTAGTAAATGATGATATTCATCCCTCGTGAGTTGTTTGTTTCTTTTTTTTTTTGGTAAACAACACTTCATTCATTCAGGGAACTAAAAAAAGTACGGACACACAAAGAAAAGAAAAATACAGACACAACTGCATGAATACACGCGGAAAGTGACCAAACTGTCGTACATGCAATAGACAGGGTCATCCAGGCTAACGGTTGGGTCAAGCCCAAAATGGGATACGCCCAAAGAACCCTTAGAACATAAGCTGTAGCAACTACAGCACCAAATAAACATCAGCACCCACAGAGGGAGACAAAATACACGCCGCAAGGGCGGAGCGAAAACACGCCACAAGGGCGGAGCTAAAACACACCACAAGGGCGGAGCTAAAACACGCCACAAGGGCGAGAACAAAACTCGTATGGTTGTTGCGGTGGTAGCATCAAATGTGTGGAGGAGGGTTGGACCGGCCATCCGGCTCTGCCTTAGCGGCGTACCTATCAAGCTCGCCGCAGAAGAACTTGTACTCCTGATCTGGAGGTAATTTGCGGTATGCACCAAGAATCGCTGCAACCAAAGAGTATATTTGTTATTTTAAAACTGAAAAAAGGAAATAGAAGTGCTGCAATCAGGGACGGCCGGAAAAACAAACAAATCGAAGCAAAAAGCTACAGATCTGAGAATCCGAGCAAAAGAAAGGAGGGAGATGAGCAGAGGAGAAAGGGAGATAAAGAGAGGAGAGTAGAAAAGTAAAACAAACAACCCCCCCCGGCCGTCCCCCCCGCGGGGGGCTGGCCCCCCTGTGTTCCTCCGCAGATCAAAGGGAGAGGCGAAAATGGAGAGGAGATGGGAAACAGAAGAGTAAGGGAAACGGGAGCGGCGAGTTGGAGCCGGTAGAGGAGAAACAGGAGAGAAGGAGAGCAGGGAAGGCGGAATGGAGCAGGGAAGGCGGAGAGCAAAGGGAGACGCCGAGCAGAGAAGGCGGAAAGGAGCAGGGGAGGCAGAGACGAGATGGACGGAGACGGGAAAGACAGAGGCAGGAGAAAGGAGACTGAGAAAAGAGAGGAGATGGAGACTGAGATCGGATGGGAGGGAGAGGAGCAGGGGAGGCGGAGAGACTACTCAGGCGAGTCTCTCCGCCTCAAGCGAGAGGTTCTTCCCAGTTGCAGAGCGGCGTTTTCCAGACCTTTCTTAACTTTTTCCCGTCGTGGCAGGTTAAAATGTAACTACTTTCCATTTCGAGTTGTTTGTTCCATGGAACTACATTTCGGCGAATTTCGCCGAAATTTCACCGAATTTCGCCTGGTTCGAAGACTAGCGAAATAAAAAACCCACCGAAATCGATATTTTCAAAAGTCGCCGGAAAATCGCCGAAAAATGGTCGATTTGCCGGCGAACTGGCGAAATTTCGTAAAACTTCGCAGAAGTCGACGAATTTGAAAGTTGAAAGAGTAACAGCAAAACTCAAAATTAACAAACTGATGCAAATCAGTCAAGCTTTCTGCGGTGAAGAAGAGATATACACCTGCAGAAGGCAAAACTACGAAAACCACAATGAAATCTCACGGCGACGGAATGTAAGAAAAAAAATCCAGAAAAATACTTTAATTCTATACTAGAAGCTTGAAGAAGAGTATGATACGAAATCGATTAAGCTCAAATGGCTGACCAAATGAATTCGACGACGACAGCAACTTCCCTGAAGCCTAATGGAAGCCTGGATATGCGACCAGAGCAAAGAGGAACGGAGCTCAGAGACGGTGACGCGACCAGAGAGAAGAAGAATGGCGGTGAGATATTTCGTTCGGGGTATTTTTTTACTTTTTCTATTACTTAAATTGAAAAGATAACTTAAACATCACGTCTTCACGTGCTTGCCTGTTGGGTTTTATATATTTTATTATTTAAATTAAAAAATCAACTTACATAATACACTCCACGTGCTTCCTGCCACTTTATTTAGTTAATTATTAATGGGGGTAGGGATGTTTGGGTAATGTTCAATTAAATATTCACAAAGGCAAATGATCGAGATATTGTTTTAAAATCGGCGACATTTCGTTTCGCCGTTTCGCCTAGTTCGCCCAAGTGCGAAACGGCGAAATTCGCCGAAACTTCGTTCTTTGGTTTGTTTCATTACGTTCATAAATCTGAAAAAAATAAAAAAAGAAATTTATAACTGTCAGATTAGATATGGCAAAGGCATACCATAGAGTAGAGTAGGTATTTTTTGGAAAAGTAGTTGAACTGAGAAGGGCTAAGTCAGTGAAGTTGCATGAGGAATATAAAGAATCATAGATGTTGCTTCTCGGCCCAGTAGCACAATCGCAAGCCCAATTACCAATTATTAGGAACGGGCTGTCAACACCTCCTCCAAATGTCACAAATCTGCGGGTTCCAGCTCCTTGAAAGGAAGGAGAAGATCTTGGGTTATTTGCTCGGTTGCAGAAGATCTCAATGTCATTAAGTACAAAGCAGTAATTCGATGGACCAGCAAGGCGGGAGTTGTAGCTTCTTTTCCTGGCATACCTAGATGAGTTCCTAATGGGTACGCTCTTCTCTACCCAGGTATGCATCTCTCAATATGGTAATGTATTTTGAGTATTTGATTCATAGAGTTTGTTGGATCTCTCATATTCTTCCCTGCCCATCTTAATTGATAATGCACATTTAGTTGTTTGTGTTTCTGAGTTATGGAGATTCTACAACAAATTAACTTAAACGAACTACATTTTGCATTCCTCTTTCAAAGCAGGAGTTTTGAGGTCTTTGGGTTTCATTTTGGAATTCAGTTTTGTTTTAATCGACTTTGTTGGATTTTGGAGTTGTGGCAAAAGGAACAGTGATGGAGGGTATTTTTTGGTATCATATTCACTTTCTTGTTGGACTATTTAGGGGAGAAAAGTTTACTGCAAATCATTTTCTTTGTTAGAAAAAACACAATTGATTTGTAAAACGGTAGGTCTGCAACCAACTCACTTACCTATGGTGCCATACAATTAGAAGGGATTAGTCAAATTTTGTTGTTTGAACTTCACCAAAAAACTTCAATTTTATGACCTCTTTTAAATTTTGATGCCTAGGGCTTTGATTCATCGCTGAGAAATTAATCTAGTCAAGGAAACAATCTGCAATATTGCTTACATATATTGTTTTTTGCATGAGAAGTAATTTTTTTCCCTTGATCATTTCACTACAAAATTGTAGCATGTGTGTGAGTCTCCGATTACTATATGGTGTGTTTCTTAGAAGTTGCCCACCAATACACTACACGATACCAATACTTTAAACCTTGGACTGATATGATGCCAATTGAAGGGATTAAAAGAGTTAGGGCGAGCCTAAAGTGACTATGGAAGTTGTGGGGGTGGACTTCCATAATCTAGGTCTTGTACCAAGTACCAAGTATAACCCTGGATAGATCCTATTGGAGGGCAAGGACCCATGTAGCAGACTGAGATTCTCCTGACTTGACCAGGCTCTGACTCTGTTCTTCTTTCTTATATCTTCCATTTTTGAGTTTAACATTTGATTCCTCGTCTCTTAATCCGCTCTTTTTTCAGACCTCAATTTTCTCTAATTTGCTCTGTTTGGATCCATATAGCTGATTCCCATCAATTTCGTTTAAGGCTGTGGTTTTTATTTTATTTTATTATTATTTTTTTGTGGAGATAAAAGGAGTAGAGCGAAGGATTTGTGTCTCTGCAAACTTTTTATTTGGTTTTGTGGCAAGCATTGAGGAAGAAAAGAAGTTAAGCACAAGCTGTTGTAACTGTATTTGTAACTGAGTCTATCTTGGAATTTGAGTTTGAGTCTGTTCTTACCCTTCACTTATCATATACTTCCTACATTTCATCTACATTAGCTGATCATATTAGTGCTTAATGTCATTCTTTTCCTTTCTTTTCTGGTGCTAATCTCTAGGTCTGAGATTGTTAGAGACCAGCCTTTCAGGCTGATTATCTTGATTGATTATCCATCCAGGTTACCAATTGTTGTTAACTAAGCTTATGAGATCCGAAGTTGGTTTTTATTGGAGTCCAGTTTCTTGTTGAGCTTTGTTCTCTGGTTTTAACTCAATAACTGTTGTTTAGAAGGCATTTTTCTGGATTGCAAATGGTCTGATCTTCCTGTCTCAGTGACCATTGCTTGGACTTTTGCTGCAGCATTCTTAGTCACCATTTTATGGTTTCATAGGGAATAACCTGGGAATTATACGTAAATAATGGAAGTACAGGAATGAAACCAATTACAATAACAGGATAATGGTTCAAGCCTTTTGTATAACAGTTCTTTAGCTTGAAGAGTGCAGAAATATGAAAATCCTTCTTGCTTAGTTGAACGTCGAAGACCCCAAATTTCCAGAAACTTGTAGGATGGCATTTTGCTTGTACTAGGTGTCATACTGTGAAAAGAGAAAGCAGTGGCCAAATCCAACTGAACCCAACTAATGTATGCCCTTGCATGCTACAGAATGACATATTGACATTGTTGATATTACTAATACACAACAGACAGTGGGAGAACTCTGGGTGAGCATCATCTACTATGTGTAGCCCCATTTCTCGAACACAGCTTGCTCTGCATTGGGATTGTTCACTAACAAAGTAACCATTCTGCTTTAGGTTAGCCTAAAATTTTGAGACCATTTCTTCATGAGAATCCCTCAACTCCATCTTTGAATGATAGAAATTATACTACAGTATGTTAGTGAAGATTGAACAATGGAAGATGTGCCTTAGATGTGGGAAAACAACAAAAACACCCACCAAGATAAAAACCACAAGAATAAGGGGAAAGGGGAATACCGAAACAATGGTTTGTGTGGCTTCAATTTAAAAAGAAATGTCAACCTGCTTGTTTTCTGAGGACTAAAATTTCAGCTTAGAGCTTGGCTTGTGAATTTGTTAGTACACTTTATCAGATATGTTTATTCTGCATCAATGTGATCATCATAGGGCATGACTGACAATTCCTCTCCTATCTTGGTTGGATCTGAAGCAACAAAATGGATATATCCAATAGTATTTTAGAGAGAAGGAATAAACCATGGCAAAATCCAAGCAACTCTTTCTTAAATTTTAGTGATCTTTTCATAGGCATTTTCTGTTTTCCCTTTGCCTTTATTTTATGAGATCTCAAAACTCTAGTGATTTCTCTTCTTTTGGGACAAACACTTGTGTTTCTCGGTTCTTTCTGCAAGGCACCGGCATTGGGCTTGTTCTTCTTTCTAAACAGATTCATTGGTTCAGCATTAATTTTTTCAAACTTCTGTTCACATCTCATTTCAGCTTTTGTGCAAGGAAAATGACACTTTTAAGAGGGGAAAAGAAGAATGATCCAGCGTTATAATTGAATAATGTGAGTCTATTAGTATGGGAAACGGTTCAAAATTTGTAACCATCCAGTGTCAAAGTAGGATTGAGTTGAGACTGCTAGGCCTAACAAAAGTTTCCATCTATCTGTGGTCCCTTTTGTATAACTACCACCAGAAGAAGGCTTTGTTGGTCTGGCCCAACCCATTGTCCATTGTAGATGCAACAACCATACAATTAGATGGAACAACTCAATTTGTATGGATTCCATCCACCAAGAGAAAATAAATTTAGTTTTAGGGAGGGGAATAGTTGCCCAGCTGCATGGCCACTATCCAGTGCGAGGGCCATTGAGAGCACACATGGGGAGCACACATGGGCATCCAACCAGGAGCAGGGTAGTTCTTTCATGACGCCCTATATCTGGCTTTTTTTTGGGGTTGGGAGTTGGCTTGCAGGGTAGCTTTCTTTTCCCCTTAGTTTTTATATGCTGTAATAGATCCACAATTGGATTCTGGGAAGTGTGAACAGCATCATTAATGCCTCTTCTCTCAAGCCCTACCTATTCTCTAATCCAACCAGAGAGAGGGCTGTTGTGGATGTCTGGATGAAGAATTAAGCCTTCTCCAAAGGTTGAGACAAACCGGGTCCAGATAAAGACTTTCCTACACTATGGCCTTCAAATCAAATTAATTTGTAACTTTCTACAGAATGAAGTCATTTTCGTTCTCTCCAGGAGAAGGAAAAACAAAGAAACATAGATGAATAACTTGATGTCTCCCAAGGTGATGACTAGTACTAGTTGGAGTGGTAGGAGTTTATAGTTGGATGCTAAAGTGTCTAGTCTCATCTCCTTGACTAAGTGCGAATGTCATACTTGCAGCTTTATCACCATTTCTAGCATATGCCTTGTATTCTCCTAAGAAACCATTGAAGCTATATAAACCATGTTCATCTGTCTGACCCTCTAGTTCCCCTGTTTGCCATTCTTGAAGGAGCTTATCAATCACATCTCCTGTAGGTAGATTGTGGAGACCATTATCTGTCAGGCACATTTGGTAGCACCCATTCGGTCCAAGTGCAGTCCAGAGGATGATTCCAGTCACAGAAGGATGGGAAAACCCTTCTCTCAGAACCTCTTCAAGATAAATTGCCTGTGAATTATGTAATGATATTAATTAAATGTCACGTATATGTCTGGAACAAGCATTATAATTCTTTATATTTGTCTCAGGAATTACCTGCATTTGTTTGTCTATGGTGTTGCTAATGTCAATTTCTGTGAACCAGATTGGAAGGCCCAATGTAGACAGCTTGTCCAAAACAGCTCTCATTAAAGGAATGTTCGGTACAGTGAAATGGCCCTCTAGACCAATTCCGGCCATTGATGATGCACCACCACCTCTTTGGAGATCTCTTAAGCTTGAAATGTAGTTGTCTACAGTTGAGTTAACATCAGCACAAGTCTCTACCACATTAAAATCATTCATAAACAATGTTGCTAATGGATCTGATTGATGTGCGATCTCAAAGAAGTGGAAGGAGGCATTACGACCAAGCCGTTGGTTGTAGAAATCAAAGTGAAGCATTTCATTGCTTACATCCCAATGTATGAATTCCCCCTTATATCTGTTCATTAAGCTTTGCATGCGTGATTCCACGGCAAATCTTAGCTCTTCACTTGTGAGATTACGAACCCATGCAGGTGTGTAACGAGGGTCTTCCCAGAAGATGTTGTGGCCCCTAACTGCAATTTGGTTTGCTCTTATGAACTCCAACATCTTGTCTGCTATGGTGTAGTTGATCTTTCCTTGTTGAGGCTCTGTTGCATACCACTTGAGCTCATTTTCAAATACTGCCACATTGAAGCGCTTCACAAACCAGTTCTGAAACAGCGGATTGACAAAGATGGTGCAATTAGTTTCAGTTTCCGTGTACAATGTGAGTGTTAGTTCATTACCAAGTCCAATATTTATTTTCCTCCTCCTGTAACCGATGACTCAATATGGTTGTGCATGCAACAAGCAAACATGTTTGTACTATGACCGAACTGTAGTCAATTAATTTGTAGAGGGAAATTTCACCTGGTAAGGCAAGTTTCCAATAATGTTTTCGGCTATTGCAGAACCAAAGAGGAAGTCTTTGGAGGTCTGCTTCACCTTGATTGCTGCTCCTTGCAACCTATTCCCATGCACGTCCGATACATGTATGGTTACAGCTCTTTTCCTTTCCTGGGAAGATAAAGAAACTTGTCACATTATTATCAGGTTAGCCATTTCGTTTCATTTTTCATGCAAATTCCCTTTGGTTCATGTCAAATGAATTGAGCTGTCATATATATGAAAGAAATTCTTCTTGTAGTTGATGTTGGCGAAAAGTTTCTGGCTTAACTGTTTGATCCTCAGGTAGTTTCATCCTTCAAGGAGGATAGAACACCATGGTTTCACCTGAGTAATCGATAATAGCTTAGATGAGTAGTAGAACATACAGTGTTTATTTTGTAGTCTTGGTTCATTCTCCATTGTTCATCGGTGAATGGTTGCAAGGAAGCACTTGCAATTGAGATTTCAATCTCCTTCCCAGCTGCATTCTGTGTGTAAGACATGGATCTAGAAATGTAAATTAATAAGTTCCTTCTCCCAGTAATATGAATAAGAAGAGGGTGAATCCACTTCTGGGTGTTATGTTAATGCTGTAATAGTATTTGACCTGAAAATATAGTACAGATAGCTGTGAAGGTGAATCGAGAACAAAGCCACCTTTGAGAAAGGACCAGCACTCACTCCTGGCTACCACAGTCCCAATGCAGTCGTACCTCCTTTGCTCTGTTGATAATCTCGCAGTTATGAGGCCAGAAGGTGCACCATTGATCTTGATCCATGCTGTTGCAAATGGCAATGAAAAAGATTAAAATATACTGAGACGTACGTGACCTTATATATTAATGGATGGTTGGGATGCATTATGACAATATTGCTAGATATTTTCCAGATTCGATTCGTGGTAATAACAGAGGGAAATAGAGAGAAAAGAGATGATACACGAGAGGGTTTGACAATGGAGTTCGATCTTTTTGGATCTACCTCTCCGGGGCTCCATTCTGGAGTCCGATGCACTAATTACGCTCGGTCCCGATGCATTTTGCAGTCAAGAGTAAATCTAGACCGTTTAATGAACACTTACTATACCGTTTCCCTTCTCAGCCATAAACGATCTAGTCTCTGAGTATTCTTGGCCATTGTTCCCATTTCTTAGTTATTGCATTACTCTAACTCTTCGTTTTGGAAATTCATTGGAAGGGAAACAGATACTCAACCGGAAAAGCAGTATTTGGTGGAGTCAGAGAGATTCTGCAACAATAATGCCTGTGAATAAGGTCCTGTCCCTGAAGAACTGAGTGGTCTACTCTGGCTGGAGTTAGCTTTGAAAATCCCTCCGTTGTATAATGGATTCTCCGGCTGCGATTTGCACTGTCAGGCCACCATATATCAACTAATCAGATATATATCTATCTACTTCTAAGAATAATTGATCTACATAAATTACCAAAGAGGAAATGCCAAGATATCCCATTCAGAAATTTTGAAATACTGTTTACAGTACCTCTGTGTAAGCAGAGGAATCATAGAGAGGCCCATCTGCATTAACAAATAAATTGCATTAGAAACACTTGCTTGTGGGTGAATTTTGCACTCAGAAAAGGGTAGGGAGAGAGAGAGAGAGAGAGAGGGAAAAACCATAAGGAACTGCAAAATGAGTTTTGCTGTAGATGCCCACGCAGAGAAAGAAAAGCTGGAGGAAAGCAGAGCAAAAGAAGAGTGGTTGGTCTCCCATGCTCTTTCGGTTGGTACCAAAAAAATCTTGAATTAGACTTCAGAGAAGAAACTAGAGGAAATGTAGACTTTAAATAGAGAAAGGAAGTCGATGAACCAACTCACTTACTTTTTATCTAACCACCTTCAGGAAATGAGTTCTCAGACCATTTCTAGTTCTTGAAGCTGGTTTTATAATGACGTGCTCCTACCTGATTCTGTTCTAACTTTCCAACCAATATAAGCTAATTTTTCTTTTCTCTTTCTTTCTTGGAGAAACAAAAATAATCAGAATGACAAGGCGAATTCAAACACTCACCAAAACCTCCTTAATCCTTGAAAAAAATTCGAAAAGTTCTTTACACTTTACATTGCTCGTTATAATTCAATTGTTCAAACCTTTGCTTCATCTAACTGAAGTATTGACCTTGGTCCCATGTAATTTGGTGTATAGATGGTTTTTTCTAATGGCCAATAGAACATCCAACCCAAACCCAACAATGGATGCAATGGACATAACGATGAACACAAGCCTGTAACAGTGGGTTCCCACACAGATGGTGGCGCCTGAGGGTGTAATAGTTGCCTCTGCATCATAGAGGAAACCTGCAAGTAAACCGGTGAAGAGGAAGGAACTCAGTGGAAGATTGAGAATGAGAATGTTGTAAATGAGACCGTAGCATTTCGTTCATCACTGCCAATCCCGTACCTACACCACACAGAAACGACATAAACAGTATCCAGAAATCCATACTCCGTACGGCTTCCGTAATCCTGTGATCTTCTCCGATCACCGGCTTTTTCGTTGTTTGTGCTTCTACTAACTCTGGCGCCGCTGCCGTTCTTGTCACTGTCTCCTCTTTCTTCTTCTCCAATCCCTCACCAACCTTCTGAACCAGCAAAGGCTCCTGAGTCTGACCCTCCACTACTCTATTCGTGATGGATTTCCGAACCAAACTTCGGAAGAACGCGTAAAGCGGCACGCCCAGTGGTGCAGCGAGGAGGACAAGAAGCCCTATAGCGAACAAGCGCGAAAGGACCCGGCCGTGTTGTCCTGTTGCGTCGAAGACCAATAGGTAGATCGCTATAATCACAACGAGAAGGTTGATTACACTGAAATAATGAATTTCTTCTTTCTCTGTGCCTGTCAATTGGGTAGTTGAGGTTTCACGAAGGAAGAGAATTGCGGTAAAATAAACGGCTGCGGGTATGATGGCGAGCATGAGCAGGAAACTTGATGGGTTATCATCGAAAAGAGCAGAGCAGATATCAGTGAAAATGGCAGTGCTTAGACCCACGTAGCCTTTGAGAATGCCTGAAACTGGTCCTTTGTTATTCGGGAAGTTTCGCATGCAGGTTACCAGTATCGCCGTGTTCATCCATGTCGTGCTGTTCCCTCCCATACACAAAAATACTCACATCTGCACACAACATGTATGTTATAATGTCTCAATTAGTTCTTTTCTGAACAAAATTTATACTTAAGTATGATAAGTACTTGATACCTGCCAGTAAGGAAGGGGGCGAATCCGCTGGCACGACAAGCCACTGAACTCCATTTGCAATGAAGCCTTCAAAAGAACCGATGAGAAGTATGATTGATGTAGAGAGACGATCAGATGCCAAACCAGCAAGGAGACCAAAGGCCTGTCCAACATCTTTAGCAACGGAGAGGTTATTAAGTTCAAGTTGGGTGAGACCCATTAGAGATTTCAGAGCAGAGGAGTAATTTGAGAACGTGTAATTGTTGGCTGAGATGAACTGAACCCAAACAGCAGTTACGAACCCCAGCCATTTTCTTGCAGGTGATACACCAGATAACATACCTCTCTTATGCAACAAAACAACTTTCAGAGGAAAAGAGCAGGGGAAAGAGGCTCAGAGGAAGAGGATATGCTTTTTAAGATTCGAAGTTCTAAGTAATTGCCTCGAGTTTGCATGGGATAGATTTACAAGGCTCTCTAAATTTGTGATGAATGGAACCATGCATGCATGCGATTTTGTAAAGATGACACGTATCTTTCACAATTAAGGCACTTTTTGTTTGTTGGAAAGATTATCGGAAATATAAAATGGTGGGAGTTTATGTATTGTGTCTACTCCACGAGTCCACGGCTCACCATGTAGTCTTCTGTTTTCCGAGCTCCAGTTCTGTTTATGTAGAAGTTGTCTTGTAACTCATTCCTAAAACAGCATTGGAGCCAAAATTTACAAATGACATTATCGATTGTTTTTGTCGATGCATGCAAAGAGACGTTTGAAATGAGAGGGAGGGATCTAGACTAAAACAAGTATAGAAAAGGATAAAAGAGTGAGGAAGAGAGACAGTGCGACGAAGAATGAAAGAAATTGAATATCTGCAATTTCTTTTACCAACTGTTTCAACAACTTCATCTTTGACTGTTGTAATTTCTTTCATTTCCTTTAGTGCTGGCGAGTCTGGTTCTATCCTACGAAAAAGCTTCAGTCCTATTGCACTGCAAAATTTTAAACTGAATGATAAATTAAAGATTGTTATAGAAATTTTGACCGAGATCTCAATCTGACATTTCATAATGTCTCATTGGGGCAGGACTGAAGCAAGGTCCTCCATCCTATAAGATTGTACTTCTATGACTCTATCACAACTCTTTATCATATATTTAGGAAGGAGGCTCACATATGATTATCAACAAAGAGGACAAGAGGTGGATATATCCTTTTCTAAAAATGTGATGAGAAGTGTGAGGAGATATGCATAGTCTAGTCATCGGGGTAGAGGTCATTTCTCAGGAAAACCTACATGAATGGTCTTACACTCTCTTACCTTGTCTGCTGGCAGAATTTGCCACATAGGATGAGGGAAGAGCTCCACAATACACATAGGATGAGAGGCTGTTAGAGAATAGCACATATGCATTATTTCTCATATTTTAATGTTTTCATATTCTATAAATATAACACTATGATCTCATATTGAGATCATGAGTTCATTCATTTAACATGGTATCATCACCAAAGGTTCGCTCCTGAGGACTTTTTGGTCTTTTTCTCCTTGCTCACCTGCGCTCCTTTTTCTCTCTCCTCTCTCCTTGTTCTTTGCTCGATTCTTGATCTTTTCTTGCTTTTCATGTTTTCTGATACGGTTACAACTACTTCTGCCCCACTTCAACTTGTTTACTCTGATTTGTGGGGGCCTTCATCTGTTCTTTCTAATGATGGTCATCGTTATTATATTTCCTTTGTAGATGATTTTACCCGCTTTACATGGCTTTACACAATTACTAAAAAGTCTGATGCTCTTCAGGTTTTTCAAATCTTTAAGGCTCTTGCTGAAAATCAATTCTCTTGCACTCTTAAAAGCTTTCAATCTGACTGGGGTGGGGAATTTAGGAGTTTTACCACTTTTTTACAGTCTTGTGGTATTATTCATCGGTTGTCATGTCCTCACACATCTGAACAAAATGGCCGTGTTGAATGTAAACACCGTCATATTGTGGAAATGGATCTTTCTTTACTTGCTCACTCTGGTTTGCCATTAAAATTCTGGTCCGAGGCTTTTTCTCTCTTTGTCTTCATCATTAATCGCCTACCTACTACTCGCTTTAAAGTCCGACACTCCTTTTCATAAGCTTTTTAATCGCCATCCGATTATACTTTTCTTAAAGTGTTTGGTTGCGGTTTGTTTTCCATGTCTACGACCTTTTCATAATCATAAACTCAATTTTAGGTCATCTGCCTCTGTTTTTATTGGCTACAGGTCCTAAACATCATGGGTATAAATGCTTGTCCTTATCCACTGGTCGGGTTATCATTTCTCGTCATGTCATTTTTGATGAATCTTCTTTTCCATTTCGTACCTTCGTCTTCTTCTTCTTCTCCTCTATCACAATCTCCTTTATATGTTTCTTCTCCTTCTTTACCAGCACATTCATTTTTCAAATCAACTTCTCAAAATTGTGCTTCGTTTTTCCTTCTTCACATGGGAATCATCGTCATGCATCACATATATTACAAGACAATTACGGAGCATCAGCCGCACCTTTGTTCGAAAAATCAACCGATTCTTGTTCGCAACAATCAACCAGATTGTTGTTATGCACAATCAACCGATTCTTTGTTATGCACAATCAACCGATTCTTTGTTCCTGGTTCTAGGCTACTGCAAGAAGGCTTCTCCTCTTCGTTTTCAGATTGTATGCATGCACCTTGCAGCGATTCTTGTACATGAAATTTCTGCAGTTGTTTTGGATCCTCTGCTCGATAATTTTGAGGTTGCTTGACACTACAAAAGACCTTTCAAAGGCTGCTATTCATGGAAAATCTGCCACCGATTTGGGTTCTTTACCCGGAGCGTCATGAAGTTGCTGTTTACTCAAGTGATCCTCTTTTGGTTTCTTCAAATGGCTCTCTTACTTCTCTGGAATGATGTACTTGTTGTTCTCTTGGATTCTTCTCGACTGGAATCATTCTGCAACAAACATTCAACCTCCTTGTGGGTCTACTACTGCCTGTTTTACATGATACGTTTGCAACAAATCCTCCCGAGTTTGTTAATGGACTTTCTAATTTTGGTCATCTTGCTTGTAAATAAACCAAGGACCCGTTATGAACATTTACCGGGGATCCCCCATTTGTTTGTTGATGATGTTTTTAATTCCCAACACTTTGATGACAACTCACATCCTAATGTGATCTCTAAACATCATATGGTGACTCGTTCAAAAGATGGAACCCGTACTCTCAAAGTACCTAAAAGCTACTATGCTTCTAGGTATCCGGTTCCACTAGCTCTCCTTACTCATATCTCTTCTAACAACGACCCAACTTCTTATGGTCAAGCGTCAAAATCCCTTGTTTGGCGTCTTGCAATGGATAATGAGTTTAATGCTCTTTTGACCAATCACACTTGGGTCCTCACCCCTCCACCTTTGGACCGTCGAGTAATTGGATGTAAGTGGCTTTATCGTATCAAACATAAGGCTGATGGAACCATAGACCGCTACAAGGCTCGTTTAGTGGCTAAGGGGTATACACAAGAATACGGGTTGGACTATGACGAAACTTTTAGTCCCGTGGTGAAACCCACTACCATTCGCATTGTTATTGCCTTGGCTGTCTCTTTCAATTGGCCTATTCGCCAACTTGATGTCAACAATGCGTTCTCGAATGGTACCGATCGAGGAGGTCTATATGCAACAACCTCCTGGATATGTGGATTCTAGATATCCTTCTTATGTTTGTAAACTCAAGAAATCCCTATATGGTCTCAAACAGGCGCCTCGGGCATGGTTTCAACGTCTTAGTACCTTTCTTCTCCATCATGGTTTTGCTGGTTCTAAAACGATTCCTCATTGTTCATACGGCATCATCCTACAAGCACCACCTGTATGTCCTTGTTTATGTTGATGATATACTCATCACTGGGCCTTCTTCACATGCTATTGATGCTTTATTATGCACATTATCTTCTGAGTTTGCTCTCAAAGATTTAGGCCCCGCTCGTTATTTTTTGGGAGTTGAGCTTATTCCTCTCAAAAATGGCATTCTTCTCTCACAACAAAAATATATTACTACTCTTCTAGATCGAGCAAACTTATTGGATGTAAAGCCTATTTCCACTCCGATGTCCTCCTCTCTTCGGTTTTCTGATGCAACTGATAAACCCATGGTTGATCCCACATTATATCGAAGCTTAGTTGGTGGTCTTCAATATGTCACTCTTACTCGCCCGGATTTATCATATGCAGTAAATAAGCTCTGTCAATTTTTGGCATCTCCACAAGAGGTTCATTGGGTTGCTCTTAAAAGATTGCTGTGTTACTTGAAGGGTACTCTATTATTTGGTCTTCATATCACGCCGTCTTCTTCTACATCTTTAGACGCCTACTTTGATGCTGATTGGGCAGGTTGCGTTGTTGATCGAAAATCGCAGAGTGGTTATCTTATTTACACGGGTCCCAATCTTATTTCTTGGCAATCCAAGAAACAAATCTACGATTGCTTGTTCTAGCACCGAGAGTGAATATCGTGCTTTAGCCCTAGCTACTACCGAACTTACATGGGTTCAATCTCTTCTAAGGGAATTGGGGATCTCCCAAGCTTCTCCTCCAGTCTTATGGTGTGATAATATTGGTGCCACATATTTGACAACGAATCCTGTGTTTCATGCACGCACGAAGCATATTGAGGTTGATTTTCACTTTGTTCGTGATAAGGTTGCTAAGCATGATCTTTGTGTTCGCTATGTCTCTACCACTGACCAATTAGCGGATGTTCTTACAAAAGCTCTCTCTTCTGCTCGTTTTTGTCTTCTTCGGTCCAAACTCAAGGTCCTTGAGGGACCCTTGACTTTGCGGGAGGGTGTTAGAGAATAGCACATATGCATTATTTCTCATTTTGTAATGTTTTCATATTCTATAAATATAACACTATGATCTCATATTGAGATCATGAGTTCATTCATTTAACAGAGGCCTACCCTAGAGGTATAATCATCAATCATAAGGAGGGTCTCCACAATCTATTGGATAGTGAATCACCTTGGGTGTATGAGAATATCTATTCTTACAAGTGAAGGGACGCGGCCAAATCGTCTCCACCCAACTGCCTGTCTTCCCATCTTCACCCCCTCCTCACACACACACATACATGTTTGGGTGTGCCTGTGAACCATGGTCAGGCTTGTGTCAAGTCCGTTGTGAGGGTGGGGGCATGGGGTGACAACCCGCTTGGGTAGGGAAGATCTCGAGCGATAGTGGTTCAAACTTAATGCCTTTTTACTTCCTAGGTATGAGATTGCCACCAATGTACTATAAGCATGATACTTTACCGATTGACATATGAGGGTAAATGCCCTCATAGGTTATAGTGTTTTCAAGTTACCCATACTTATACCAAAAAGTACTACACAAAAAAAAAAAAAAAAAAAAACTTACACCAAAAAGAAAGAAGTAATCCTTGTTTATTCTGTCTTGTGGCTTTGAACCGGAAAGCAGGAACACATTCCTGCAACCCGGGCGCAGGGCGAAATTTCGTCTGGAAAGGCCAGGAAACTCGGTCTTTTGTCTTAAATTCCATTTATTAATTTCTTCCACCAAAAATTCCACTACTATTAATATTCTTTGGAAGTGAAAATCTCTAAAGGGCAACTCTCAGTTTGCGCTGTTGAGATTCAGAGGATGATCAGAGAGTTGATAGAAGAAAGCACACTACTTACCGAGGAAGAAGAGAACGCGAAGTAGACCACATTCCCCAAAACATTATGCGTCGCGATTTCTCGCGTTTCGTTCAACCACGATGCTTTCTTTTCTTGTTTCTGGTGGCCATTATCGTTTATTTCGCTTTCCCAACATCTCATCCGGTACTTCTTTCTTTTTCCTCTTCAGTTCTACTAAGCTAATTTAGAATTGCCAATTTATGGTGTATGATTTTCTTGTAATTATAATTGTTGTTTGAAGAGTGTGAAATTCTTAATTCTTCTACTTAGCTACTACATGAAGATCTACTCACAAAAATGGTTTACACGGAGATTTGGATCCTGAGGACCTCAAGCCGAAGTTTGTTTTGTCCTCGATTTACTCTTGGTGGTGACGGACTTCGGTGGCATTATGAATTGGAAGCTGTCTTATTCTTGAATGCACGGAATTCAATCTTGGTTTTCTAGGTTCCGTGAAATGCTAGGATTTTCTTTTCGAAATCTGGTCTGCTTAAAATGTTTGCAATCATTATTGGCTCAAAGTATACAGATTTGAAATCCAAGACCTGGCAACAGACGAGTCATTCCTTAGCAAGACAATCAAATCTCGAATGCTCTAAAGTGAGAATTTTAACAGATCATGCCTTTGTGTTATCTCTTCACTCTCCAGTGCAACAGAGATAACTATGTTGGAAAAACATGCCAAAGGTGTTTGGAAGACCCTTTAGTAAACAAATTAGCAATTGACCACTGCAAATATTTAATGTTTTATTTCACTTTTTGGTGGTGTTTGGAAGACCGTTTTGTAAAGCAGGAATCAAGGAACAATAACAACAATTCACTCTTATCCCAACTAAATGGGGTTGGCTGCATGGATCCTTGTAATTAGATCTTTTCAAGGGTCATATTGATACAAGGCCTAAACTATCATGGCCTTTCCTCACCACTTATCCTGTCGTCATTATTGGTCTGCCCCTTTCGCTTTTAGTTCTTCAGCATAAATCAATTCTTATGCCATTTAAGTGTTGTATAACTAGTGTTCCTTGACTGAATTTGGAAGCTGTAACATCAAAAAGAAAATTAAATTCTCTTCTAGCCCATGATTCGACTTGACCTATCCATTGAACCATTGCTCCAAACCAAGCCAAAAGAAACCTCAGGCCTACGAAAGAGTCTGAATTTAAACAGCCGCAGGTCCTCTTCCCATGCTTCCTGTTACTACCTAAACATGCGTCAATATATGGTCCACAGTCATAGTATCCAGTGAAATGTATTCTAGAAGAGTTTATTAGCGTGGTGTTCCTACTGTGAGGAAATCTATAGATGACTAAAGAACTCAAGATTTTCCTGGAGTTTCAGTTTGAAAACTTTTAAAGATCTCATTCATTGTTATCATATTTTGATCTTTAAATCGGAGTATCTTCTCTGATATACTAGCACAAGTCCCAATGCTTGAAAGCTTCATGTTTGAGAAAACTCTTTTTTTTGCAGGGAAAAGCAATTGCTTTCTTGGTAACATGGTTATGCATGGATCATTGTTATTGTTTGTTTCCAGTATAGCATTTTTATCTATATAATTCATGATCCAAAGACAATAAAGTTCTTCGTTGATTTTTAGGCTGAAGATAAGGTGGAAGAGGTGCCTGAAATTACACACAGAGTATTCTTGGATGTTGATATTGATGGGCAGAGAATTGGTACATAACATTTACTTTTCAAAAAGTTTTTAAATTTGACTGGTGATTTAGCCAAAATTTCATTTCTTTTTTTTTTCAGCTGCTAATTCCCAAAGTTTGATCTGTTAAGTAAGGGCCGCAATGATATGTCAGCAGAGAATATCCCTCCGCACATGCAGGCCCACACAAAGAGCTCTGCATGTGACACCAAGGGGGTAAATGAACATGTAACACAGACTCCCCACACTTACTTGGAGTCAGACAGCTAACCTTCTGACTCTGATACCTTGTGAGAGAGAGAGAGAGAGAGAGAGAGAGAGAGAGAGAGAGAGAGAGAGAGAGAGAGAGAGAGAGAGAGAGAGAGGAAAGAATAAAAAATAAAAGAACTGAAACGAAACAAGAAGTAGAAGAAAGAGTGATCTGATGATTAAATTGTGGATCATTCTTCATTCTTTATCCTCAGATGTTATGATGAATGAAAAAGAAGAAGAAGTAGCAACCGAGAAGAAAAAAACACTTTTAAGTCTTTAATGTGAATATCAAAGCAGATTTAACTTAATAAGCAATCCAAGTTAAACTTTGGTTTGATGCCATATTGCAACTTTCTCGAAAGCTTGAAGTCATTGTATTATGTATATCAACACACAGTTTCCTCGATCTAGTTCTTGCTTTTCAGGTTATTATCTTGGGCTATTTGAATTTAATTTGCATTCCAATTCTTTCTTTCCTGGGCTTCTTCTCCTTCTTTTTTTTTTTTTGAGCTAGAATGACTAATTAGGCTTACTGTCAGAGGCATAAACTATTGCGCTCTTGGTCATACAAATTCTGGATGCATTTCATTCAGTTGAAAGTGAAGGTTTCTCATTTCTTTCTCCTTTTTTTTTGGTGGCATGGGGGGTTTTTTTTTTTTGGGGGGGGGGGGGGTCAGGGTGTTGAGAAACAAAGAAATAGAAACATTATATTTGTCATTTTGTTGCCATGAGCATGTTACTTACATATGTTTTCTGTAAAGATCTCTGGTTTCTCATTCATAGAAGGGTTCCATTTCATTCTTCCACATATCTGAAAGACTCTTGGTACATATCTCTCAGATCAAGTGTATAACTTGAAGATTCCTGAAAGAGTCAATAGGAATTAACTCAATTTGAACAGGATTTAAACGTGATCTGCTTAGGGGATAATCCGGTTGCTCAAACAGGGATTATATCCGATATCTTAGATGAATACTAGCAGCAGAAACTCCAGCAAGCGAGGGAATGGATAAAATAATATAGGAACATGAATGCAATTAACCTGAAAAAATGGTGGAAAACAAAGAAAACAAAAATTAGAGGAGTATGACCTGAGAATCACCACCAACCAATCTACCAGATCACCAAAACAAGTAAAAAGGACTGCATTACTACCATGAAACCATGAAAGCCTGGCTCTTTTGAATATCAAAAAGGCTGTAGCCCTCTGATGCCTTTATTTATGAAAAGAAATAATGGAGTCATGGTCCGGCTCAAACAATTAATTGAAACAACAAATACAATAACAACTGAATCTTATCACAACCAAATGGAGTCAACTATGTGGATCTTAGTGAAAACAAAATAAAAGAAAAGAAACACAACTGCAAAAACAAAAACCAAAGTCTTATACATGATAACTGGGGTCAGCAATACAGATCCTTTCTTTCCAGACATCTGTCTTTGGTATCATACCTGGAGGTTGGAGCAAGACCTAAAATAAGCATGGCTTTCCTCACCACTTTTCTTTGGGTGTTTAGGGCTTCCATCTTTTCTTTTAGAACCTTCAGGGTTTCTCCCCGAATCTAGAGCGTCTGAAGGCCATCATTGAACATGGTCATGCTACCTCATCTGGCTTTCTCATCAAACTTGTATCCCTCCCAAATGAGCACAAATAGTATCATTTCTTTGTTTTATCCTTCATAGTTTTTCCACTCATCCATCTCAACATCGTCATCTCTGCTAAACCTAGCTTATTTATATGCCATGTTTTGACATCCCAAAGCGGCACCATACATATTAGCTGGTTTTGTGACTGACCTGTAAAATTTTCCTTTAAGTTGTGAAGGTTCCTGTCACATAACACTTTGAATGATCTCTTCACTCCATCAATTCTACTATAATTCTCTAACAGACATAACAGACATCTTCTTCTTTATCACTTTTCTTATTGATGAGCAATTCTGAATATCTGAAATGTTCAAATTGTGGCATCTCTCTATCTCATCAACTTTTACCTTATTAACTGCCAGAAGTTGCTAAAGTTATAGACCATATACTTTTCTTTTTGGGGATATCGGAGGGTTTACTTACATACTTCAGAATGGGGTATAATCCTTTCAGACCACACATGTTTCCGAGTTCCACCATGAGGAGGGTGGATGGCCCCAAGGCTGGTACCTAGGGGATCTGAATCCTGATAAGGCACTTAACCCCCTACAAATCACCAATGGATGAACACCCTTGGGGTTATCTATCTACGTTCTATTTATCTTAAAACCTTCTAATTCTATGGTTGATCTGGTAATCCAACTGTAATTGGGATTTTCACTACCTTGATCCTTATGAATTATTACACTAGTTACCATACATCTCTCATTCTGTAATTATATTCAGATACATACTCAAAACATTTTTCATCTTTGGATGGTGCTTGGCTTAAATGTCTAGTAACTCTATCATAAGCTTTCTCTTAGTCAATAAAGGCCATGTGAAGATCCTTTTTGCTGTCTCTAAATCTTTCCATGAGTCTTCTAGTAACTTTATCTTCTATTCTGGATTTTGGCATAAAACTAAAGTGGTCCTTTGAAATAGAGGTATCTTCTCTCATGTGTATTTCAATAATCCTTTCCATAATTAAACAGTTCGACTCACGAGTTGTATGCTTTAATAGATGTTCTGATTCTGGATATTGTCTTTATTTTTGTAAATTGGGACCAGAAAGCTTCTCCTCTTTTCATCTGGCATTCTGTCAGTGCACCTAATTTTTTTGAACAGCTTAGTTAACCAAGATAGGCCATAGTTTCCTAAACTCTTGAGCACTTCTTTGGGACACCATCTGGACCAGAAACTTTGTCGGTTTTAATCAGTTGCAGTGCCTTTTTTTACTTTGGAAAACCTAGTTTTGTGTATATACATCTGACATACTTGATGAGTAGTACCTTCTCTCAATCTGCTATAACTTGAATTATTACCATCATTACTTTTAATGCATCTAACATGGTGGTCTTTACTGATGCTTTCTTAATTCTGACCATCTTATATATAGGTTTTTAAGATCATCATTTTTTTACTCCCTTGCATTCCCTACGTCAACTCAGCTTCAGTTTTAGCAGTAGCTCTATACCCAACTTCAGCAGTAGAATTAGCCAGCTTAGTTAGTCTCGTACTCATCCAGGTGACATGATTACACCCCAACAAATGTACAGTAGCCAGAGGCTGATTACTCCTCCATAGTAACCAAGAAGATCAATATGATTATGAGGTTTATGAATGAGACCCCTTCCTAGATCACCCTTGAGATATTCATAATATGAAATGCTACCTTCAGATGAGCCTGCATAGGTTCCTTCACAATGTCTTATTACCCAGTAAAGTAAATAAGCTTAGCAATCAATTTCTTGTGTTGATGCTTCTCTGAATTCCTTATTGTCACAAATTCTGAGTTCTCTTTGAGGATTCATAGAGGTATCAATAAGTTTATAATCTTTCTTTCTGGGGTTGCAAAATAAGCTTTTAACCTATAGTCTCAGACAGAAGACTAAAAACATTTTCTCTGAGGCACCTTTTTTTAGCTGCAAAACAACCTCAATTTCGAAATATCTGAGAGCGCCCAAGTCTTTCATCTGAAAGTGTTGGCGTAAGTAGGCCTTGACACCCTTAATACCAAATATTGTTAAGAGATGATAATGTCATCGACGTAAACGACCATCTCTATCACCTTGAAACGCTGTTGAAACCAATTGAGTCCATGATTAGCAACCATGCAGTGTATCCATTTCCATGTCCATAGTTAATTTTCCCCAAGGATGAGAGGGTGCTATTTTTTCTTTTCTTTCTTTCTTTTTTTTTTTTTTTTTTGGGGGGGGGGGGGGTGTTCAAAAGAGAGTGCTATTTAAGATGTCTTACGGACTGTGCAGATAAGGTCAATGCACAAACTGAAGAAGGAAGAGTGGAAATAGAAACAAACTGAGCAATAGGAATGTATCAAGGTTTTTTGAGTGCATGATCGAGTACCTTTTCAAAGGGCTCTAAGCAATTTTATAGGCAGAGAATTGAGAAGGATCTCCCGACAAAGTAAGTCTATGTAGAGGACAGTGGAGAAGGAACATTGGAAACAGCTGGACATTGCATGGGATGGTGTCTGTACACTCAAGTGGTGTTCATCAAGATGTAGATGGAGCATCTGCAAGAGGAATCTGCGAGCAACATTGGCCGTGGTTCCCATTTTTGATCATTATAGAAAGCAAGAAATACAATCTATCTCATGCATCCATCAACACAGTCCTCACTTATCCTTTTTTTTATTTTTTTATTTTACATGCATGGTTCCATGCATCTACTATTTCAATCTCTGTACACAAGCCAATTAAACATCCAGGAAAATATTCTACTTAACAAAGTACGCATACGCAAAGTGTCCACTAGGTCAGGAAACGGGCTGTGGCATTCAAAGCAAAGCCCAAGTGTCAATGATGGGTGCCTTTATGCATACAGAGAGGCAACAAGATGCCAATGGTAGCCAAAAGTGCGTTCTCTCTTAGGCAGTGTGTGGACAATGCCTTAAAACCAAAGGGTGCATGCCCCTCTGTCGTGTGTGTGTAGCTAAACACTTCAAATCATTAATGACCATGGAGTGTGTTCTTTTTTAGGATGTCAATTGTTGCAATGTTAGTTATTTATCTGTCTTCTATTTATCTATTGGGTTCATATGAACTTTCAAGTTTTTTTGTTTTTATCTTTTCCCTTACCCCCTTTAATTCTTCTTACGCATATACATGACTCTGTTATTTGTAGACATTTGGTGATTAGGACCTTCTTTTTTCAACAGAACACAACTGTGTTATTTGTTTGCATGGTTCTCCAAATGGCTGCCATGCTTACTTTGGATACATGAATTTTAATACTTATGTTTCCGTTTCTTATCTGGTTTTAATTTAACTTTTGTAACCTCGTTTTTCTGCAGGTAGAATAGTTATTGGATTGTATGGTCAGGTTGTCCCCAAAACTGTTGGTATGCCTCCCCTTTCCTTCCCACCTAAAACTTTGAAGCGATGGTTCACTGATGCTTGGAAATTAATATTTTGTTTTATGCGTGGAAAATATTACTTAATACTTAGACTTTGTGCATTGTGGACATGTACCTATAACCACCAGTAGTATAGATGTTGCTTGACAGGATGGAACAGGTTGAGATAAAACCATATCTGACCCATTTAAAATATTGCTCAACTTTGGTCAGCTGCCTGTGCTAATCCTTGAAACATACATGATCAATAGTAGTAGAAGACAACTGCAGTGGGGGCCCTGCAGGTTGAGGCAGGGCAGGTTCTAAGATCTTTGGAAACCTAGACATGATCCTAACAAAATGTTGGTCATATGAGAACTGAAGAGTTAAGGCTCTGCTGGGATATGGATGTATTTAACATTCTGCATTGACATATCCACTTGTAATGTCCTGCTTCAAGTGGAAAAATTGTCCCTTTTTTTTTCTTTTCCTGGTGCTGCCACCCTAGGTTTTGAAGTTACTTCCTAGGCATTTAATTGCTATTGTTGGTGGACCATGGTTATAGTTTGAGGTCAAGTCATTGGAACCATGGAATGGGATATCGTGAGATCTCGCTTGAGATCTCAGGTGAGAACTTTGAAATACCATAACTCAACCGAGACTTCGGTCCACCCACTAGTTTAAAATCCCACATTTTGAGCGAGACAAGTCAAGATCTCGATCAGTCATGCCTCCTCTCACCTCCCAACTCGCCAATAGCTTCCTAAGTTCATTTTTTGCCCCATTTTTTTGCCTCATCTCGCCAACAGCTACCCTAAGCCACAACAACTATTCATGGGCCCAAGCCCAAATTGCATAGCAAAACCTGAGGCCCAAAGTGATATAAGGTCTCTATAGGCTTGGGGGTGTTGCCCCCTGCAACCCCCTCCCACTCAAGGGAGCGGGACCCCGTGTGCGTTGGGGGGAAGGTCGTCGGCAACAAGATGTGAAGCATGAGCCATACCTAATACTTCAGTTATGAACTTGTGATTTATATTGAATTTATGATGGTTGTATTATTGTATTCTTGAGAGTCAAGAATGTGATGTTCTATTGTACTCATATGGATGGAATTATGTTGCTATTTAAGTTACTTGATGTATCTTATCACTTGCTTCTTGTTTATATATCTTAATAGTTCTATATTTCATGTTTTACAACCTTGCATGTTCATTCCTGCAGAACAAATCTAAGGCCCACCAGTGTGTTAAGAAGGTGTAAAATAGGCTAAATACCAACTTTGAGCCCAACCTAACCCTTAAACCCTCCGCCCTAAGATGGGCCCTCGGGTTCACTTGAGTTGGCCGTGAAAAAAAATACCTGATCTTGAGCAAGATCTCGCTTTTTCTCAAGGGCAAGATTGCCCTCGAGAGTGAGATTTGGTACCATGATTGGAACAGCCTCGTAGGCAAAAATGTGGGGTGGGGGGGTGGAAGACTATGTAAGTGAAAATGCCCCCTCCTTCCCAGTGGACTTTGCTTGGTTGGGGTGAGTGGAGATTCAGGACTTGTCTGGATGTGGCAGCCCAATTTCCTAGGCATTTTAGGTCTTGAAGTTAAAACAGGGAAATATATATAGTGTATTACTTTTATGTAACACACAACAACCCATGATTGGAAGACCAAAGTATTGCATTTATCCTCCAAATGTAGTGATTTGATGCGTACTTATAAGTTTTTTTTATTACTAAAATTCTTTTACATATATTTAAATTACTAAAAATAAAATAAAACAATGTTGATCAATTGTGGTCAGATCGCATGGGGCCAAATGCAATTTCTGTCTCGACCTCTTTTAAATGCTTTTTGAAATGCATGCATATTATTAAAAAGATCAGAAAATATCAGAATAAAATCATAAGTTGAATTTTTCATTTTTGAGGAATAAGACAAATCCAAGCTTTAGTTTTTTTATGTTATCTATTATTTTATTTTGAGGTTAGTGGCACTTTGATGGTTTGATCATTTTAATCAGTGGATTGACAGGGAATTTTCTTCATTTACAACATCAAATTTGGCTACTCTTCCCAACCCTTATCTCATAATAGCTTTTATTTGGAGTTTTCCCTTGTTTCTTAGATGTTTCAAATTCTTTAAAAACATTTCACTTTCTGTAAAATTGATCAAATAAAATTTTTTGATGCGGTAAATTCTAATTGGACTAAATATAACACATGGTTGGAAGATTTTATGGATAGTATGTGCACAAGGTTTGAGCACCAATCAAACTGTCAGTGCCAAGGTTAGCCAAAGAGACATGGCTTCTTTTACCATATGTATATGAAACCAGCCTCATTTACTTATTTGTTCTAGTGATAAAACTTAGAAGTATATCTTTTACTAAAGAAATTGGAAGCAAAGTTATTTAGTCGTAATTTTTGTGTGAAATATGCTGGTTTGAAATTTTAGTTCCACTTTGTGATAATGAGTGATCTTTTATAGCTTCAGGATTTTCTTTTCCATATGAACGATTTTTTCCTTAAAGGATCTGTAGTCTTACTTTAGGGTTGACTGCAAAAAAAAATAAAAAAATCACCTATCTTAAATCATTTAAGAGAAAGAGAGGCAGTCTGTGGCTTTGTTTGATCAATCTAGATCGAGATGAAGCTTCAGCTGAAGGTGAAGTTATATATATGGACTGCTAAATAAAAAATCTCTGTAGGGCAATCATAATATTAGCGATCGGGCTGTTCATGAACTTCATACAGATGGATCAAGATCCCTCCAGTCAAAATCCATCCTTCTCGTGGAAGATCTGTTCAATTTAACGGAGGTATGTATGTAGGTGCACTGTGTTATGTGCCTAATGGGGTCCACTTTGGTGTATATGTGCTAGATTGGGCCAGCCTAATATGAGATAGGTTAAAGGGCTTAACCCATTCCATAAGCTTCAAAGCTTTTGACGAATTGCTCAGGTACCTAACTCACTGTGATCAAAATATATTATTTGTATATTATATAGGGAGAAGGATAGGTAAGATAGCAGTATAGAGTATGACACACCCTTTTCCCTTATTTGAAATGACTCTTTACCTCCAAGAAAGAGAGATAAATAGGGTGTTAGCATATGGTATACCACTTGGCACTAACATACCCAGCTTTTCCCCCTATTGTCTATAATTTTCTTTATTGATGTTTTTCACTTTCTCTATTTTGTGTTATACTAATCGAGTGGGAAGTGGCATCAAGGTTCCCAGTTTTTGGAATATTTTGACTGAACTGGTTATTTTGGTTAAAACCTGTAAACTTTTTCCAGCAAGTTTTGGTGATGGTTTTTGTGAGCCCATTGGTCCAAATTGTGTGAAAAGCTGCAAAATGTTGTACTTGGTTCCAACCTTTTACAGCATAGAAACTGGGTTTTCCAAAGCGTCGGAGTCACAAAATAGGTGAATGTTGGGTTTAAAGCCTGGTCAAAGTTACATTTAGGCAAAACAAAACAAGTATGAAATTTAACCAAAACCTAAAACTCGGTTGAAATACGTGCAATCCATGGTATTGCATGAGTTTCTTGTCAAGCCCTTGTGAAATTGAAACTTTTTACGCTGTTTTGCGAAATTAAGCAAAATTGTGTCCATGATGTAGTATGTTATATTTATGCATGATAACATAATATATTAAAACCTAATCAAATATATGCGTATAAATCAGATTGTACTAATTATTGGATCTGAACCCAGATTACCTAGGAAGATCTTTATGATTGTTACTCAGATTTAAGATAAATCCAATTGATGAAATTATTCAAATATAGGTCAGCCATGATCTGCTCTGGGGCTGACCCTTTTGTAGCCGTCCTTTCTGTTATTTTGGAGGGCAGAAATGTCACCAACAATAACTGAAATATTTAACATTTTCATGATATTGCATCTCTTAATATTAGATGGTAGGTGTTTCTGCCTTTGGTAGATACTAAAAATATTGCATTCAGAGCCACTGAAATTAGGATTTCAAGATATGAGGTGTGCAACTGAATTATATGTGCTTTCATTTTCTAATATACTGGTCTGTGACTATGTGGTAATCTGCATTTTATGGATTAGTTTTACTGTTTTTACCCTTAATTTGCAATACATAATTCGAAGCTTCTTTGAACTAACACCTTGCTATTTCTATTTTTGTAGAAAATTTCAGGGCTCTATGCACAGGTACCTGGAGAAACATCCTGAAGATCCTTTGACTATTGTTTATGGTTAAATTTTCACAATCACAGTTGCTGCTATATTGTTCCCAAACCTTCTATTTCTTCTTTCTTTGGTTTAACTATTTTTGTATTAATTTATTCATTTTCTTTAATGGTCTTGATTTGTTAATTTTTAATTGTAGGGGAGAAAGGCAAGGGTACGAGTGGGAAGAAGCTCCACTATAAAGGAACACCATTCCACCGTATAATTTCTGGTTTCATGATCCAAGGTGGAGATATTATTTCTGGAGATGGGAAGGGAAGTGACTCTATTTATGGTGGAACCTTTCCAGATGAAAATTTCAAGATAAAGCACTCACAAGCAGGTCCACTACGTCTGACTTCTTTAAAATTTTCTCCCTCTTGCATGAGTAACCGTCACTGCCTTATTGTATTTGATAATAGTGTGCTCCTAGTTCCTTGTGCCTTTTGCATGTTGTGTGTATGATGCTTCAAATTGCTTCTTCTTCTTTCTTTTTCTTTTTTTTTTTTATAATTTGATCTTTGAATCTCTGAGTTGATTCACTATCACTTGCAGGTGTTGTTTCCATGGTAAACTCAGGACCTGATTCTAATGGCTCACAGTTCTTCATAACAACAATCAAAACCAGCTGGTAAGTTACGCAGCTTGTTGGACAATCCTGGGGTACTGTGGTTTTTTACAGTACACAAACACATGGCCAGGTGCAAGTGAACGGACTTCAGTGACTAGGACATTTGTATCAGTTGGCCTCTGAAGATGCTCTCCTAGAAATATAAAAGAGAAAATAGAAAGATTCATCCAATTAAATGTATAACATCTTCATAGATATGGTAGCTACTGCCACAAGAAACAGATCATCGGATATCTCATTAACTAGTTCAAGCTTATTCTTTAAGATCTCCTTAAAAGGGATGCTTTATGTAGATTTTACATTCGTGATGAAGTAAATGCAGAATGTGTATGTCTGATGTAGCCATTTCCCTTCTAATGTTTCTTAACCCACTTGAAACGTCTAATAGGTTGGATGGGGAGCATGCTGTCTTTGGCAAGGTTATTGAAGGAATGGATACTGTATATGCAATAGAAGGAGGAGCTGGGACCTACAATGGAAAACCGCGGAAGAAGGTTGTTATTGGAGATTCAGGGGAGATACCAAGGAGCAAGTGGGATGAAGAAAGCTGACTAGTTCGCCAACTAATATGACATTAGCAGAGGCCAATGGTATGACCGTGCAAGTTGCTTCAACTTGAGCAGCATTGTAACTTGTCCTTGTAGTTGACACAGGTATGCATAGTTTTCCAGCTCAGGTTTTAGGCTTTTGTTATCATTGGTAACGTGTCATGTAGTTTCAACTTTCAAGCTGTTATAATACAAAGAAATGGGTTTTAGGCTTTTGTTATCATTGGGTAAGGTGTCATGTAGTTTCAAGCTGTTACAGTTCAAAGAAATGTTAATCTCATATAGGAAAATTTAATCATTCTTCACAGTTTCTTTTTAGGTGGAGGCAATTTGTATTTGTTTTTTTTCCCCCTTGTATTTGAGTCATTGTAGATAGCAACACAATGCAGATGTAATTCGAGTAATCCTTGCATCTCTTAGGGTTTTATTTCTTTGTAAAATTTAGGCCTCATTCCAGCTCTCAATGACATTTTGTATGCATAGCAAACCATTGCTCTCAATTTTTTTTTTTTTTTTACGGGTGGATTCCACTTGATTTTGTGGTTGAGAAGTATAAGGGGAGTACGTTTCCATCAGGTGAGATGATCTGGATTCTTTATAGTGCTTGTGATGGCAACGATGATGGTTCACCCTAACCCCTTTTATTTATGAGATAGAGAATTCCAGGTTAAAGGATGAAGGTGCGGAGGAATGAGGCTAAAACCTGATCCATACTCCTCTTCCTACAACCAATCTGAAGTCTACAATCCAAGAGCTTGCTGTTGTTGTCAATGTAGGATTGGTAAAGTGGTGAAGACTTATACTTCTTAGTGAAGAGGTTATGGATCGATTCTTGCGGATGACATATGGAATACCTCCATCACCTATATATAGACTTTTCGACATCAAAGAAAGAAAAAAAAGAATTTCCTAGGAAATATACGTGATTAAAATATCCCAAGATACTATATAATGTTAACTAATATGAATATGTGTTAATGGATGTGGAATTTTCATTTGATAAATTGCAAATCTTCTTGCAAATCTTCCACAGATGGCATATTATTATTTTTTTAAATGTTGCAAATCCTTCACGAAGAGTATTTTGGTATTTCATATATTGCAAGTCCTCCATAGATGGCATATTATCTCCATAGCTCAAAACGGGACGTACTCCTTTAACTTTTAGGGGATGCATTGTCATTTCTTCTTTCTTTTTTTCTCCTGGCAAGTTGAAGGAGTATGCTTTTAGTGCCATGCATCCCCTAAGAGTTTCAAAGGCAAAAGAGAAAAAGAAGAAGAAGAAGGGAACTGCTGAAGAGAGAGAGATGGCGGTGGGTTTGTTGGCAGGGAGGGGGTGTAGTTGTTTTTGGCAGTGGCAAAGGGTTTCTGACAAGGGATAGGAAGAAGATTCTCCCTTTACCCACCTAAGGCCTGAGGGTTGGGTATGGAAGATGTTTCAAAAGAGTGTTAGAGCTGCCAATGGAATAGTAGGATGGTTAGGAACCTGCTTCTCAGTGGAGAGGTCATGGGTTCAACTCCTACCGGCGGCATATGTAATATCCCTATCCCTATATATAAAAAGTGCCTTTGTACAAAAAAAAAAGAGTGTTAGAGCTTCCTGGTTCGTTCTTGATCCAGACCTGGTTCCTAAAGACAAAACAAAAATGAGAGTGGACCGCCTCTAGGGATAGGAAGCCACATCCAATGATTAAGTCAGTTAAGGTGAGGAATCTAGGGTTTCCTAAGTTATCTCCATTCATCTCTTCTTTTTCAAGAGTTTTTTGATGGAAAAACTATTGATGGCCTTTGTTAGCATTTCCCACAGATGGCGTCAAATGTTGTTTTGAAAAAGTACTAGAGCTTTGCCTCTACCTCCAATGATTAAGTCAATTAAGGTGATGAATCCAAAGTCTCCCCCGTTAAGGAGTAAATGATCAAGAAGATGGAGAGAAGAATGTTTTTTCTAAAGTAATTGCAGGAGAGTCATGGCTAAAGATTCAAGTCTTACCCCTCACCACGCATAGTGATGATATATATAGCTGGTCCATACCTCAGGTGATAGTGGACGTTCCATCATCCTATGATGTTCATACACGGAAATAAAAGGGTGGAGATGGCTTCTTGGGGAAACTTGTTCAACAAGCTAACCGCCTAATCTACTGAACAGCTGAAGATCTCATCACTAAGCATGGGTGAGGGGTAAGACTTGAATCTCCAGCCATTACTCTCCAGCAATTACTTCAGAAAAACATTCTCCTCTCCATCTTCTAGAGCATTTACTCCTCAATGGGGGAGACCCTGGATTTTTCACCTTAATTGACTTAAGAGGCAGCCTACTCTCACTTTTGTTTTGTCTTCAAAAACTAAGTTTGGATAAAGAACAAACCAAAAAGCTCTAGCACTGTTTTGAAACAACAAAAGGGTATTAAATGAGGATAATTAAGTCACTTTACTGTTTAAATGACATTTAAGTCATTTCACACTTTACTTAACAGAAAATCCTAAGAGTGGATAATTTGTAATTTTGAAGGTAAATGTCATATAATTTTGGTCATAATAGTGGATGGACACTAGTTTTATCTTAATAATAGTCGGTGCCATGTAAGAAACTTTGTATATATTCTATTTGTTCTTCCATACCTGGAAAATATATTTTATATCATGACATATATATAAATAAAGATGCACCGTTTAAAACTTTGTTTGGACCGAAACCCATCACCAAGCCCGACACTCCAGCTTCTGGTCATTTCTTGTCCTGTCCTTTTTCCAAATTTGATTCCGGATATGTCTGGTGTTCTGTTTAGAAAACGATAACATAGGACGTCATGCAGGGGATACAAACCCTTTATAATGTGTCAACTCAGCTCAACTCAACTCGGTCGCGGATGAGAATATACCATATCATAAACTGATATAAGAAGATCACAAGAATAGCAAAAATAAGTTTGCACAGGGTTTTGGGGTTGGGATTTAGAGAAGAAATGAGACACGCTACTCTTCTCGCTCCCGAAGCCCTCGTTGGATGTCTAGTCTTTCTCTGCTATCGTGTTCGAGTTTCTTCTGGTATTGTTTCTATCAGGGCAAAACCAATCTCCATTTCATTCGGTGATGCTCCGTCCAGGTTTGGTAAGTCTCCCTATCTCCTGCCGTTTTATCTTTCTTTGACTGATTCCATACTCAACTGTCATCTACGATCCTAGGGTCTAATTTTGCTTCCTTCCTTCCTTCCTTCTTCATTAAGTTTTAGAATTATGAACTAGTTCTAATCCTTTCTTCTTTAATTAATCCTTTCTTTTCTTTGAAATAACAATTGGAGATTTTGGACATATTTGAAGACTCTGTAAATCTGTTTATTTATTTTGTCTATCTTCACAGCTGTTGGTGTCAACAGGTCTGGTATTTGTGGAGCTTTGCATGTGGCAGATCCTCTGGACGCCTGTTCTCCGCTTCAGAATGACTTGGATTGTGAAGAAGACAATGAGGTACGGTTTGCTCTGATTTCTAGAGGTAACTGCACTTTCGAAGATAAAGTTCGAAATGCGCAAGAAAGGGGTTTTCGTGCCGCAATTGTGTACGATGATAGAGACAGGAAGAATTTGATTTCAAGTGAGTCTCATTTCCCTTTTTCTTGAATTGAATTGAATTCCCGACTTACTTTGCTTTATTCGTTCTTTGCATATTTCACGACATTAGATTATGGCATCATCAGCATCTTATGAATTTGCTGTCCCTAGGCTCCCTATTACTTACAAATGTGATACCATCATCAAGACTGAAGATCTTGGTTTCAAGGTTCTCTGTAACACTTTGTAGAAATGGTCTACTTATCAGGGTAGCATAACTTTGATTGAGCAACACTGTTTATGTGTTTTTACCATCACCGCATTTTCAGATAAAGAGTCAACTCTTAACATTCAGAATTTCAACTCTGTTTATCATTGAGTTCAAAATTTATCTTTCTCATATCATGGTTAGGACGAAAAACAGCTCTTGGTACTCTGGAGCATTATTAAGTTTCTCTTACGTGTTTATGAATAGGAAAGAGGTTCTGACACATATATTCAAGTGGGTGGCTGCAATCAATCTGACTTGTGTAAAGATCCCTGGATACGGCATGTGTCAAAAGTTTGGGACCTATCTACCCATATTAGCTCCTTAATTGTTGGGATTTCCCCGGTTTATTGAGCATACCCGTTCTTCTGACAGCTCCAAACAGATTTGATTGTCTGCAATGATCTTTAATCCATTGTATCGTATGCATGAGGGACTCAGATTTGTCTGGAAATAAAGGAATGATTACATGATAGTGGTAGACCAAGGCTTAAAGTATCAGTGATAATTTAGTGCATTGGCTGATACATATTAGGATTTGTTGGTAGTATTATGATTCTAAGCAATATTACTCTTTATCTTGAGAAAAAGTGTATCACCATTTTGATAAACATTGGTCTTAAGAAAATGTGTATCACCATTTTGATAAGAATTGGCCTATGAATTTCACTTTCAAAACAAATCCTGTTCTTGCTGGTCGTACCAGAGTTGTTAAAGTTTGAACCACAACTGCAGAGTTAATTTGGACCTGCAGCTCTGAATCATTCATGATATATGATTCAAAATATAGAATCAAACCAGTGTTTGGGGATTGAAGCTAATGACTCAGACTTTTTCCCTCTAAACATTTGTTTACCTCTTTTTTTTTTTTTTTTGGGGGGGGGGGGCTATTTTCGAGTGATTCTAAGTGAAACAAACTAAAATATTGTGCCAAACATGCTTTATAGCATTGATTTGTTCTATAGATTTCTGAAATTTGTCAAAACTCAAAAAGGTGCTCTACGTAAAAAATA
Source organism: Hakea prostrata (assembly GCF_041222555.1). Taxonomy (NCBI): domain Eukaryota; kingdom Viridiplantae; phylum Streptophyta; class Magnoliopsida; order Proteales; family Proteaceae; genus Hakea; species Hakea prostrata. The sequence continues at coordinate 10,940,359 of NC_142604.1, read as the reverse complement.
TATTTGATGTTCTAGATGATAATTATTTGAGCAAATTGCAGTGGCACCCCAAAATAGAGGCTTTAAAGCATTGACACCCCACTTTATGTTTAAAAAACACTAACACCCCATTCAATAAACATGTTAGTCCATTCTGTTAGTGAAACTATTAATTTATTATTATTATTTTTAAATTCCAAAAATGCCCTTACTAAAATCTGAGGAGAAAAAAATGGGCCAAATCAATTCTCTCTCTTCACTCAGTTCTCCGCTACTTCACCTCTCCACCTCCAGTTCCGGCAGCCTCAGCAATGCCTCCACCACGATTACGCCTCCCGGATTGGAAGAATCGGCGAGGAAGCGAATTGCAAAGCTAGGGTTTTCATAAAGCTAGAAATTTGAAAATATTCAAGAAACTGGACTAGTTTCAATAATCAATGCTTCCAAGCTCGTGCGGTATACTCCCATTGAATTGGTTAAAGCTTGCATCCAAAGTCCTTAGGTTTCTGCAATTCATGAGACTCGGTGGGATCTCTTCATTTAAGCTATTTCTTGAAACATCAAAAACTTCCAGTCGATCGCTGCAGGTTTGTATCTCAGGAATCTTCCCTTCGAATTGGTTTGACGATAAGCTGAAATGGGTGAGATTTTTCAGTCCAAGAAGATTGAAAGGAACCAAACCAGTAGAACAAATTGCTTCCAAGATCCAAAACTTCCAAGCTTTGGCATGCCAAAATCTGCGTTGGGATGTCCTCTGCTAAAAAATTACTTCCCAAGGAAAGGATATGAAGGATAAGCTTGGAGGACTACAAATCTGTGTAGGAAAACTACCAGTGAGATTGTTGAAAGAAAAATCGAATCCGATAAGCCTCGAGATTTTGCAATAGATTGAGGACTGTTGTGTGCCAAAGAAATGAACTTCGTCTTTTCATATCCCGTGTCTCTCCTCCGATTCCTAAATATCTTTTCTACCGTTCTATCTTCATCAAACCAAGAAGCAAGCTTCTTGGAGTGTCTTTTGTACCAGCTGTGAAGTTGGTGGAGGATTTCAAGGCGAAATTTTAGATTAAAACCAGCGTGAAAGGAAAAAGAGAATGAAGAATTAGACCCCTCTTGCTACGAAACCCTCCGTAAAAGGGGAGAAGAAGGGGAGAACAGGTTACTTCTGTACTTGAGGAAATTGTGAAACTGGTGAGTTCAATTTGATTAATGCATAGCCGGCAAGTGTTGTTTACACTTTCTCGATTACTCATCTGTTTCCTTGTCGTGCTCGCATGCCGATATCGAGATTTGACAAAATAACCAGACTTAAAGACTACGTCATTGTGAAATTTGATAATTTTGAAGAAAGCTTCTCCTAGTAGCAAATATTCCTGAATCTGAATCTTACACATCAGTGACTGATGCTGTGAATCTTCTATTTTCTAGCTTTATGAAAACCCTAGCTTTGCAATTCTTCTTCCTACTGATCCTGCAAGTCCGGAGGGTAGCGGCGTCGCTGCCGGAACAAGAGATGAGAGGTGAAGCAGCGGAGAACCAAGTGAGGAGAGAGAATAGACTTTACCCATTTTTTCTCTCAGATTTTGGTAAGGGCATTTTTGGAATTTAAAAATAATAATAATGAGTTAATGATTTAACTAACAGAATGGACTAACATGTTTATTGAAATGGGGTGTCAGTGTTTTTTAAACATAAAGTGGGGTGTCAGTGCTTTAAAGCCTCTATTTTGGGGTGTCAGTGCAATTTGCTCTAATTATTTTCATTACACTTTCAGAAAACAAAAGACAAAATTGTTAATGGTATTTGCAGAAAAGGGGATAATTGATGCAAATGGATTCAATATGGCTTAAGAACTCATGTAATGGATGTGTGGATTTCCTCCTTTGGTTTTGAACCAGCCCAAAACAACATAGTATAGACTAATAGTACATGTGAGGAACCTCATTCTTTAAATTTCAATTGAATTTGCTTTTATCATGATGGTTGTTCTTCTTTAGTGTTTACACATGATACATGTTTTCATATTGTGCTTCTTTTTTGGTGGGTGTTTTATGCTCCAAAGGTCTAGATACCATGTGTATTTTTACCATTATCCTATCTGATCTAATCTGACACAACAGCACAACATGTCAGTGAAGATCAGTTTTCCGATATGATATCCAAAATGAATGCTTGACACTTTGGTTGAGAACATTTACATTGAACTTGAGCCCTAACAGCCTGCAACATGGCGGCTTTATATGTATTAAAACCTACCTTGTTAGTAAATTATTTATGCTGAAAATAAACTCGTACATACACCACCTACCTTACTTTTTCCTTCACATGGTCAATAGTATTGGGTTGTCATAGGAAAAAGGGTCTTGCTGACTTATGTAGTCTAACAGATAATAGCGTACTTGGAATTGGCACTGCATATGGCATTTTAAGCATCTCCTCTTAAACAACTCAAAACTGATATCCTGAAGCAGTTAAAGCACAAAAACTTAAGTGGAAGATAGTATTTAACAACAGTACAGGGTCATCTCCATTATGTCGAGAAAATGTCTTAGCTGAGTTTACTTGAGTTGACATTCATGGCACGGTAGTTATAGGAAACCAACTAGCAGCCAATAACCAGGACTTTCCATGAACTGGTAAGTTTGGCTTGGTCAACAAAGAGTTTTAAGTCAAACTAGGGCTAGGGTTTGGTCTGGCCTGATAGTAGGGTTAGGTTATGTTGATGTATGGGGAGTCTTATCAGTTTCCTGAAATTGAATTGGCTGCAAGTGTTTGTAAAAAAGAATAATAAGGAACATAGGGTTTTTGATGATCTGAAAGCTTGGCTAGTGTTTTGTTAGGAAAGAAGAAGAAAAAGTCTTAGCTGAGTTGAGTTGAGTTGAGATTCATGGTACTGTTGTTTGAGACTGATAAGAATCAACTAGGAGCCAAATAACCAGGAGTTTCCATGAACTTGTAAGTTTGGCTTGGGCAACATAGAGTTTTTAAGTCAAATTAGGGTTAGGGTTTGGTCTGACCTAGGGTTTGATGGTAGGGTTAGGTTATGTTGATGTATGGGGAGTCTAATCAGTTTCCTAAAATTGAACTGACAGCAAATGTTTGTCAAAAAAAGAAAAAAAAAAAAAAAAAAAAAGGTACCCTGGGTTTTTGATGGCCAGAAAGCATGGCTATTGTTTTGTTAAGGATAGAAGAAGAATCAGACTGATAGGAGGGGGAGATGGGAAGAAATATGAGAATCTTCTTAGGAGGAAAAAGAGAAAAGAATTCATGTTTGGGATATCAATCTGTATGCATGGCTCAATGGCAATTAAGATTGTCCCATTGGTCAGTTTCCCCTTGGCAGATTTTATTTTTTTCCCATGGTGGACCTTATGCCGGACCCTCTCCACCAATATAGAAGCCCCTTCCAGAGTTGATGCCAGAAGAGACTGATATAGACAAAGCCCCTGACAAGCAAGCGGGCAGAACCCCAAAGTGCGCCCCAAGCCCACCCAAGCAATCTGATCGAACGCTATTGGAGGGTTATTTTGGATAGAAGAAGAATCAGACTGATAGGAGGGGGAGATGGGAAGAAATATGAGGAATCTTCTTAGGAGGAAAAAGAGAAAAGAATTCATGTTTGGGATATCAATCTGTATGCATGGCTCAATGGCAATTAAGATTGTCCCATTGGTCAGTTTCCCCTTGGCAGATTTTATTTTTTTCCCATGGTGGACCCTATGCCGGACCCTCTCCACCAATATAGAAGCCCCTTCCAGAGTTGATGCCAGAAGAGACTGATATAGACAAAGCCCCTGACAAGCAAGCGGGCAGAACCCCAAAGTGCGCCCCAAGCCCACCCAAGCAATCTGATCGAACACTATTGGAGGGTTATTTTGGGTTTTTTAGACCCTATTTTACTGCTGAAATCTAAATTCCAAAATTTTAGAAGAATCCTAGACCATTTTAAATTCTTATTTGAGTTGTGTTTGAGTTCGTTTCCATTAGTTAAGTGTGGATAAAGATTAAACTCTTTTACGAGAAGAATTCCTATGTTTAGAGGTTTGCTTTTAATTAGAATTTGTTTTTATTAGTAGTTAGTAGTTGAGTTTCATAAGGAGTCCTTTTTCATGTGAGCTTCCTTAGATAGAGTTTTTTCTAATCCTTTATTTTCAACAAATGTCTTAGGGGTTTCAATAAAACCCTGTTGACCTGGCCTGGCCCAAACTTGCCCTAAGCCCGCCGATTCCAGCCCCATTTTTTCAACCCGAAGTGCGGGCATGGGTTACAAAACAATGAGCCCTAACAGGGTTGGGTTCAGGTTTAGCCCTCGACCCAACCTGGCCTTGTCCAACCCGACCCTATGTTAGTTTAGTTTGATTAAAGTTATAATTACATGTGATTTAATACCAGCATTATATACCAACACAGCGTTTCTCAGTTGGTAAAACCAGTAGTTTTCAACAAAGAGGTCATGGGTTCGATTTTACTTGGTGGCGATATTATTATCCATTTTGTTTACCACTAAAAATTAGGTTAGAGTCAAAGCTAATCAGGGCCAACACAACCCTATCAGGGTTAATTAGGGTGGGGCGGGTTGGGTTGGGCATGGGTTTCAATTTAAGTCTCTAGGGTCAGTTTAGGGTTGAAGGCTGGCTGCGGTCAAACCTTAATATATCTTTTAGATATTTAGATTCTATTTTGAAGGTCAACATTATGTGGTGGGATCCTAATCTATAAAGTAATCCCACTTAAAAGTATAGTTCTTTTAGTAGGCTATAAATAGCCTATTCTTAAGTCTGATTAATGAATGAAAAATTGATTGAGTTGAGGGCTGAGGTTCCTGAGGTGGGCCTTGGCAGATTTTAGAAAGTTCTTCAATATTCAGCATCCTTCTTCAAGTCTCTTTAAGTTCTTTCAATTCTTTACAGCCTCCAACAAATTCCAGCAGCCTTTGACAACCACATGACTTTTACAGCATCCCCATCCGTTCCCTCACCTCTTTATCCCGTCCCACACCCTAGGCAGCTGCTCCCCCACCTCCCCTCAAGCTCTCCCCTGCCCCTCCCTGTCTTGTGCGCCACCGTGGGTCCCTCCTTGCTGCCGCATCACAGCAGCAGCATTCCCCACCACTTGAGACCCCTTAGCCCCTGCGCGTACCCCCTACCCTTCCTAGCCCATCCCCCACCCTCCCCTGCCACTGCGATAGCCCCCATCCCCACTTCTCTCTCGCAGGCTCTCTTCCCCTCCCCTCTGCCTTGTGGCAGATTTGAAAAAGAAAAGGTAGAGAAGAAAACACTATTTAAAAAAATAATTAAAAAATAAATAAAAAGACGAGAAAAGAAAAAGAAGAAGAAAGAAAGAAAGAAAAGAGAAGAGTAGGAAGGATTCAAGAAAGGTTTTGAAAGATCCATCCCATATTGAACATTCTCTAGCTTCTTTCCCTTGTTCTAAATATCCCATATTTTGATCTTCATCTTTAGTGTCCTTTTCCCCTTTTTTTAATTACTTCCCATAAAAATTGAAAACCCTAATGTTATCTTTCTTCCCAGTTGCCCCTATCAATATTGATTTTGGGTTAAAACCCAAACAACTGTTAGGATCTCAGTTCTTGTTTCCTGCTCTTTCCCTCCAACTTCCATCTACTCATAGGATCCAATATCTACTTCTTGTTTTTCGATTGCACAAGTGGGGGTGCAAGTGCTTTGTGTCCAGGCTCACTCCAATATCAATTGTCTCCCAAGGCGCACTGTGCTGTTCATATAACATTTTGCATTTGCCTCGGGTATTCCCTGGCAATGCTTTGATGCTCGTATGAAGAAGCTTCATATCTCTCGGCATGTTACATTCGTGGGGGATCAGTCTTAGAATCCTAGTCTGGCTAGCAGTTTCAGTTAGAGACCTCAGCGATTATAATGGTGGTTTTGGAGGTTTATCTGCAGAAATGTCCGTTGGTGGTAGTGGTGGTGGTGGTGGAGGTTTATTTGTATATGTGCTTGTTGCTGCTGCTTCTGCTGCTGCTGTTGCTGTTGCTAGTGGATGTTTACTTGAATATGTGCCTGTTGGTGGTGGTGGAGGTTTACCTACAGTTGTGTTTGTTGCTGCTGCAAGCATGCCTGTGTGTGGCCTGCGAAGATCATCTCTCCCTCCTAAGGATTGTGAGTTTGTGACTAACGAATAGGCTGCCATGAGGACATGAAGAAGAAGAGGGGGTAAGAAAGAAAAGGAAAGAAAATTGTTCAGCAGAAAAACAGAGGCTGCCGAAGGGTTGGAGAAGAAAAGAAAAATAAGAAACCAGAGAATAAATTTTTCTGCTGAAATAGAGCTGCCATGAGGTTGAGAGAGAGGAATAAAAAAGAGAGAAGGAAGCAGGGGAGATTAGGCAAAAGAAATTGCTGGTTCTAAAAGAGAGGCCGGAGATGGTTCCCGCCAGGAGAGAGAGAACTGCAAGTCTCGATGCCTTTTCTTTCTAATTTTTTTATTTAGAGCCCTGGTTGGCTGTCAGCAACTTAAAAGTAAAGAAACTTTCCAAAATAACCCCAAATAAAATAAAGGAAACAGTATAAAATCCTAAACTTCAACATATGAAAGAAATCCCTCGACTACCCTTATAAAAATGATCAATAAATACTAATACTAATATGTAAAAAAACGTGGTGTGGACCACGGTTGTAAGGGTCCAGATGACCCTTTCTAGTAACTGAACCAAATTGAATGGTTCCGTATCTCCGCCTTTAGTAGTAACGAGTGATGGGTGGGCATTTGATGTCCCTATTAGGAACACTAGAAAATAATGGTGATAATGACTGAACTGCAAACGTAAATCGGATTAATCAGTCAGTTTTTGGAGGTCAGATTTGGAAATAATAGAGTTAAATTAGGAAAACAGATTTTCAACTGAAAATTGGAGTTCAGAGCATATGATGAATATATAAATTAGTAAGGCAAAGCAAAATTAGAATGTGAAGTTCTGTAACCATTAATTAGGTTATGAAGTTGAAAGAAGAAAATCACTGAAGAAGTTGAGATACTCTTACCTGAACCACAGGAGGTTGAATAGGTATAGAATAAAGATAGAACAGCAAAGCAGATAAGAAATGCACCCAATCGGCTGGCTTGAACTCTTTCGGAGCCTTCTTCGCCTGGAACTGGATTCTAGGAAGTGAATGGGATTACTACGGAAACAAGGGAGACTTGGATGCTAGTCTGTCCTCCTCTGATAGTGTAGCTT